>NC_092334.1:589386250-589721875 GCF_046630445.1 Rutidosis leptorrhynchoides | reverse complement strand
ATTAAATACAATAACAATAAAAATGCGATAATTAGAAGTGCAATTAAATATAAAATAAAAGAAATTAAATATGAAATAAAAGAATTATGCTTATTTAAACTTCCGTAATCATGATGTTTGACGTGTTGATTTTAGTTTTATGCCCATGAGTTAATTATTCTTTGTCCTGGATTATTTAATATGTCCATACGGATTTGTCCATAATAGTCCATCAGTCATAAATATAAAGAGCGAAAGCCTTCGTCAAATTATTCTTATTCCCGAAGTCAAATATTCCAACTAATTGGGGATTCGAATTGTAACAAGGTTTTAATACTTTGTTTAATGAATACACCAGGTTATCGACTGCGTGTAAACCAAGGTTTTACTACTTTGTTAACAATTACACCAATTACCCTTGAATGTAATTCACCCCTGTTTCAACAAGTCTATTAACTATTAATCCAGTTCCGTGTCCGGTAAAATGAATAATTATTGGTATTTATAGATATCCCGCCCACCGTACCCAGTCAAGCGTATGTGGTTATATATAAATACGTCGAATTATAAGTTTGTATATTAAATTAACAAGGTATTGTTTAGTTAATATAAAACCCATTAATAGCCCATAGTCTAATTTCCACAAGTGTCGTTCTTTTATCCAAACCCCAATTATGGTACAAGGCCCAATTACCCAATTTTAGTAATTAGCCCAACATCATGATTACTTCGGATTAAATAAGCATAATTATAACTTAGCTACGAGACATCAAATTAAAAAGGTTGAACATAACTTACAATGATTAAAAATAGCGTAGCGTTACACGGACAGAATTTCGACTTACACCCTTACAACATTCGCTAACATACCCTTATTATTAGGATTTAAAATTAAAATTAAAATTAAAATATAAATATAAATATAAATATTACGTATAGATATAGAGAGATTGATATATATTTTTACGATCAGAATGCACGAGCTTTATAGGCAGTTTCAACATTTGGGGCTCCGCGACTCGCGGCCCTTTTCTTCTTCAAACTCCACGAGTCGCGGAGATCGTTTTTACAGCTCACCCACATTTGGCTCTTTGTTTGCTGACGATTTATTTTATAAATATAATATATATATATATAATTAATATAATTAATTATATATTATATTATATTTATATACATAGTTAACTTGTAATTTTTAGTCCGTTGTGTCGAGCGTTGAGAGTTGACTCTGGTCCCGGTTCCAGATTTTCGAACGTCCTTGCGTACTATTTTATATCTTGTACTTTGCGTTTTGAATCTTATACTCTTGTAATTTCGAGACGTTTCTTATCAATAATTGGAACCTCTTTGATTGTATTTTGTACTTTTGAGCTTTTTGGTCGTTTGCGTCTTCAATTCGTCGAATCTGTCTTTTGTCTTCACCTTTTATTATTTAAACGAATATCACTTTTAAATAGAACAATTGCAACTAAAAGTTTGTCTTTCTTGAGGAATAATGCTATGAAATATATGTTCGTTTTTAGCATTATCAACGGGTCTCTGTTGTGAGGTCCATTGTGATTCAAGAGATCATTTCATTTTTAACAGTATTTGGAATAAATGGTATAGTGATTTACAAGCGAGAACAAAATGCCAATTATCGAGTACTAGACAAATATTAGTGGACATTCCTGTTTGATTTCCAATTCATGCTTTACAACATTTTACTCGTGACTTTGATAAGATAACTATTTTAACTTTCATTTTATTTAAATATAAAATAAGAATGTGTAGTGTAAGTAACTTATTTTTTGGATATTGACAAGTTAAGTAAATCAACGTTTTACATTAAATGATTTTTAACCATTGAACTTTATCTTATACTTCACCAACAAACGACGATTTAGAAAACTAGAAATTTGTTATGTGTCATATATGATTTTACTTTTCTAAAATATTTTATGATATAATGATTTCCATTATTTTAAACTTCTGAAATGATTCTTAAATATGTTTAGTTTTGGGAAAACAAATTATTATATTTATTTAAGTTACTTTTAAACGTACTAAAATGTTTTCAGTATTAAAAAGAACTTTAATATTTAAACGTTTTATAAGATAATTATTTCGTGAACCTAGAAGAACTTGATTAAAGCTTTGTATTATAACTTTGCATATATATTATAACTGTTTCAAAAAGATAATCATATTACTAAGTAATAATTTTCGAAATGATATTAAACTATATAAAGAATTTTGAAATATATTTAGTTTTAAAAAATTATATATTATATTATTAAATAAATATTACGAATTTATATTTCATAATGAAAGTATATATATATATATATATATATATATATATATATATATATATATATATATATATATATACAAAATGATTAAATATGATATTAACGTTAAATATATAAACATTTTGATACTATTTTATATATATGTATATATATCAAAACGACGATTTAAAGAAGCAAATGACCAAAACACTTAAATGATTAAGTTACACTTTGAGTGATATAGTTATTAGTGAATTAAGTTTAATTATTGATAAAGGTACACGTCGCTTAACGTAAAATGCTAGTTTTCTTAACGTACGAGTTAGTGTTCAAGAAACCGGAACCAGGACATAGTTCGAGTGACAACGTGCGAGTCATTGGAACAAATTTTATAAGACAACTTTGCAAATAAAAATAATATAATATATAATTAATTATATAGATTAAATATTAATTATATATAATAATAATTAATGGGTGTCGGCAGAAATCATTAGACGAGTGTGAGCTGGAAAACATCCCCATGCGATCGCATGGGAATTACATAGTAGAGCCATGCGATTGCATGGATGCTGGGGACAGACAAGTTCTATAAAGCATCGAATTCAGTTTTCATCGCACACACACAATTCACATATTTCTCTATCTATTTCAAGTACTCCGTGCATATATTTATTTTATTATTATTATTATTAATCTTTATATTAATATTTATAGAATTAATGATATTAGTATTAGTATTATACATAAAAATACTACGATGAGGTTCTACTCGCATGTTTACCAAGCGGGTTTTCGAGTGGGATAGAGCTAAGGAAATTATGAGTTATAGCTATGGAGGTTATGGATAATGTTCGGGGGTATGCTCATGAGGTCAATCTAGTGTTTATCGTCTCCATTGCGTCTACATACTTTCCTGCAATATTGAATCTCAATATTGATACGTGAGCACTCATAACTTAACTTTTATATATTATTAGTATATCCCTGACTAGTGCTCGAGTATATACGATTATGCATGCTTGTATGTTAAATCTCGTCGTTAATTAGTTTATGATAAATCACGAATTTGATACATATGCGATTGAGATAAGGTATATGATATGCATGTCATTGGAAAGCTGGCGAAAAATTAATGACTTTTCATTTAGAAAGCGTATGGTTTCGATGAACGGATTAATAGATATAGTCAATTGAATGATCTATGATTTTAAGTATTATTATTAAAATGATTATTATTATTACTATCGTCGTTATTATCGTCGTTATTATTATTAACTAATTATTATTATTATTATTATTATTATTATTATTATTATTATCATTATAAATGTTATCATTAAAAATCATCATTTTTATTACTATCGTTATTATCATTAAGATTATTATTAACATTATCATTATTATTATTAACATTATCATTATCATTATTATTATTATTAAAATAGTTATTAGTAATATCATTAATGTTATTATAATATTTATTATTATTAGTATCGTTATCATTAAAATTAATATTAGTAACATCTAATTATTATGACTAATATTATTATCATTATGAATGCGATGTAAAAGAGGACTAAAAGCTATTAAACAAGTCGAGTAAGAAATAATGAGTATAAGTATCATGATTCAGTTAAAATAATGTTAAGATTGTGATTTAGATAAAGTATTGTTTTTATTATTATCATTATTATTATTAAAAGTATCGTTAAAGTTAAAGCTATCAGTTTATCAAAATTATCGTTTTAATAGAAATATTATTGTTATTATAAAATATCATTATTATTATTTTAGTATTATTATTATTATTAAAATTATCATTTTATAATTAATATCATCATTAGTAAATAAATATTGTTATTACTATTATTAGTAAAATAATAATAATTATTATTATTTTAAAATAATACAACTTTTATTCATTGTTATTATTATCTATAGTATTTAAATATGTGATACAAATATACTTTCATCACACGAAATATAATTACATTAATAATACATACCACTATATTTTTATGATATTAAGTAAACTTTATAAATTTTATTACTTAAGATATAAAAGTATATTTTTATCATATATATATGTTTATATAAATTTTTATTAATAAATGAATTTTATTATTTACTTTAATAAAATCTGATAAATATAAAACGACTATATTCAAGTTATATAATAAACAAGTATAAATTTTGGAAAACATTTTTAGTCAGATTGACTTTTGTTGACTTTTGCATGATAATCTTGAGCATTAGGATTGTGATACACTATGACATGACCTAAATTGTTAGACAGTTATTGACCAACATATAAATATATATAATTAATATAGGTTCGTGAATCCGAGGATAACCTTGCACTTGTTCAATGCCATCATATGTATTTTTACTACGAAATACATTATAGTGAGTTTCATTACTCCCCTTTTAAATACTTTTGCAATATATATTTTTGGGACTGAGAATACATGCACTTTTATAAATGTTTGACGAAATAGACATAAGTAATCGAAACTACATTATATGGTTGAATGATCGAAATCGAATATGCCCCTTTTAGTCTGGTAATCTAAGAATTAGGGAACAGCCACCCTAACTGACGCGAATCCTAAAGATAGATCTATCGGGCCCAACAAGCCCCATCCATGGTTGCGGATGCTTTAGTACTTCAAAATTTATCATGTTCGAAGGATGTCCCGGAATGATGGGGATATTCTATATGCATCTTGTGAATGTCGATTACCAGGTGTTCACCATATGAATGATTTTTATCTCTATGCAGTTTGCAAAATGCCTGATATGAGATGTATGTTTATGAGAAATGGAAATGAAAATCTTGTGGTCTATTAAAATAATGGAAATGATTGTTTATGATAAACTAATGAACTCACCAACCTTTTGGTTGACACTTTAAAGCATGTTTATTCTCATGTATGAAAGAAATCTTCCGCTGTGCATTTGCTCATTTTAGAGATATTACTTGGAGTCATTCATGGCATATTTCAAAAGATGTTGCATTCGAGTCGTTGAGTTCATCAAGATTATTATTAAGTCAATTATAGTTGGATATATTATGAAATGGTATGCATGCCGTCAACTTGCGATGCAAAGAAAGATTGTCTTTTAAAAACGAATGCAATGTTTGTAAAATGTATCATATAGAGGTCAAATACCTCGCGATGTAATCATATGTTATTGTATTCGTTCTTATGGATTAGGACGGGTCGTCTCAGTTCAGGAAAGATGTATCATGATCTTAAGGAGCTGTATTGGTTGCCTAATTTGAAGGCTGATGTGGCTACTTATGTGGCTAAGTGTTTGACCTGTGCTAAGGTTAAAGCCGAACATCAAAAACCGTCTGGACTGTTGGTGCAACCTGAGATTCCCGAGTGGAAGTGGAAGGTATTACGATGGATTTTATTACAAAGTTACCGAGAGTTGCGGGTGGCTATGATACCATTTGGGTGATTGTAGATCGACTCACTAAGTCAGCTCACTTTTTGCCAATTAAGGAAACAGATTCGATGGAGAAGCTTACTCGCTTATATTTGAAGGAGATTGTTTCTAGACATGGTGTTCCTGTATCTATTATTTCATACTGAGACAGTCGATTTATATCGAGGTTTTGGCGATCCTTGCAGGAAGCTTTGGGAACTAAGTTAGATATGAGCACCGCTTATCACCCTCAGACAGATGGTCAGAGTGAAAGGACCATTCAAAGGTTAGAAGACATGTTGCGAGCGTGTGTTATTGATTTTGGTAATGGGTGGGATAGATATTTGCCGCTAGCTGAATTTTCTTATAATAACAGCTATCATGCAAGTATTAAATCCGCACCGTTTGAAGCTCTGTATGGCAGAAAGTGTAGGTCTCCCGTCTGTTGGAATGTGGTTGGGGATGCTCAACTCACAGGTCCAGAAATTATTCATGAGACTACCGAAAAGATCGTACAGATTAAGGAAAGATTGAGAACCGCCAGAAGTAGGCAAAAGAGCTATGCCAATAAGAGAAGGAACGATATTGAATTTCAGGTCGATGACCGTGTTATGTTGAAGGTATCACCTTGGAAGGGCGTGATACGTTTTGGTAAAAGGGAAAAGCTGAATCCTCGTTTTGTTGGACCATTTGAGATTATTGAGAGAGTTGGACCCGTGGCTTATCGTTTGAAATTGTCACAAGAACTCAGTGCTGTTCATGATGTTTTTCATGTATCGAATTTAAAGAAGTGTTTGGCCGAGGCAGATGAAACTATTCCTCTGGATGAACTTCATGTTGATAAGCAACTTCATTTTATTGAGGAATCTGTTGAAATTATAGATCGAGAGGTTAAGACTATTGATGTGTTAAGACGTAACCTTTAAAATGAAGACAATATCCTTAATAATTAACACATAATACAGGCAACTAAAACCCGATCATGCAGTAACTAGCAAGTAAATTGACCAGTTCGATCCACATGGAGAAGTTTGTTTTTAAGATTTTACCACGATTAATATTCTAAAAGGGGGGTTTTGTGTTTGAAGTTGTATTTTCGTTTAACGAAACAGTAAATAAATATAGTAATTAACAAGAATGAGAATGCGATGTTTACTTCTATACTTGATAAATGACAGGGTGTAATGACCCAGAATTTTCCGACCAAATTATACTTATGAGATTAATATTTACATAAATTAAACCATACCAACATGATAAGCAATCCAAATTGTTGAGACTTGTGTTTTTGAAAAGAGTTTTACACAACGTTTGACCGTCCAATATGACTGATGATATCACGAACTATATAACATACGATAATTATACGTTTGTATATATATATATGTATTTACATATATTTAACATGATCTAAGGATGGTTTAACATCTCATTGTGTACTAATGACAATGAGTTATAAGTATATTTTGAAACTACTAACTTAAGTTTTCAAAACGATAACTATACATAACATTCTTTGATATATATACTTATAATCTATAATGCTTATACATGTATCGTATATATAATGTATTTAATCACTTTTAAGGACTTAAATACATAAAACAATATAAGTATATTCACAAAATATAGTTATATTTGAATTCTCGTTCCGTTTCCTCAAGATTTCTATAAGTATATCTATGCTATATGTACCCGTATCATACCCAGCTTCTATACGTATTTACTATTGGTATATACACATCAAATCAACATCCTAATCAACATTATTACTGCCCTAGATATGAGGTAACTAGAATTTATCAAGTAGTATGAATTATTAGTAAGAAAACAAAATTAGGAATCCTTTTCTTTCTTTATAAACTAAAAACGTTTTTATAAATGAACACCATTTGTTCACTCCATTTTCTCATAACTACACCCTCATTTCTCTCTCAAAATACTCCTAACTTCATACTTTATCATCTCCAAGCATTTTCCCCATCATTTAGCTTCAATTACAAGCCTTAAACACCATAAGAAAACTCTTTCAAGAACATATCGAAATAACCACCCATTTGAAGAAGTTTACTTCCAACCTTTTGATCTAACTCCACCACTCTTTGATTCCAAGATTATTTCTTATCTTTTGCAGTAACTTTGTCCAAGTAACTTGAGGTAGTAACCTTGTTCATAATCTTATTCAATTCATATTCATATAGCTATCTTATTTTGTGGTATAAAATTTTAACAACAAGAACATAGTTTGAATGATTTCAAACTTGTTCGCAAACTAAATAGATCCTTCTAACTTGACTTTTAAAACACTTCAAGACCTGTAATATATCATAATTATATGCTAACCTAACAAGATATAACTTGGTTTTACAAAGAACATCTTAAAAACTGAATTTACATCGTCAGAGTGCAACCGGGGGCTGTTTTGGGTTGGATAATTAAAAACCATCTTGAACTTTGAATTGGAAGTTCATGTTCTGGAAAAATGATATTTCTTATGAATATGTTTACACATAAAAATTTCATGGTTTAACTCAAAGTGTAAGTATTTTTAGAAAAATGATCATTAAATGTTGTTTTTATGATGGAAAATGATCACTTTCATAAGTTTCACCAAAGTTTGACCTATAACCTATGATTTCGAATACAAACTAAGGTATTTTTAGTTCATATTCTTAAAATTTGACTCGATCCAAGGAAGTGGCAAGTTGAACCAACAAAAACGGAGTTGTAATGAAGAAACTACGACTAAAACAAGATTGGGTATCCGAAGCTAGTTTAGCTACGAAAATATTTGGAGAAAAAGTAAATTAATCATAACTTTTCTAATTAATATGATATTTTTATATATAATTACTTATGATTTGATTTTATATATTTCAGGACCACCCGTAAACAACACGAGAAGATTAATCATAAGACCTCATGATTGTACGCAACACGTCATTTGACAACACGGTACTTTATGTACGCAACACGTCATTTGACAACACGGTACCATGGATCGAGATTAATTCTGATCAATACGAATACGATGAGGTCTTTATTTATTTTATTTAAGCAACTAATTGTGGATCACTAACATCGGACTGCTAACTACGGACTAAGAAAATATTAAAAGTATTAAAAGTATATATATATGTAACGATTACTTAAAAAGAAAATATGTTGATATATTATATATATGGTTAGGTTCGTGATATCTATCGGAGACCAAGTCGAATTAAATAACTTCAAGGCAAAAGTGAGTTTCATTTGCTCCCTTTTTAATTGCTTTAGCAATATATATTTTTGGGCTGAGAATACATGCGCTGCTTTTATAAATGTTTACAAAATAGACACAAGTACTTAAAAATATATTCTACATTGAGTTGTACCACTGGCATATTTCCCTGTAGCTTGGTAACTACTATTTACATGGGTATTGTAAACGCGAATCCTGTTGATAGATTTATCGGGCCTGACAACCCCAATCGGACTGGACGACCAGTATTCAACGGTTGCACAGTACTTTGTTTTGGTGACTACACTTGGTACGATGTAGTGAGATTTCATAATAAAGGGAATATGCGACGTTGATTAAATGTTAAGTATGGTTACCAAGTGCTCAACCAATTAGAATGCTTTACATACACTTGCGAGTGTATTATGTTTATGATTATGAAATCTTGTGGTCTATTAACATATTGAAATGATTGTTATGATAAATCTATGAACTCACCAACCTTTTGGTTGACACTTTAAAGCATGTTCATTCTCAGGTACGAATTAAGTCTTCCGCTGTGCATTTGCTCAATATAAGGACATTACTTGGAGCCGATCATCGCAATGGGACCAAATGTTGATGACTTCGTCTAGGTGGATTAGGACGGGTCATTTCAGTTGGTATCAGAGCGGTGGTTGTAGCGAACCAGGTCTTGCATTAGTGTGTCTAACTAGTAGTTGTTAGGATGCATTAATGAGTCTGGACTTCGACTGTGTCTACATGTCAAAAGTTTTGCTTATCATTTCTAGTCGGAAATCATCTGCTTATCATCCTTAGGAAATTACCTGCTTATCATTCATAAGTCTAGACACATTTTACTGCATTTACTGCATTGATAGTGTATAGACGAATTCTTATCTTAGCATATCTGTTATTGCGTACTTTGACTGATATCTTTTCAAAGATTCTCCGTAATTTACGGGATTTTGGTATTATATATACATAAGTAAATTATGTATTGAAGAGTACCAAATCTAACTCCTATAATCTATTCCATACCAAAAATTCATTTTCCCCATTATACAAGATGGATTCCGCATCTAGTTCGAATTCTTCAGATTCCGACAGTTATGCCGATATGGATTTCCATTCGGGCTCTGAAAGCAGCGTCACCGGAATGGATCAATCAATTTCCCATCATCTATTCTGGATGAATTGGGGATGGGTTCGTAATATACTAAATCACTGGAGACAAGAAGAAGGTGATCCATTCCATCCACCAAATTGCCCTCTTGGCGATGAATCTGAAGCACTTACCGGCGAACCTATTCGAAACACCATTTTCTCTCTCATTTCTAGAGTATCTCATCACGATTATATACTATCCCATATTACAAATCTTGTTCATTCGCTCGCTCCAACCGCCAATCATCCCGGTGTACTAGCAGAAGTTAACGAACTTCGCGCTCGCGTGACGGCTTTGGAGAACATGGTGCGAAGGTTGCAAACACCAGCAGCAGCACCAGCAGCATAATCAGCACCACCATCAATAACATCAACAATACCATCATCACCATTAACAAACAACATCCGCATCACACGTCTCGACATCATAATCTGTCCCACAAACATCAACATCATACGCACCATAGATACCAAGGAGTACCAACAATAATGAACGATGAAGTATTGATCCATAACTTCATTGATATTCTACGAAGAATATGTGGTTTCAAAAAGTTTTAGAGATTTCTTATTCTAGCTCAAACCGAAAAGCAAATGAGATTAATATCATATTAACTCATTAAATTCATGATTTCATCTGAAGAAAATATATATATATATATATATATATATATATATATATATATATATATATATATATATATATATATATATATATATATATATATATATATATATATATATATATGTTTTCATAAAGATTGTAATTAAAAGTTCTTTTGTACAAAATATTAATGGTGAAAATTTTTTTTTAACGGGTAGGTAATACCCGAGGAATAATTAGATTTCATCTTAATAAGTTACATTGTACATTCATCGAAGCTGATTCAACAGTCATTTACTATCCTACTTACAACCACCGATATACGTATCCGTACACCGTAGAATAACTATTTTCATTCAATTTCATATTTGGATTTTGACTTTCCAGAATCCAACAAGTGGCATATGAAGAAAACATATGACAAAATAAAATCTGTTAGAAACAAACAAATTAACTATGAAAATTTTTATTAAGAATCCACGCTAACTGTTCCAGCTCACTGTTCCTAGCTAACTGATTACATTTTATTTATCGCAGTTTATTTATCGCAATTTAATTATCGCACTTTTATTTATCATCATTTAATTTCTGTAATTATTTTACGCACTTTAAATATCGGGACACGTATACAATGTTTTGACATATCATATCGACGCATCTATATATATTATTTGGAATCACCATAGACACTCTATATGCAGTAATGATCGATTTCTCTATATAGTTTGAGTTGTGATCGAGTCTGAGACGTATACGGGTCACGACACGTATTAATTAATTCGTATATTATATATTAAACTATATATGAATTATTGGACTGTTACTGTAGACTATCGACTGTGGACTAATGACATTGGACAATTAAAATGAATTAAAATATTGATTATAACATATGAAACTAAACATTTCTTCAAGATTGCCACTTGATTTCATCTTAAACATCATTGTTTCTCGACGATTACAATCAGCGTTCAAATCTATCATGATTCTTAAAAACACCTCAATCGAGAGGATAAACCAACCGCACTTCATCTATGGAAGAAAATATTGATGCATATAGTTATGCACCTGAAAAACCCTCGGAAACTGAGTAAACGTTTGACACGTATCTGTTCTAGTTCCTTTGACATTGTTATTACCGAAGATCATTTTGCAATCCCTTTCCAAAGTAGCTAATTTTGTCACAGCTCCAGCAAGTCAACTCCGACTTTTCATCCGAAACAACTTATTATAACCGCGATATATATGCGTACTCTTTATTGTTACTGGGGAACCTTTTATATTTCACAATATTACCATCAGCGATTAATCATTCTAAAAACACAATTCTCCTGAAACTACCTCGGTTTGATAACCGATGACCCAGATCAGTTAACTTTGAAAATGCTGATGAAGCAGCATGTTGTAGATGATCTTAATGGCCAAAAGTTTGATGATAAAGAAAGGAGTGTTAGGAACGCTCGATAAAAAATTTAGTACCAAAAAGCGGATTATGTGAAACTATGAAGAAAGCCGTGGACAAATCACAAAGAATAAGTTTGCCTTCAAAGAATCCAAATGATTCTGTGCCTGCTGAAATCGTTAGCAAACATCTTATTTCTCATTCTAAACCTTCACAGACAAATCTTCTTCATCATCCATTGATATTAGAAATTCTAAGATATTCTCGCATGTTCTATTATAAATATCCTCCATATTTCTGGCGATATTTTCACAACTATTCTTATCTGAGATCATTTATCTCTCCGTAATATCTGCAACATAAAAGAAACTGTGTTAGTTTCTAAATTCTGAAACCTTCGAGTTTAAAATATGAATGTTTTGAAGTAGTGTTGGGAACTGAAGCATGGATTAGTATAATATAATGACACTTGATCAACGTCATTATATTACAATAAGTCATGCTGAGTTTCTAATGAAGCATGATGATTCACAGTACCGTCATCATGTGCCATTTACACGACTCTTACATTCTATCTAATCTCTAAACATATCAAGAGAAATTTTTTTTGGATGACTCGGTCTTCTCCAGGGTATTCTGGTAATTTAACAAATCAAAATCGTTCTATTACCATTTTCTTCTTAGAGCATTAGCTATGTTCATTCTGAATTTCATATCTACGAATTCCGGACCATTACTCGCTTGACTCGAAGTCGGGAAGAGAAAACGAAAGCATGAAGCTCCGAAAAATAATGAAGAATATAAACTTCGATAATAACCCCGAAATTACAAACCGTGTATATCGATACAGATAGCAATATAGAGACACAGGAGAATTAGAAACACTATAAACACAAGAGTATAGTAGAAGTAAATAGATTCTTCTGGTGGTAGATGAAAAAGAAGAATGACAGATATAAAAGTTAGGAGTATATCAAGAATCAGGATTGGATGGAGCATATTGATGAATGCTTTAAAGTAAGAATCAAGGGAGAAAGAATAGAAGGTGTGAGTCGTGGAAAATAAGGAAACGAAGGGGTGAATTTATAGTGAAATATCCGATAGAGCAATCGAAACAGATTATTGCATATAATCAAAGAAGATCCTGATTTCCTTAATCACCAAAGAACCAAATCTTATTACATAAGATTCTCTTTAAATCCCTTAAATCCCGAAAATCAATCATAACTACGTCATCGGTAAAGACGAATATATTTTACTCATCTCACTCTTTTACGATAGTCTCATTTATATTCTTCGCATAATCGAATCGTTTTATCTACATTACTCAATGATGATAAAACTCTATTATCACCTTATATTTGTCATGAAAACCTTCTTATTGTTATCCATAACAACCTCTATCAAATTTCGGGGACGAAATTTCTTTAACGGGTAGGTACTGTAATGACCCAGAATTTTCTGACCAAATTATACTTATGAGATTAATATTTACATAAATTAAACCATACCAACATGATAAGCAATCCAAATTGTTGAGACTTGTGTTTTTGAAAAGAGTTTTACACAACGTTTGACCGTCCAATATGACTGATGATATCATGAACTATATAACATACGATAATTATACGTTTGTGTATATATATGTATTTATATATATTTAACATGATCTAAGGATGGTTTAACATATTATTGTGTACTAATGACAATGAGTTATAAGTATATTTTGAAACTACTAACTTAAGTTTTCAAAACGATAACTATACGTAACATTCTTTAATATATATACTTATAATCTATAATGCTTATACATGTATCGTATATATAATGTATTTAATCACTTTTAAGGACTTAAATACATAAAACAATATAAGTATATTCACAAAAGATAGCTATATTTGAATTCTCGTTCCGTTTTCTCAAGATTTCTATACGTATATCTATGCTATATGTACCCGTATCATACCCAGCTTCTATACGTATTTACTATTGGTATATACACATCAAATCAACATCCTAATCAACATTATTACTGCCCTAGATATGAGGTAACTAGAATTTGTCAAGTAGTATGAATTATTAGTAAGAAAACAAAATTAGGAATCCTTTTCTTTCTTTATAAACTAAAAACGTTTTTATAAATGAACACCATTTCTTCACTCCATTTTCTCATAAATACACCCTCATTTCTCTCTTAAAATACTCCTAACTTCATACTTGATCATCTCCAAGCATTTTCCCCATCATTTAGCTTCAATTACAAGCCTTAAACACCATAAGAAATCTCTTTCAAGAACATATCAAAATAACCACCCATTTGAAGAAGTTTACTTCCAACCTTTTGATCTAACTCCACCACTCTTTGATTCCAAGATTATTTCTTATCTTTTGCAGTAACTTTGTCCAAGTAACTTGAGGTAGTAACCTTGTTCATAATCTTATTCAATTCATATTCATATAGCTATCTTATTTTGTGGTATAAAATTTTAACAACAAGAACATAGTTTGAATGATTTCAAACTTGTTCGCAAACTAAATAGATCCTTCTAACTTGACTTTTAAAACACTTCAAGACCTGTAATATATCATAATGATATGCTAACCTAACAAGATATAACTTGGTTTTACAAAGAACATCTTAAAAACTGAATCTACGTCGTCGGAGTGCAACCGGGGGCTGTTTTGGGTTGGATAATTAAAAACCATCTTGAACTTTGAATTAGAAGTTCATGTTCTGGAAAAATGATATTTCTTATGAATATGTTAACACATAAAAATTTCATAGTTTAACTCAAAGTGTAAGTATTTTTAGAAAAATGATCATTAAATGTTGTTTTTATGATGGAAAATGATCACTTTCATAAGTTTCACCAAAGTTTGACCTATAACCTATGATTTCGAATACAAACTAAGGTATTTTTAGTTCATATTCTTAAAATTTGACTCGATCCAAGGAAGTGGCAAGTTGAACCAACAAAAACGGAGTTGTAATGAAGAAACTACGACTAAAACAAGATTGAGTATCCGAAGCTAGTTTAGCTACGAAAATATTTGGAGAAAAAGTAAATTAATCATAACTTTTCTAATTAATATGATATTTTTATATATAATTACTTATGATTTGATTTTATATATTTCAGGACCACCCGTAAACAACACGAGAAGATTAATCATAAGACCTCATGATTGTACGCAACACGTCATTTGACAACACGGTACTTTATGTACGCAACACGTCATTTGACAACATGGTACCATGGATCGAGATTAATTCTGATCAATACGAATACGATGAGGTCTTTATTTATTTTATTTAAGCAACTAATTGTGGACCACTAACATCGGACTGCTAACTACGGACTAAGAAAATATTAAAAGTATTAAAAGTATATATATATGTAACGATTACTTAAAAAGAAAATATGTTGATATATTATATATATGGTTAGGTTCGTGATATCTATCGGAGACCAAGTCGAATTAAATAACTTCAAGGCAAAAGTGAGTTTCATTTTCTCCCTTTTTAATTGCTTTTGCAATATATATTTTTGGGCTGAGAATACATGCGCTGCTTTTATAAATGTTTACAAAATAGACACAAGTACTTAAAAATATATTCTACATTGAGTTGTACCACTGCCATATTTCCCTGTAGCTTGGTAACTACTATTTACATGGGTATTGTAAACGCGAATCCTGTTGATAGATTTATCGGGCCTGACAACCCCAACCGGACTGGACGACCAGTATTCAACGGTTGCACAGTACTTTGTTTTGGTGACTACACTTGGTACGATGTAGTGAGATTTCATAATAAAGGGAATATGCGACGTTGATTAAATGTTAAGTATGGTTACCAAGTGCTCAACCAATTAGAATGCTTTACATACACTTGCGAGTGTATTATGTTTATGATTATGAAATCTTGTGGTCTATTAACATATTGAAATGATTGTTATGATAAATCTATGAACTCACCAACCTTTTGGTTGACACTTTAAAGCATGTTCATTCTCAGGTACGAATTAAGTCTTCCGCTGTGCATTTGCTCAATATAAGGACATTACTTGGAGCCGATCATTGCAATGGGACCAAATGTTGATGACTTCGTCTAGGTGGATTAGGACGGGTCGTTTCACAGGGATTGTTCTTCTATAATTAAAACCGTTATGTAATAGTTACAATAGAGCAGTTTATATCAATTTCACAATTTCTATAAACTTAAGAGCTATGTTTAATCAACAAGATTCTTTCGTGGTTGAATTCACATAAAACCTAGTTTACTAACATCACTCTAAGTAAACTACATGATTGTATATCCTAAATATCGTTCAATTAACATCCTATACTCACATATAGGTGGCTAGATCACTAGGTGTTGAAGTATAAGCTATGGTCTTTGATAAATTCACATAAACCAAGTCATAACTTACATAATTGAACTAGGATACAAGGATGATTACAACTATGGATCTTTTGAAAGAACATGGTGATTTAGATTGATTAACTAACTAGATTCAACCTGGTTAAACTCACGTGAAACCTAAATTACAACAATCACTTGAGGTAATTTCATAACTATGTTGCTTTGGAACTTATTCAATTACTGAATTAAACACATAACAAAATCACTTAAGTATATGCATCTAATCGTCTAGATTACTAGGTGTATTGAAGTATAGATTGTTTTCCTAGTTAACTCACATTAATAGGTTTGCAATCTATATAATTGAAGTAATGAACTAAGCAAGCATAACAATGGTTCTTATGGTTGAACTAGATAATTTAATCAATCAAACATATGTATAACTAGCATAACATCAAAGTATAGAACAATCCCAAGCCATAAATCTTACATTGAAGCAAACACACAAGGCTTTTAGCCAAACATAATCATAGTAGAACTAATGAAACAGTAAATACAAGTTGAATTCATGTTTAAAAAGATATAGAACAATAGTACCAATTGCAATAAACGATCCTAGCTTAATCTTGATGTTGAAAGAGTGGAGATTGACTTGCAGCCTTCCTTGAACCTTGAAAATCGTATTAGAACTGAGGGAGAATGTAGTAGTGAAGGTATCTGAAGTATGTAACTAAAGGCTCTCTTAAATAGGCTAAAAAGTTAGGTAAAATGGCCAGAAATTTACCAGATGCACCGCATCTCTTTACGTTCAGTAGATTCCAGCTCGATTCTGCACTCAGGACTATCGGCAGGGGAGCAGATGCGCCGCATCTGGGAGAGAGGTGCCGCATTTGGACCTGTCTCAGTGGTTTCAGGCTGTTTTACGCGTTCAATCTTCGTTTTAACTCTGTTTTCGCTGTTGGTCTTCATTTATTCATTCACAATGGACTTTTACAAATATATACGAATTACAATACATACGTACAACAATTACATACAAATTAAACAACTTTGGATCGAAATAACGGCAATAAACATGTATAATTTTGGCGTTATCAAAATCCTCACATTTAAACCTTGCTTGTCCTCAAGCAAGACTTACAAGAAATCGAAATTTACTACAGTAAACACACTTATTTAATTGAGAACATAAAAATGGGAATCACACTCACTCAATATAGTACACAAGATACACAAGTTATTTAGTAACACAATAACTCACGCTATATGGAAATCACACTCGGGTCACAATATATACACACTCACACTTTTATTTCACACACGAATCAAACTTACGCGTTTTGAGTATACACACACCTTTGGCGTACACACGCTTTTATTTATTTCATAATGTAATACACATACCCCGAGTACACACACGAAATGAAATCACACCAAAGTCGAAAGGTGGGTTTTAAAGTCCACATTTCTTAAAAATTTGGATCCTTAGGGAAATTGGGACCTTTGCGAAAAACCTTTTATATTTTGAAAATTAGACTTGTTAGTTTTTACACTAACAAGTTTTCTGGTTTTAACCTCAAAGTCCGGTTGAGGGTAACTGAAAACCGAAGCCTCAGTCGGCGCTTAGCAAGCTACTCGCCCCCATGATTGAAGTATCATGGAACTTGAAACCGGATGTCCTAAAAATGGTTTTACACAATATAGTTCATAAAATAGCATAAGTTTTAGAAGAAACTATATCATGTCCAAATATCATTGGTGAACCATGAGTTTGCACACCTCAATTTGTTATGGCATATGTATGTTGGCCGCAGTCAACATAGATGCGGTTGATCTTTCCGGAGATCATCCATCTGGGGATTAGATTCATTAGTCTTAAAAGCTAATTTGCAATGTGCCCCCCATTGTACGAGACAGATCCATCTCATGGTTAGGATAAGTCTGACCACCAAAAACCCTGTTTGATGCTGAGGTGAGGTGGATTTCCAGCCGATGATAGAGATGACTTTTCAAAATTTTTCGTCAACCTACAGCTGTTCTGGACTATATCTTCTAACATAAGTTAGCAAGTGTGTCATATTGGAAGACTTGACTTCCTTCACAATCCTTACATAGATGAGCATTGGATTAGATTGTTAGAACAACAAATTACTTGATGATTGTTTTTCATTCAGAATGTGGTATAGCATGATGATTATATCTTTTATATGACTACTAGTTTTATGATTTTTAACAAAATAAACTCAATCATTTGGTTGTTTCTTAATTTGTTTTGTGATAATAATTTCGATCTATACACCTAGTTTTAAAATCTACAAATTTTAAACAAAATTTGAATTTATGAAGATAAAAGTTTAAAATTTTTCACCATTTTAAGCCTTTTTAACCAAAATCAAAAACCCGAAAGAATTTATAACTTCCTCCCCACACTTGAGTTCATGTATCGCCCTCGTTACATGAAATCAGAAAAATTTAAATTCAAGAGGGTTAAAGAGTGTAAGAGAGTTTATTACTTTCAAGGTCTAAAACCGAAGTTCACAGAATGATGGCGTTGAACTGAATGCCAGCATAAGAACATCATCTGCTTCTTGCAACCACAAAACAATCATCAATCAAGTATGTGCTGAACTTACTGCCAGTCTTTGTAAAAATGCAGCATATAGCACAATTCTCACCTGTATCAATTCAAACAAAGCAAACATACGATTCACACAAATAAATGGGGGTGTACTCCATGTACTAAAAACCCTACTTATAATTATCTAAATTATTCAAATTACAATCATCCAAAATACTACCAAGTTATTACACACCAAACATAAAGATAAATTATTTTTGAAACAAACCAACATCAATCAAACCATTTACACACTTCACCAATAATCATGTCAACTTCAGAAGAATCCCTAAAAAGAGTTACTTGGGCCAGCTCCGCCTTCATTTTGGTTTCCCGTGTTGTCGTCCTGAAATATTGAGGGGTTGTACCCCTGATAAGTTGCTTGAGCAGGGACGACAGCGGTGTCTTCAGTAGGTGGGTTAGGAGGAGGAGGATAAGGTGCAGGATATGGATCACCCATTCGAACCCATGGTTCGTATGCAGGCCAATGAGAGGGGGTATAGTTAGCGGGATCTGCAGCATATGACACAGTCTGTTCATGTATCCAGTTAAGCTGATTTTGCTGCCCCGCTTGAGTGTACCACGTTCGATCATTCCCTACATTAATGTAATGTTGCATCTCCCTGTTACCCGTATCATAGTGATCAATTACCTTTTGGGTGTTTCGATCATTATGGAGTCGCAAATTCGAAAACTATCACACCATGTAAGCCTCCCAATCATTTCCCGAACCCGAACTACTTCCAACATTCGGCTGTGGATCTGGCTGCAGTTGTGGTTGTTCTGGTTGCCTGTTCATGGGATCCACATACCTAGTTAGAAGGCCGTTCGACCCCCTCGTCAAAATGTTTGCCCTTGTATAGCTTACTCTATCAAAGGCAATCATATGTTTCTCCTCTAACCCACTTGTATTGATACGAAAATGTTGGGCAATCCTGGTTACAAAATGACCGCCCATGATTGGTGTAATATTTTTCCTTTCTTTGAGAAGGAAAGTGAGAATCATTCGTGGAATATGAACATGGGAGTGATCCATTATCGCGTGAATGTACCAGATATCTAAGTTGGTAACTTTTTCGCTACTGTCTTTTCGGCAGTTTATGGTACTTGAAATGAATCTTTGGATGCATCGATGCTCGTAGGTACGTAGCTTGCTACAAGTCTGCTTGCTTGCACTATATGCGCTATTGCTCATATCCACCCATGCTTCTGAATGATTAAAAGAAGAAAAATAGTATATACATTGATTAAAGTAATTTTGCATTAATTGATGTGGCAACCCTTCATAGATATCCAACGCCTTTACAAATTGTAGCAGTGTTAATGTTCGGTCTTGTCCTCCAAGACGAAATCTCATAAAGGTACCGGATGTTGGTGACGTGTAATTAACCCTAAGTGAACCAACGAATTCTTTGACTAAAAGTGGGTACACTCTTTCTTGCATTCTGAACAGGTTTTCCCATCCATATATTCGATGGCCTTGATACGTTACTCGAAAAAGGTTGCGAAAATTTTGATATTCGACGGCTTCTTCTAATGGTGTCCAATCGATATATTTCCCCGGATATACGTCTTAATGTAGAAGTGCCTTCATCCGTTCATGATATTCCGGATGCCTCAAAACTGCATTGATCTATGGATCCGGAGTGGTTAATCCACGGATATTTAACTGCCGGTTGTCAATATCCATTTCTTCCTCTTCACCAGCATGTTCTTCTTCACTTGTTTCCTCATCTACAATTGCCGGGGCTTTTTGCTTCTTTGATTTTGGGTTTGATGATGAAGCTCTAGTCTACAAAAACACAACAAAACCAAACAAACAAAACAACAAACCAAGTTGATTAGCGTTAAAGAAATTCAAAACATCTTTCATATTGCACAAGCCAAAACCATGTAGAACACGTTATATCGTACGCATTACACAAACTCTCATGTCTATTATGGATGTACTTATCTCATTTTCAACAAACATGTACTAGTATGACTCATAATTTTTATCACTTCATAAGTTCAATCATATCTAGCATAATTAGTTTCACCAAAACAAGTGCATGAAACCATTAGCATTCATCAATAAG
This sequence comes from Rutidosis leptorrhynchoides, assembly GCF_046630445.1. Taxonomy (NCBI): domain Eukaryota; kingdom Viridiplantae; phylum Streptophyta; class Magnoliopsida; order Asterales; family Asteraceae; genus Rutidosis; species Rutidosis leptorrhynchoides. The sequence goes on along the minus strand of NC_092334.1, from coordinate 589,700,731 downwards.
CATGTCAAACAATATGCAATCAATGGTTATCATACATTTAGACACTAAATTCGACTCAAGTCAACAATTTCATCAAAAAGCCTAAGCATACAATCCTTAACTTTCACAAGTAAAACTTTTCAATTCGAACAAACACTAAGTTAAGGCATATATGAGTTTAGCATAATCAATGCATTGCTTTAATTCCACTTAGAACACTTACTAGTCAACAAAAGTCAAAATCTCCATTTTAAGAACCCTAAAATTCAATAATTGTGCAATCGTGTAATTCAACTAAGGTTCATGCGGATTTGCTAATGTATACTAGTAATTGAACTCTAAAACATCCCAATTTAAACAAGTAATGGTCATTTTTTCGAAATCCCCAAATTCATGAAGAACCCTAATTTCTAAAGTAAATTTTTGAGCAATTAGGCATGAAATTCGAGCATGAATAAGGATTAGTGACAATAATACAAGCATAAAATGACCAAAACATGAAGATTTAAACATCCCCACACTTAGAACAAGCTAAATCCGAATTTGAGAATGAAGAACACAAGAACCATGAAGAAATGAAGATTAATCTTACCTTTCTCATGTTGATATACGGATTAGATGCTCAAAGATGGGTTTAATCGGTTGATTTAGTGTTTGGAGATGGAATCCTTGAGAGAAAATGAGATGAAAGTCGGAGTTGTAGGTGAAAAAATGAATAAAAATGATAAACTCCCATATTTGTGCAAAAAAATTGGGCAGTCTCCAACATTCAGATACAGATGCGGCGCATCTAGCTCAGATGCGGCGCATCTGAGGCAGATGCAGCGCATCTGGTGGCCCAAAAGCGGCGCATGACCTAATCTCGGTGCATCTGAAACTGTCGGCTTTTTTCTTGTCCTCAGATGCGGCGCATCCACTACAGATGCGGCGCATCTGGCCCTGTTGCACCAGCTTTTGATGTTTTTTCGCGTTTTAAACATTGTGGAAGGTCCCTAAACAACTTGGTTAGTACTAAAATTCGAAAAATCACTCAAAACACTCAAAAACAATCAATCCTAAGAAACGAGACGCATGAATGAGACTATGTACACGTTGTGAGGTTTATTAGTGAGTCGTTCACGCGACTCCTTCCCAAGCTAATTAGCGTTGGGGGAGAAAGTGATGTCATCTTGAACCGTGGTATTAACTCCATCAAAATAGAGTTTTAATCGATGACCATTCACTTTAAAAGTATTTCCGTTTCCAAACAACTCAACATATCCCGATGGATATGCTTGTTTCACCAAATAAGGTCCCGTCCATCGGGACTTCAACTTTCCGGGAGAAAATTTAAACCGTGAGTTAAAAACCAAAACCTTATCATCGGTTTTAAACTCTTTCACTTCTTTCAATTGGGCATCATGCCACCTTTTCGTTTTCTCCTTATACAAGCTCGAATTCTCGTACGCCTCTAACCTCAACTCTTCCAATTCATGTATTTGCATGAATCGGTTTTCACCAGCCTTTTCCATGTCTAAATTACAAAGCTTCAATGCCCAGTATGCTCTATGTTCCACTTCAACTGGAAGATGGCACACTTTACCATATACAAGTCTAAATGGTGTGGTACCGATTGGTGTTTTAAAAGCAGTCCTAAAGGCCCACAACGCATCATCTAACTTGCGTTGCCAAATCTTAGGGTTGTTATCAACCGTCTTCTCAAGTATGCATTTCAAGGCACGATTCATGTTCTCCACTTGACCACTCGTTTGCGGGTGGTACAGAGTAGAGAAACGATGAGTTACGCCATACTTCTTCAACACCTTTTCAAGAAGGTTGTTGGCAAAATGTGTTCCTCGATCGGATATGAGCGCCTTTGGGATTCCAAAGCGCGAGAAGAGATTTTTCAAGAAGTTCACCACCACCCTAGCATCATTCGCAGGTAAAGCTTCCGCTTCAGCCCACTTAGATACATAGTCAACGGCTACTAGGATGTACTTGCACTTATGGGAACTTGGAAATGGTCCCATGAAATCGATTCCCCAAATATCAAAGATTTCACAAACTTGGATGCCGGTTTGAGGCATCTCATCCTTTTTTGTGATGTTACCTGTTCGTTGGCATGCATTACAAGTCCGAATGAAATTATGGGCATCTTTAAAGATCGTGGGCCAATAAAAGCCCGAGTCGAGGATTTTTCTTGCGGTGTGGTTTGGTCCGAAATGACCACCGGTGGGCCCTTGATGACAATGCTCAAGAATTTGTTGAGCCTCTTTTCCGTACACATAACAGCGAATCATTTTATCCGCACCAACACGAAATAGGTCGGGATGTTCCCAAAAATAGGACTTCAAATCCGCAAAGAATTTCTTCTTTTGTTGATAAGAAAGTCCTTTTTAAAGAATGCCTGACGCAAGATAGTTTGCAAAATGGGCAAACCATGGGATTTCAGATTCCTTGTCAACCCTCATTAGAGATTCATCAGGAAATGTGTCCTTGATGATTGTATCATCGAGTTTTTCTAATTCGGGGTTTTCAAGTCGGGATAAATGGTCGGCGGCTAGATTCTCGCTCCTTTCTTATCACGTATCTCAATGTCAAACTCTTGAAGTAAAAGAACCCAACGTATGAGATGATGTTTTGCATCTAGTTTCGAGAACAAGTACCTAAGGGCCGAATGGTCCGTGTAAACAATGGTTTTGGACAACACCAAATATGACCGAAATTTATCAAACGCATAAACAACTGCCAAGAGCTCCTTTTCCGTGGTGGTATAATTAATTTGAGCTCCCGTTAGCGTTTTTCTAGCATAATAAATTGGACGAAAATGATTATCGGGTCGTTATCCCAAGACAGCACCTAAGGCATAGTCGCTCGCGTCACACATTAACTCAAAAGGCATACTCCAATCCGGAGATACGATAATGGGAGCTTGTGTGAGTTTTGACTTTAGAATGGAGAATGCATTCTCGCAATTGGAATCGAAGTCAAATGGAGCATCCTTTTCAAGAAGTTTGGTCATTGGGCGGTCGATTTTATAAAAATCTTTGATAAATCGTCTGTAGAATCCCGCGTGACCAAGAAAGCTTCTAATGGCCTTGACATTTGTCGGTATAGGCAGCTTAGAGATAACTTCAATTTTAGCTTTATCTTCCTCTATTCCCGAACGAGATATCTTATGACCAAGTACAATGCCCTCCTTTACCATGAAGTGGCATTTTTCTCAATTTAGGACCAAGTTTACTTTCTCACATCGGATAAGCATACGTTCAAGGTTAAAAAGACACAATTCAAAGGAATCTCCAAACACGAAAAAGTCATCCATGAAGACTTCCATACAATCCTCTACCATATCATCAAAAATTACCATCATGCACCTTTGAAAGGTTCCAGGTACATTGCATAAACCAAATGGAATGCGGCGATAGGTAAAGGTACCGAAAGGACAAGTGAATGTGGTCTTTTCTTGGTCGTTGGGATCAATTGGAATTTGGAAGTAACCGGAGAAACCATTTAGAAAGCAATAGTATTCTTTCCCCGCTAATCGTTCAATCATTTGATCAATAAAAGGCAACAGGAAATGATCCTTTCTAGTGGCATCATTGAGACGTCTGTAATCAATACAGACTCTCCAGCCGGTAACCGTTCTAGTTGGAACGAGTTCATCCTTTTCATTTACAATAACGGTTGTACCCCCTTTTTTGGGCACTACTTGTACTGGACTAACCCAAGGACTATCGGAGATGGGGTAGATTAACCCGGTGTCAAGAAGCTTGACTACCTCCTTTTTAACAACCTCTTTCATGTTGGGATTTAACCTACGTTGTCTTTGTACTACTGGTTTGAAGTCATTCTCAAGGAGAATTTTATGTGTACAATAAGACGGGTTTATCCCTGGAATGTCAGTCGTTTTCCAGGCTATAGCCTTTTTATGGGTTTTCAAAACAGAGATTAATATATCCTTCTTGTTACCGGAAAGATGTGAAGCAATAATTACCGGTAATTGAGATGTACCTTCGAGATAAGCATACTCCAAGTGTTTGGGTTGCTCCTTAAGCTCTAGTGGTGGTTCTTCCAAGGAATTCTTTATTCGGAATCTATCTTTATTTCCGATATCTTCAAATGATTCGTCTTCCTTGGGAATTTCCTCTTCCATGGTCTCATCATCCGTGACCACTTTCATCAACTCATCAAAAGCTTCATCAATATTGAAATACTCACTTTCACTTACCGGGGCAAACCCCGATGTATCAATTTCAAGTAGCTCCTGTAATTCATTCTCAACACAAAGATTTATAATATCAATTTGAAAACAAGAGTCATCGGTGGAAGTGGGTCTTTTCATGGCTTTGTCAATATGACAAATTATTCTCTCGTTTCCCACACCTAGACTTAATTGTTCTTTTTAGACATTAATGATAGAATATGCGGTGTTAAGGAAAGGACGTCCTAAAATAATCGGAACTTTTGTGTCCTCTTGCATTTCTAGAATAACAAAGTCGACGGGAAAGATAAGTGAGCCAAGTTTTACAAGAATATCCTCGGCTATACCTATGGGAGTATCAAATGATTGATTTGCTAATCAAATACCCATCCGGGTTGGTTTCAAGTCTCCTAATTCAAGTTTCAAATATAACGAATAAGGCATTAGGTTAACACTTGCACTTAGGTCGGTTAGTGCATCGTACACTACCGAATCACCCATCATACATGGGATGATAAAACTACCCGAATCACCCAATTTTGGAGGTACAATTTGCTTTTTCAAGATGGCCGAACACTCCTCATGGAGGAATGTGGCAGAAACATCGTGGTATTTACCCTTCGAGGATATGAGATCTTTCAAAAACTTCCCGTAATGGGGCATACCCTTAAGAACCTCTGGGAGTGGCATGTTAATGCTGATTTGCTTGATCATATTCGCAAATTTCTGATATTAGCTCACGAGTCTGTCTTTCTTCAATGCTTTTGGGTATGGAATAGGTGCCTTGTACACCTTCACTTGTGGTTCTTCACTTTTCTTCGATATGACCTCTGGTGGATCATCTTTCTCTTGTTCTTTTTTAACATGTTCATCTACATCAACAGGTTGCAAAATAGAATGAGACAAAGGAACTTCCGGGGACTTTGGAGTCTCCGGGTTAGTGGTTAAACCACTTTTAGTAGTTATAGCAGTTACATGCTCATTCCTTGTTTGATTGTTACTGGGATTCACTTGAGTATTTGAGGGGAGAGCACCAGGTGGTCTCTCTGCTAGTAACTGTGAGATCCTTCCAACATCCCTTTCTAAATTCTGAATCGTAGCTTATTGATTTCGAATTTGCTGAGTTTGAAGTTCCGCATTTTGCTCGTGTTTAACCATAAAATCTCTTAAAAGATCTTCTAAACTGGATTTCTTCTCGGGTTGTGGTTGTACATGTGCTTGTGGTTGTGGTTGTGGTTGATTGTGTTGGAAATTATTTTGGTAATTTCGTGGAGGTTGATTACGATTGTTTATGTGATTGTAACCCGGTGGTGCATTTCTTTGATTTTGATTTGGAAAATTCTGGTTATTTTGGTAACCTGAATTTCCTCCGTGGTAATTGTTGTTTGAACTTAAAGGTCCCCCCATTTGATAACCGTTGACAGGAGGGTATTTCCGGTTCATTGCATCAACCGCCGAAAAGTCTTCAAAATTCATTTCACCTTTACGCAAGTAACCTAAGAAATTTGCTTGCTCTTCCATTGTCGTTTGGTCGCAATCTCGAGTGAGATGGGGACCTTGGCACAATTCACACCCTACCCTGATAGCGTGCATTTCTTTGGTTACCTTCTCAATTTGCCTTGCTTGATTTGCCAATTGAACTTTTAATGCAGCGATTTCATCGTTGCTTTCGACATTAGCAACTGTTGATGATCTAGAGAACTCCATCTCTTGATGCCAATTGTGAGAATGGGCTGCTATATCGGCAATTATTGTGTGAGCCTCTTCGGGCATTTTTTTCATGATTGATCCTCCTGCTGTAACATCTATTTCCTTTCGGGTAGCCACATTGACTCCTTTGTAGAATATTTGGACCTTTTGGAATGTATTCAACCCGTGTTGAGGACATACCCTAAGCATTTTATTGAATCGGGTCCAAGCTTCATAAAGAGTCTCGTTAGACTTTTGCTTTATATCACTTTGCAATTTTGATGCTTTTGAAGCAGGGAAGAATTCTGACAAAAACGTGTCCATCATGTCATTTCAATCTTCAATATACCCTTCCAGTAATGAGTCTAGCCAATCTCTTGCATCATCCTTTAGGGACCATGGAAAGATTTTTAAACATGCAACTTCATCGGAGACATCTTTGATTTTGAAAAGCTTACAAATGCTTACAAACCTACGAAGATGCTCGTTAGCATCCTCATTTGGGGCTCCACCGAATTGGCATGTATTAGTCACCATGTGGAGAAATTGGCCCTTTATTTCAAAACCATCAGTCATTGTAGGCTGAACAATTGCGTGGCCCTGACCCGTTCTTGTTGCCTTCATTAATGCATCCATCGTTTGATTTGTATCAGTCATCTCTTCCTCTTCTTTAATAACGGGCTCGATGATTGGCTGAACAATTGGTTCAGAGTTAGAATCTAATGAAAGTGATTCTAAACCCTGAGCAAGGGATTCTACTTCTTGAGCTCTTAAGCATTCATGAAGCTCTCTTTCAGGCTCAGGATATGAAGGAATTAAATTAGAGTTGGAAGAACGTAGATTCATGCACTAATACCTATCCTGCAATCACAACACCACAAACAAACCAATTGCAAAAACACAAACTTACAATAAAAAGTAACTTTTCTAGGAATTGAATTCCTACAAAAGGATCGAATAATTCAAAGTTTATTAAAATCTTTTAACAAAACCGTGTCCCTGGCAGCGGCGCCAAAAAGTTGATGTGTTAAGACGTAACCTTTAAAATGAAGACAATATGCTTAATAATTAACACATAATACAGGCAACTAAAACCCGATCATGCAGTAACTAGCAAGTAAATTGACCAGTTCGATCCACAGGGAGAAGTTTGTTTTTAAGATTTTACCACGATTAATTATTCTAAAAGGGGGTTTTGTGTTTGAAGTTGTATTTTCGTTTAACGAAACAGTAAATAAATATAGTAATTAACAAGAATGAGAATGCGATGTTTACTTCTATGCTTGATAAATGACAGGGATTGTTCTTCTATAATTAAAACTGTTATGTAATAGTTACATAGAGCAGTTTATATCAATTTCACAATTTCTATAAACTTAAGAGCTATGTTTAATCAACAAGATTCTTTCGTGGTTGAATTCACATAAAACCTAGTTTACTAAAATCACTCTAAGTAAACTACATGATTATATATCCTAAATATCGTTTAATTAACATCCTATACTCACATATAGGTGGCTAAATCACTAGGTGTTGAAGTATAAGCTATGGTCTTTGATAAATTCACATAAACCAAGTCATAACTTACATAATTGAACTAGGATACAAGGATGATTACAACTATGGATCTTTTGAAAGAACATGGTGATTTAGATTGATTAACTAACTAGATTCAACCAGGTTAAACTCACGTGAAACCTAAATTACAACAATCACTTGAGGTAATTTCATAACTATGTTGCTTTGCAACTTATTCAATTACCGAATTAAACACATAACAAAATCACTTAAGTATATGCATCTAATTGTCTAGATTACTAGGTGTATTGAAGTATAGATTGTTTTCCTAGTTAACTCACATTAATAGGTTTGCAATCTATATAATTGAAGTAATGAACTAAGCAAGCATAACAATGGTTCTTATGGTTGAACTAGATAATTTAATCAATCAAACATATGTATAACTAGCATAACATCAAAGTATAGAACAATCCCAAGCCATAAATGTTACATTGAAGCAAACACATAAGGCTTTTAGCCAAACATAATCATAGTAGAACTAATGAAACAGTAAATACAAGGTGAATTCATGTTTAAAAAGATATAGAACAATAGTACCAATTGCGATAAACGATCCTAGCTTAATCTTGATGTTGAAAGAGTGGAGATTGACTTGCAGCCTTCCTTGAACCTTGAAAATCATATTAGAACTGAGGGAGAACGTAGTAGTGAAGGTATCTGAAATATGTAACCAAAGGCTCTCTTAAATAGGCTAAAAAGTTAGGTAAAATGGCCAGAAATTGACCAGATGCGCCGCATCTCTTTACGTTCAGTAGATTCCAGCTCGATTCTGCACTCAGGACTGTCGGCAGAGGAGCAGATGCGCCGCATCTGGGATAGATGCGCAGCATCTGGCTTGGATGCGCCGCATCCATCTCAGATGCGCCACATCTGAGGCTGTTTTGGTCCAGAAGTCTTCATGCTCCGCATCTGAAACTGTCGGGAGTTATTTGGTGCATAGATGCGCCGCATCTAAGAGAGAGGTGCCACATTTGGACCTGTCTCAGTAGTTTTGGGCTATTTTACGCGTTCAATCTTCGTTTTAACTCTGTTTTCGCTGTTGGTCTTCATTTATTCATTCACAATGGACTTTTACAAATATATACAAATTAAAATACATACGTACAACAATTACATAAAAATGGAACAACTTTGGATCGAAATAACGGCAATAAACATGTATAATTTTGGCGTTATCAACTATTAAGCAGAGTAGAATTACTATTGTCCGAGTTAGATGGAACGCCAGAAGCGCTCCCGAGTTCACTTGGGAGCGTGAAGATTAGATGAAGCAGAAGTACCCGCATTTGTTCCCAGATGCTGAGTCAACCCCTGCACCTGCTTAAATTTTGGGACGAAATTTCCGTAACGGGAAGGTACTGTAACGACCCTACTTTTTTCGTTATCTTTTACAGTTTATTATTTAACGCCCGTTAATTGTTATTTGTGTCGCATCATTTCTGTGACCTATATTATTATTTTAGTAATAATATATTAATTATTATGTGTTAAATGAATATTTGTATTCATATTTTAAATCGTACGTTCATACGAATCGTGGATTTCTATTCGGCGAATCTTTTCGGTTTTCAAACCAACGGACGAGCTTTTGGGATTTTTAAGTCCTAATTATTTTAAATATGATATTTTAATGTCATATGTTTATATATATTTTTCGTCGCGTATTTGTTATCTCTCCGAATTTTCAATCGCGTAGTCGTGTTTTCGCGTTTTAGGTTTCGATCGGGCAATCGGGCCACAAGGAAATGATCATTAAATAAAATTGGTCTAAGTGGGGCCCACCCCACTCACCCATTCATCCAAACACAAGGGGGTATACCCTTGTGATTTTTCCACAACTTCATTTCATAATTTCATTTTATCAAAACACTTAACCTAAATCTTTTTCTCTCAAACATTTCACCCTCTCCCTCTCTTGTTGAGCCGTCACCACCAACCATCACTATCATCATAATCCTTCATCAATTTCAAGCTTGGATCATCTAATCGTTTGCATAATCGGATTCTACACATTCTCCTCTACGCGTCTACATTAATCTTTTCTCGATTAGGGTATAAACTCTAACCCTAGATTTTTAATTTTTCTTATATTTTACTGATTTTGTATGTTATATTGATTGTATGATGATTATATGTTATTGTATTGTTGATAGTATGCGTAGAAATGCTCGTTAATTCATGTTTTCGGTTTGATTATTTTGGGACAGCAGCTTGTTTGATCATTTCTGTAAACATAACTGATATAAGAGTGAAATTAAAGTGTCTAGATGTGTTCCTCTCTTCAAGACATTGAATTTAGACTCCGGATTCATGTTATTTCGATTCTCGGAGCTCTAGTTATGATTAAAATGGTGTTTTATTGAAATTAAAATGTGAAAACGAATTGATTCAGGTATGGTCCCACTTTGTGACCACTTTTGGAGTCTTTAGGGTGTACTAGTGTGTTAGGATTGATGATGGGATGAACTTTCATGTTCGGGTCATCAAAATCCGAGCCACGGATCACCTGTTATAACTAAAACATGTTTTTGAACGGATTAAAGCTCCAAGTTGAATAATGGCTGTAGGTCACGACTTGGTGGCTGTTCTTGGGGTGTTCTTGAGCACACTAATGTGTCGGGTGAGTTGGTTAGGCGAAGATATATATAAGACTTGCCAAAAACTGATCCACGGGGCTCAAGTTATGACCTGATTAACTTTTAATTAAAACTTATGGTTATTAAATAAGACTTATGACATAAATAATGACTTTCATTATTAATAAATTACTTATGATATAAAAAGTAATTATTTTAATTTAAGACTTATGATATACATATTTATTATATTATTTATTAATTAATTATGATTTAATTAAACATTTAATTAAACTTATGATTAATAATACTTTTATTATTAATGAAAAATACTAATGGTATGTATTAAACTTATGTTATGAGATTATTATAATAAGACTTATAATAAGGATTAACTAATTATTTAATTATTATAAGGCTTAGTTATTATTTAATTATAATCTAATTATTAAATACTTATGATTTAATAATTATAATTAGAAACTTATGATATGATTAATAATTCATTATTAATTAATAATAATTATGATATGATTTAAAATCTATTATTAATTAATAATACTTATATTATGATTAATATTTAATTAATTAATTAAATACTTATGTTATATTAATTATATCATTTAAACTTATGTTAACTTTATTAATTTATTTTCATTTAATTAAACTTATGTTATGACATAATTATACATATATGACTTTAAATAACATTATAACTTATATTATTAATATAACTTATACTTTAAAATTCAATGTTGAATATGATTGACCAAGGTTGACTTTTGAGTTGACTTTCAGTTGACTTTGACTTTCAGTTGGCTCTTGTTGACTTTCTAATTAAGGAAACTTTTCTAACTTAAAAACTTTCTAAAAATAGAAACTTTCTAAATATGGAAACTTTCTAAATTTGAAAACTTTCCAAAAATAAAAAATTTTCTAAAATAGAAACCTGCTAAAAATAGAAACTTTCTAAAAATAGAAAGTACGTGTCCTTACGCTGTTCTGATCAAACCGAAGCATGTTGTGTGTTGTTCTATGTCTACTTGCAACAAGTACTACTATAGCTATCATACTAAGACTTGACATAAGTTAGTTATTTATATCGACCTGCTTTGTTTATAGGTCGGCTGATAATGCTAAAAGCGAACACATATTTCATAGCATTATCCTTTAAGAAAGACAAGCTTTTAGTTGCAATTGTTCTATTTACAAGTGATATTCGTTTAAATATTAAAAGATGAAGACAAAAGATAGATTCGACTATTTGAAGACGCAAACGACCAAAACGCTAAAAAGTACAAAGTACAATCCAAGAGGTTCAATTTATTGATGAGAAACGTCTCAAAATTACAAGAGTACGAGCCGCGAAACGCAAAGTACAAGATATTAAATCGTACGAAAGGACGTTCGAAAATCCGGAACCAGGACATGAACCAACTATCAATGCGCGACGCAACGGACCTAAAATTACGAGTCAACTATGCACAAGAATATAATATAATATATATATATAATTATATAAAATTATATATATTATATTATATATTATTAAATAAAACGTCAGCAAATAAGAAAATAAAAGTATGTGAGCTGTCCCAGGCGGCCATGCGATTGCATGGCCAGGCAGTGTTAAATCCATGCGGTCGCATGGAACACTGTAGCTGCCCAAGTCCTATAAATTGGAACGTTTTCTGCCGAGTTTGAGCATCCTTTTTCTACTTCATACTCTCAATATATATTTATATTTTAATTTTAATTTTAATTTTAAGTTAATAATAATAAGGTTATAGTGGCGAATGTTTTAAGTTTGTAAGTCGAAATTTTGTCCGTGTAACACTACGCGATTAATACTCATTGTAAGTTATGTTCAACCTTTTTAAATTAATGTCTCGTAGTTAAGTAATTATTATGCTTATTTAAGCCGAAGTAATCGTGATGTTGGGCTAAATATTAAAGACGGGGTAATTGGGCTTTGTACCATAATTGGGGTTTGGACAAAAGACCGACACTTGTAGAAATTGGACTATGGACTATTAATGGGCTTTATATTTGTTTAACTGAATGATAGTTCGTTAATTTAATATAGAGATTTACAATTTGAGGTAATTATAAATAACCATATACACTCGTTCGGACACGATGGGCGGGATATTTATAAATACTAATAATCGTTCATTTGACCGGATACGGGGATGGATTAATAGTCAATGGACTCATTGAATCAGTGGTGGATTACATACAAGGACACTTGGTGTAATTGTTAATAAAGTATTAAAACCTTGGATTGCACACAGTCGATAACCTGGTGTAATCATTAACAATCTATTAAAACATTATTACAGTTTAAGTCCCCAATTAGTTGGAATATTTGACTTCGGATATAAGGATAATTTGACGAGGACGCTCGCACTTTATATTTATGACTGATGGACGGTTATGGACAAAAACTAGATGGACATATCGAATAATCCAGGACAAAGGACAATTAACCCATGGTAATAAATTAAAATCAACACGTCAAACATCATGATTATGGAAGTTTAAATAAGCATAATTCCTTTATTTTATATCTTATCGCACTTTTAATTATCGTACTTTAAATTATCGCAATTTTATTTATCGTCATTTTATTTCTCGCACTTTAAATTATCACACTTTTATTATCGTTATTTACTTTACGCTTTAAATTAAGTTGTATTTATATTTAATATTTTACATTAGGTTTTAATTGCGACTTAAGACATAAAATTGACAAACCGGTCATTAAACGGTAAAAAACCCCCCCTTTTATAATAATAATAATATTACTTATATATATATATATATATATATATATATATATATATATATATATATATATATATATATATATATATATACATATATATATATATACAAATATAGTTTAAAATATAGCGTTAAACTTGGCTAGCTCCCTGCGGAACGAACCGAACTTACTAAATACTACACTACTCTACGATTAGGTACACTGCCTATAGTGTTGTAGCAAGGTTTAGGTATATCCACTCTAATAATAAATAAATTACTTGTGTAAAATTGTATCGTATTTAATAGTATTTCGCAATAAAAATATAACTATTTCGTATACACCTCGCATAACACCAAGTATTTTTGGCGCCGCTGCCGGGGACCATCTTAAACGCCGAAGCGAAACGCTATATAAAAAAAAGATTTTTATTAAGTTTTAATCTATTTTTGTAAAAATATAAGTTTTAAATATTAAAAACAAAAATATAAAAACATAAAAAAAAAAATTATATTTTTAAGTTTAGTTAAATTAAAAAGTTTATATTTTTATTAAAAGTTACAAAAACTAATAAGTAATTGTTAAAATATAAGTTTATTTTAATTTTAAATTTTGTAAGAGTTATAAATTAAAATCAAATTAAAAGTTAAAAAAAAGTTAAAAATAAAAAATACTCGTTTGAGCCTGCAATTTTTGAATCTGCATTTGATTTGAACCTGCTGCTCATGCGATCGCATGAGCCCATGCCTTATAACCCATGTGACCGCATGGTACCTTCTGACACGTCTGAACCTGGTACGACAGACTTAGGATTACGAAGTATTATTAATTATTATTATTATTATTATTATTAACCTAATTAGGGTTATATTTAATATAATTAGTTTTTAGTTTTATTTAATTTGTATTTTTAAGTTTCAATTAGTTTTATTATTTATAAAATTAATACTTTTATAAAATAATAATATAAAAATAATATTTTTATCAAATTGTAATTTTATTACTTTTTATTTCTTTTTATAAATTATATATTTATCGTTCGTAATTAGTTTTAAGACTAGTATTTTGTCGTAGTTTATTTTTATTTCTAGATTTCTAAAATTTGCCGTAAAATCCCTTAAGTGCTTTTTCTATAGACTAAGATTTAGGTGCTTTAGAATTTTGCGAAGCCGTGTTAAAATTTTAGTATCTTTTTAAGTTATTGCCGTTTTGGATATAGATTCTTTTTAAGCTTTAATACTTTAGTAGCTACTTTTTCCTTTTAAGTTTCAACGCGCTACTTTCCTTTTATTTTTCAACGTTTTTCGACGCACTCTTTTTCTTTCTTATTTCTCGACGCTCTAGTTTTTAGGACATAGATTTTTTTCTTCAAAATTATTTGATAGACATCTAAAATTTTAAGCGGTTAAATTGATAGACATCTAAAATTTTTTGGTTCGTAGTAATAGTTGGATTTGTTAGTGGCGAGTTGTGGGCTTCCGATTTAAAGGGTCCTGGCTACCTGCTGCATCTATTGGCTATTCGAAACGTGGGCAAAATCAGAAAAGTCTATTAATTGGATAACTTATATAATTTTTATCTTTTATAACTAATAGGATATTCAGTGAATGCACCGAGCAAAACGTTCACCACCTTTCATACGTTCACCACCTGTAACTCGATCAAGACATCTAGCCAACATTGTCGCCGTTGATTTTTCTTTAGAATCGTCATCTAGTCGACCAAGTACTCCAATTCAAATTTCCGATAATCTATTTTTTGAACCCGACCTCACAATTGAGAATTCGGAGGATATTCTGGGACAATTCAGAGATCCTGGACCACAAATCACTCATCTAGAGATTGTCGAGGAAAAAACCATTAAGTCAGAATCCTCTAGTGATTCAGATTCAACAATTTCAATCATGAAAAATCTGGAACCTCTATGTATGGAAGACCGAATGAGGGCTAAACGCACTGGCCAAGGTCATGCAATTACTCAACCAGACATTAATGCGCCAGATTATGAAATCGAAGGACAAATCCTACACATGGTAACTAATCAATGCCGATTTAGTGGTGCGGCGAAGGAAGATCCAAACGAACATCTTCGTACCTTTAATAGGATTTGTACTCTATTTAAAATCAGAGAAGTTGAGGATGAACAAATATATCTCATGTTATTTCCCTAGACTTTAAAGGGAGAAGCCAAAGATTAGTTAGAATCGTTACCTGAGGGGGCGATTGATACATGGGATGTTTTAGTTGAAAAATTTCTTAAACAATTCTTTCCGGCATCTAAAGCCATTAGACTTCAAGGAGAAATTGTTACGTTCACGCAAAAGCCAAATGAAACTCTATATGAAGCGTGGACAAGATTTGGAAAGTTGTTGAGAGGATGTCCTCAACATGGTTTAGACACTTATCAAATAGTACAAATATTCTACCAAGGATGTGACATTACTACACGAAAAGACATCGATATAGTAGTTGGTGGTTCCATTATGAAGAAAACTGCAACTGAAGCTTACAAAATTATTGATAACACTGCTTCCCACTCACATGAGTGGCATCAAGAAAAAGATATCGTTAGATCATCTAAAGTGGCTAGAGCCGATTCTAGCCATGACTTTGATTCCATTTCCGCAAAGATAGATGCTTTCGAGAGACGAATGGAAAAGATGACTAAAGATATTCACTCAATACGCATTAGTTGTGAACAGTGTGGAGGACCACATTTGACAAAAGATTGTCTCAGTATTGAATAAACAATGGAACAAAGAGAGAATGTTTCATACATGAACCAAAGGCCTGGAAATAATTATCAGAATAATTATCAACCGCCAAGACCAAACTACAATCAGAATTATAATCAAAATATTCCATACAACAACCAACAAGGTCCTAGCAATCAACAAGTATCTAATAATACTTACAACCAGCAAAGACCTATTTTTCCAATTAAACCACCACAAACCGATGATAAAAAGCCAAATTTAGAAGACATGATGTCGAAGCTAGTTGAATCTCAAATGCAGTTTTTCACATCTCAGAAACAAACCAATGAAAAAAATGCTCAAGCATTTAGAAATCAACAAGCTTCTATTCAAAATCTGGAACAAGAAGTAAATAACCTAGCAAGATTGATAGGTGAAAGAAAACCGGGAAGTCTACCTAGCGATACAAATGCTAACTCCCGAAATGAAACAGCTAAAGCCATTACCACGAGAAGTGGTATTACACTTAAACCACCAGAAATACCTGTAATTTCTGATGACTCTATTCCTACTCCACAAGAACCACAATCTGATCAAGAGAAAGAAACAGAACCGGTAGTTGAAAAGATTAATGAAGATAACACAGTTAAGGTTAAACCTTATGTTAAACCATACCAACCACCACTTCCTTACCCGAGTAAAATGAGAAAAGAAAGACTTGAAGCCGAGCAATCCAAATTCTTGGATATATTTAAAAAAATAAATGTCAATCTTCCTTTCATTGATGTGATATCAGGAATGCCAAGATATGCTAAATTTCTGAAAGATCTAATCACAAATAGAAAGAAAATGGAAGAACTTTCGACTGTTACTATGAATGCTAATTGTTCTGCAGTGCTGTTGAATAAGAAACCAGAAAAACTTTCAGATCCTGGAAGTTTCACAATTTCATGTTTTCTGGGTAGTCTTAGTTCAATAGAAGCATTGGCAGACTTAGGTGCTAGTATAAATTTAATGCCGTATTCACTATACGCTAAACTAGACCTCGGAGAATTAAAACCAACACGAATAAGCATACAACTAGCCGATCGATCAGTAAAATATCCTAGAGGGATAATGGAGAACATGCTAGTTAAAGTTGGTACTTTAGTATTTCCAGTAAATTTTGTTATTCTGGACATGGAAGAAGATTCTCGAGTTCCTCTTATATTAGGAAGACCATTCTTAAACACGGCTAAAGCAATAATAGACGTGTTTGGTAAGAAATTGACCCTAAGTATAGAGGACGAGAGTGTTACCTTTTCTGTTGATAGAGCCATGCAACAACCGTAATCTGCAGATGATACATGTTATTACATTCAAACTATAGATTCACATGCAGAATTGTTAGAAGAATTTCCAGAATTACAAGGAACAGGAGAATGTTCTTTAGGATAAGGAACTGAACCAATTGATGAAGCTGAAATGTTAGCTACACTCATAGCTAATGAATATGAACCAACAACAGAAGAAATTCAAATGCTAAAAGAGGAAGACAGATATCGATATAAATCATCGATAGAAGAACCACCGACATTAGAGTTAAAGCCACTTCCAAACCATTTGGAATATGCTTATTTACATGGTGAATCTGAATTACCTGTAATAATATCGTCTTCTCTTACTGAAAATGAAAAATCTAAACTCATTTCTGTGCTAAAAGCTCATAAACCAGCTATTGCATGGAAGATTCATGACATTAAAGGAATAAGTCCTTCGTATTGCACACATTAAATCCTTATGAAAGAAGGTCATAAAACCTATGTACAACGTCAACGAAGACTAAATCCTAATATGCAAGATTTTGTTAAAAAAGAAATTATTAAACTGCTCGATGCAGGTTTAATTTATCCAATCTCTGATAGTCCATGGGTAAGCCCAGTTCAATGTGTACCTAAGAAGGGTGGAATGACTGTCATCACAAATGAAAAAAATGAGCTTATTCCTACTAGGACTGTAATAGGATGGCGTGTTTGTATTGATTATAGAAAATTAAATGACACCACCAGAAAAGATCACTTTCCCTTACCTTTCATTGATCAAATGTTGAAAAGGTTAGCCGGAAACAGTTACTATTGTTTTCTTTGAAATGTCCCGTTCTTATTGATTAAAAACGTTCCATATTAATTGATTTCGTTGCGAGGTTTTGACCTCTATATGAGACGTTTTTCAAAGACTGCATTCATTTTTAAAACAAACCATAACCTTTATTTCATAAATAAAGGTTTAAAAAGCTTTACGTAGATTATCAAATAATGATAATCTAAAATATCCTGTTTACACACGACCATTACATAATGGTTTACAATACAAATATGTTACATCGAAATCAGTTTCTTGAATGCAGTTTTTACACAATATCATACAAACATGGACTCCAAATCTTGTCCTTATTTTAGTATGCAACAGCGGAAGCTCTTAATATTCACCTGAGAATAAACATGCTTTAAACGTCAACAAAAATGTTGGTGAGTTATAGGTTTAACCTATATATATCAAATCGTAACAATAGACCACAAGATTTCATATTTCAATACACATCCCATACATAGAGATAAAAATCATTCATATGGTGAACACCTGGTAACCGACAATAACAAGATGCATATATAAGAATATCCCCATCATTCCGGGACACCCTTCGGATATGATATAAATTTCGAAGTACTAAAGCATCCGGTACTTTGGATGGGGTTTGTTAGGCCCAATAGATCTATCTTTAGGATTCGCGTCAATTAGGGTGTCTGTTCCCTAATTCTTAGATTACCAGACTTAATAAAAAGGGGCATATTCGATTTCGATAATTCAACCATAGAATGTAGTTTCACGTACTTGTGTCTATTTTGTAAATCATTTATAAAACCTGCATGTATTCTCATCCCAAAAATATTAGATTTTAAAAGTGGGACTATAACTCACTTTCACAGATTTTTACTTCGTCGGGAAGTAAGACTTGGCCACTGTTGATTCACGAACCTATAACAATATATACATATATATTAAAGTATGTTCAAAATATATTTACAACACTTTTAATATATTTTGATGTTTTAAGTTTATTAAGTCAGCTGTCCTCGTTAGTAACCTATAACTAGTTGTCCACAGTTAGATGTACAGAAATAAATCGATAAATATTATCTTGAATCAATCCACGACCCAGTGTATACGTATCTCAGTATTGATCACAACTCAAACTATATATATTTTGGAATCAACCTCAACCCTGTATAGCTAACTCCAACATTCACATATAGAGTGTCTATGGTTGTTCCGAAATATATATAGATGTGTCGACATGATAGGTCGAAACATTGTATACGTGTCTATGGTATCTCAAGATTACATAATATACAATACAAGTTGATTAAGTTATGGTTGGAATAGATTTGTTACCAATTTTCACGTAGCTAAAATGAGAAAAATTATCCAATCTTGTTTTACCCATAACTTCTTCATTTTAAATCCGTTTTGAGTGAATCAAATTGCTATGGTTTCATATTGAACTCTATTTTATGAATCTAAACAGAAAAAGTATAGGTTTATAGTCGGAAAAATAAGTTACAAGTCGTTTTTGTAAAGGTAGTCATTTCAGTCGAAAGAACGACGTCTAGATGACCATTTTAGAAAACATACTTCCACTTTGAGTTTAACCATAATTTTTGGATATAGTTTCATGTTCATAATAAAAATCATTTTCTCAGAATAACAACTTTTAAATCAAAGTTTATCATAGTTTTTAATTAACTAACCCAAAACAGCCCGCGGTGTTACTACGACGGCGTAAATCCGGTTTTACGGTGTTTTTCGTGTTTCCAGGTTTTAAGTCATTAAGTTAGCATATCATATAGATATAGAACATGTAATTAGTTGATTTTAAAAGTCAAGTTAGAAGGATTAACTTTTGTTTGCGAACAAGTTTAGAATTAACTAAACTATGTTCTAGTGATTACAAGTTTAAACCTTCGAATAAGATAGCTTTATATGTATGAATCGAATGATGTTATGAACATCATTACTACCTTAATTTCCTTGGATAAACCTACTGGAAAAGAGAAAAATGGATCTAGCTTCAATGGATCCTTGGATGGCTCGAAGTTCTTGAAGCAGAATCATGACACGAAAACAAGTTCAAGTAAGATCATCACTTGAAATAAGATTGTTATAGTTATAGAAATTGAACCAAAGTTTGAATATGATTATTACCTTGTATTAGAATGATAACCTACTGTAAGAAACAAAGATTTCTTGAGGTTGGATGATCACCTTACAAGATTGGAAGTGAGCTAGCAAACTTGAAAGTATTCTTGATTTTATGAAACTAGAACTTTTGGAATTTATGAAGAACACTTAGAACTTGAAGATAGAACTTGAGAGAGATCAATTAGATGAAGAAAATTGAAGAATGAAAGTGTTTGTAGGTGTTTTTGGTCGTTGGTGTATGGATTAGATATAAAGGATATGTAATTTTGTTTTCATGTAAATAAGTCATGAATGATTACTCATATTTTTGTAATTTTATGAGATATTTCATGCTAGTTGCCAAATGATGGTTCCCACATGTGTTAGGTGACTCACATGGGCTGCTAAGAGCTGATCATTGGAGTGTATATACCAATAGTACATACATCTAAAAGCTGTGTATTGTACGAGTACGAATACGGGTGCATACGAGTAGAATTGTTGATGAAACTGAACGAGGATGTAATTGTAAGCATTTTTGTTAAGTAGAAGTATTTTGATAAGTGTATTGAAGTCTTTCAAAAGTGTATAAATACATATTAAAACACTACATGTATATACATTTTAACTGAGTCGTTAAGTCATCGTTAGTCGTTACATGTAAGTGTTGTTTTGAAACCTTTAGGTTAACGATCTTGTTAAATGTTGTTAACCCAATGTTTATAATATCAAATGAGATTTTAAATTATTATATTATCATGATATTATCATGTATGAATATCTCTTAATATGATATATATACATTAAATGTCTTTACAACGATAATCGTTACATATATGTCTCATTTAAAAATCATTAAGTTAGTAGTCTTGTTTTTACATATGTAGTTCATTGTTAATATACTTTATGATATGTTTTCTTATCATAGTATCATGTTAACTATATATATATATATCCATATATATGTCATCATATAGTTTTTACAAGTTTTAACGTTCGTGAATCACCGATCAACTTGGGTGGTCAATTGTCTATATGAAACATATTTCAATTAATCAAGTCTTAACAAGTTTGATTGCTTAACATGTTGGAAACATTTAATCATGTAAATATAAATCTCAATTAATATATATAAACATGGAAAAGTTCGGGTCACTACAGTACCTACCCGTTAAATAAATTTCGTCCCGAAATTTTAAGCTGTTGAAGGTGTTGACGAATCTTCTGGAAATAGATGCGGGTATTTCTTCTTCATCTGATCTTCACGCTCCCAGGTGAACTCGGGTCCTCTACGAGCATTCCATCGAACCTTAACAATTGGTATCTTGTTTTGCTTAAGTCTTTTAACCTCACGATCCATTATTTCGACGGGTTCTTCGATGAATTGAAGTTTTTCGTTGATTTGGATTTCATCTAACGGAATAGTGAGATCTTCTTTAGCAAAACATTTCTTTAAATTCGAGACGTGGAAAGTGTTATGTACAGCCGCGAGTTGTTGAGGTAACTCTAGTCGGTAAGCTACTGGTCCGACACGATCAATAATCTTGAATGGTCCAATATACCTTGGATTTAATTTCCCTCGTTTACCAAATCGAACAACGCCTTTCCAAGGTGCAACTTTAAGCATGACCATCTCTCCAATTTCAAATTCTATATCTTTTCTTTTAATGTCAGCGTAGCTCTTTTGTCGACTTTGGGCGGTTTTCAACCGTTATTGAATTTGGATGATCTTCTCGGTAGTTTCTTGTATAATATCCGGACCCGTAATCTGTCTATCCCCCACTTCACTCCAACAAATCGGAGACCTGCACTTTCTACCATAAAGTGCTTCAAACGGCGCCATCTCAATGCTTGAATGGTAGCTGTTGTTGTAGGAAAATTCTGCTAACGGTAGATGTCGATCCCAACTGTTTCCGAAATCAATAACACATGCTCGTAGCATGTCTTCAAGCGTTTATATCGTCCTTTCGCTCTGCCCATCAGTTTGTGGATGATAGGCAGTACTCATGTCTAGACGAGTTCCTAATGCTTGCTGTAATGTCTGCCAGAATCTTGAAATAAATCTGCCATCCCTATCAGAGATAATAGAGATTGGTATTCCATGTCTGGAGACGACTTCCTTCAAATACAGTCGTGCTAACTTCTCCATCTTGTCATCTTCTCTTATTGGTAGGAAGTGTGCTGATTTGGTGAGACGATCAACTATTACCCAAATAGTATCAAAACCACTTGCAGTCCTTGGCAACTTAGTGATGAAATCCATGGTAATGTTTTCCCATTTCCATTCCGGGATTTCGGGTTGTTGAAGTAGACCTGATGGTTTCTGATGCTCAGCTTTGACCTTAGAACACGTCAAACATTCTCCTACGTATTTAGCAACATCAGCTTTCATACCCGGCCACCAAAAATGTTTCTTGAGATCCTTGTACATCTTCCCCGTTCCAGAATGTATTGAGTATCTGGTTTTATGAGCTTCTCTAAGTACCATTTCTCTCATATTTCCAAATTTTGGTACCCAAATCCTTTCAGCCCTATACCGGGTTCCGTCTTCCCGAATATTAAGATGCTTCTCCGATCCTTTGGGTATTTCATCCTTTAAATTTCCCTCTATTAAAGCTCCTTGTTGCGCCTCCTTTATTTGAGTAGTAATGTTATTATGAATCATTATATTCATAGATTTTACTCGAATGGGTTCTCTGTCCTTCCTGCTCAAGGCATCGGCTACCACATTTGCCTTCCCCGGGTGGTAACGAATCTCAAAGTCGTAATCATTCAATAATTCAATCCACCTACGCTGCCTCATATTCAGTTGTTTCTGATTAAATATGTGTTGAAGACTTTTGTGGTCGGTATATATAATACTTTTGACCCCATATAAGTAGTGCCTCCAAGTCTTTAATGCAAAAACAACCGCGCCTAATTCCAAATCATGCGTCGTATAATTTTGTTCGTGAATCTTCAATTGTCTAGACGCATAAGCAATCACCTTCGTTCGTTGCATTAATACACAACCGAGACCTTGCTTTGATGCATCACAATAAATCACAAAATCATCATTCCCTTCAGGCAATGACAATATAGGTGCCGTAGTTAGCTTTTTCTTCAATAACTGAAACGCTTTCTCTTGTTCATCATTCCATTCAAATTTCTTCCCTTTATGCGTTAATGCAGTCAAGGGTTTTGCTATTCTGGAAAAGTCTTGGATGAACCTTCTGTAGTAACCAGCTAGTCCTAAAAACTGGCGTATGTGTTTCGGAGTTTTCGGGGTTTCCCACTTTTCAACAGTTTCTATCTTTGCCGGATCCACCTTAATACCTTCTTTGTTCACTATGTGACCGAGGAATTGAACTTCTTCCAACCAAAATGCACACTTTGAAAACTTAGCGTACAATTCTTCCTTCCTCAATACTTCTAACACCTTTCTCAAATGTTCACCGTGTTCTTGGTCATTCTTTGAGTAAATAAGTATGTCATCAATGAAAACAATGACAAACTTGTCAAGGTATGGTCCACACACTCGGTTCATAAGGTCCATGAACACAGCTGGTGCATTAGTTAAACCAAACGGCATGACCATAAACTCGTAATGACCGTAACGTGTTCTGAAAGCAGTCTTTGGAATATCATCTTCTTTCACCCGCATTTGATGATACCCGGAACGTAAGTCAATCTTTGAATAAACAGACGAGCCTTGTAGTTGATCAAATAAGTCGTCGATTCTCGGTAGTGGGTAGCGGTTCTTGATGGTAAGTTTGTTCAACTCTCGGTAGTCGATACACAACCTGAATGTACCATCTTTCTTCTTGACAAACAAAACAGGAGCTCCCCACGGTGATGTGCTTGGTCGAATGAAACCACGCTCTAAAAGTTCTTGTAATTGGCTTTGCAGTTCTTTCATCTCGCTGGGTGCGAGTCTGTAAGGAGCACGAGCTATTGGTGCAGCTCCTGGTACAAGATCTATTTGAAATTCAACGGATCGATGTGGGGGTAATCCCGGTAATTCTTTCGGAAATACATCGGGAAATTCTTTTGCAATGGGAACATCATTGATGCTCTTTTCTTCAGTTTGTACTTTCTCGACGTGTGCTAGAACAGCATAGCAACCTTTTCTTATTAGTTTTTGTGCCTTCAAATTACTAATAAGATGTAGCTTCGTGTTGCCCTTTTCTCCGTACACCATTAAGGGTTTTCCTTTTTCTCGTATAATGCGAATTGCATTTTTGTAACAAACGATCTCCGCTTTCACTTCTTTCAACCAGTCCATACCGATTATCACATCAAAACTCCCTAACTCTACTGGTATCAAATCAATCTTAAATGTTTCGCTAACCAGTTTAATTTCTCGATTCCGACATATATTATCTGCTGAAATTAATTTACCATTTGCTAATTCGAGTAAAAATTTACTATCCAAAGGCGTCAATGGACAACTTAATTTAGCACAAAAATCTCTACTCATATAGCTTCTATCCGCACCCGAATCAAATAAAACGTAAGCAGGTTTATTGTCAATAAGAAACATACCCGTAACAAGCTCTGGGTCTTCCTGTGCCTCTACCGCATTAATATTGAAAACTCTTCCACGGCCTTGTCCATTCGTGTTCTCCTGGTTCGGGCAATTTCTAATAATGTGGCCTGGTTTTCCACATTTATAACAAACTACATTGGCATAACTTGCTCCGACACTACTTGCTCCGCCATTACTCGTTCCGACACCATTTGTTCCTTTCGTTCTATTAACCCCTGGTCCGTAGACCTCACACTTCGCCGTGCTATGACCATTTCTTTTACACTTGTTGCAAAATTTGGTGCAGAACCCCGAGTGATTCTTTTCACACCTTTGGCATAGCTGCTTCTGATTGTTGTTGTTGTTGCGGTTATTATTGTTGTTGGGATGATTGTTGTAGTTGCTGTTGTTGTTGTTGTTGTTGTTGTTGGGCCGTTTGTTGTAGTTGCGATTGATGTTGCGATTGTTGGGATAATTGTTGCGATTATTGTTGTAATTGCTGTTGTTGTTGTATTGGTGATTCTTATCACCGTTTTCCTCCCACTTTCTTTTGACTTGCTTCACATTGGCCTCTTCAGCTGTCTGTTCTTTAATTCTTTCTTCAATCTGGTTCACTAGTTTGTGAGCCATTCTACATGCCTGTTGTATGGAGGCGGGCTCGTGTGAACTTATATCTTCTTGAATTCTTTCCGGTAATCCTTTCACAAACGCGTCGATCTTCTCTTCCTCATCTTCGAATGCTCCCGGACACAATAGGCACAATTCTGTGAATCGTCTTTCGTACGTGGTAATATCAAATCCTTGGGTTCGTAACCCTCTAAGTTCTGTCTTGAGCTTATTGACCTCGGTTCTAGGACGGTACTTCTCGTTCATCAAGTGCTTGAATGCTGACCACGGTAGTGCGTACGCATCATCTTGTCCCACTTGCTCTAGATAGGTATTCCACCATGTTAACGCAGAACCTGTGAAGGTATGCGTAGCGTACTTCACTTTGTCCTCTTCAGTACACTTACTTATGGCAAACACCGATTCAACCTTCTCGGTCCACCGTTTCAATCCGATCGGTCCTTCGGTTCCATCAAATTCCAAAGGTTTGCAGGCAGTGAATTCTTTGTAGGTGCATCCTATACGATTTCCTGTACTGCTAGATCCAAGGTTATTGTTGGTATGTAGCGCAGCCTGTACTGCGGCTATGTTTGAAGCTAGAAAAGTACGGAATTCCTCTTCATTCATATTCACGGTGTGTCGAGTAGTCGGTGCCATTTCCTTCAAAATAGTTAAATGGAACAAGTTAATCGTACAGAATATTAAGAGTAGTTAATAGTATTTCGTAGCATAATATGAACTCATTTATAAAAGCTTTTTCTTCATATTAGCGTTTTATAAGTTTAAATTCGGGTAGTACCTACCCGTTAAGTTCATACTTAGTAGCTAATATACAATTCAACTACTACAATTCTATATGAAAAACTGATTATAATAATATTTCGCGTTCAAACTTTTATACAATATTTTACAAACTTACAATACCGCTTATTTTACATAAAGCATGAAATATAGCACACAATAACTTTGATACAAGATAGTTGTGAAGACAATTCTAGCTAGTACACAAGTCGTTCAGCAAAGGCAATAAAGACACGTAATTCATACGTCCAGAAACAAGTCATGCATTCTGGTTTTACTAGGACTACTTCCCATCCTTGGTCTTGTGCAACATAACCGTTATGGCCGTTGATAAGACAGCGTGTTGTAACGTCATCAAAGGGACGAGGGTTACGTAATGTCCAACAGTCCCGTAATAATCTAAAAACCTCATTTCTTACCCCAATTACCGACTCCGTCACTTGTGGAAACGTTTTGTTTAATAGTTGTAGCCCGATGTTCTTGTTCTCACTTTGGTGAGAAGCGAACATTACTAATCCGTAAGCATAACATGCTTCTTTATGTTGCATGTTAGCCGCTTTTTCTAAATCACGAAGTCCAATATTCGGATATATTGAGTCAAAATAATTTCTTAACCCGTTGCGTAAAATAGCATTTGGGTTCCCCGCAATATATGCGTCAAAGTAAACACATCGTAACTTATGGGTTTCCCAATGTGATATCCCCCATCTTTCAAACGAAAGTCTCTTATAAACCAAGACATTCTTGGAACGTTCTTCGAATGTCTTACAAACTGATCTCGCCTTAAATAGTTGTGCCGAAGAATTCTGGCCGACTCTAGACAAGATTTCATCAATCATGTCTCCGGGTAGGTCTCTTAAAATATTGGGTTGTCTATCCATTTTGTGTTTTTAAACTGTAAAATAGACAAGAGTTAGATTCATAAAAAAAATACTTATTAATACAAGCAATTTTTACATATATCATAAAGCATAAGAACACTATATTACATATATTACACCACACGAATACAACTATCTTATTCTGACTCGCTCGTTTCTTCTTCTTCGGTTTTGGTTCGTTTTGCCAAGTTTCTAGGGATATATGATGTTCCCCTAATACGAGCCGTCGTTGTCCACATTGGTTTAGAAAAACCTGGTGGTTTAGAGGTTCCCGGGTCATTGTTACAACTTAAGGACTTCGGGGGTTGACGATACATATAAAGTTCATCGGGGTTGGAATTAGATTTCTCTATTTTTATGCCCTTTCCCTTATTATTTTCTTTTGCCTTTTTAAATTCAGTTGGGGTAATTTCTATAACATCATCGGAATTCTCGTCGGAATCCGATTCATCGGAGAATTGGTAATCCTCCCAATATTTTGCTTCCTTGGCGGAAACACCATTGACCATAATTAACTTTGGTCGGTTGGTTGAGGATTTTATTTTACTTAACCGTTTTATTATTTCCCCCACCGGTTCTATTTCTTCATCCGGTTCCGATTCTTCTTCCGGTTCCGATTCTTCTTCCGATTCCGACTCTTCTTCCGGTTCCTCTTCGGGAACTTGTGAATCAGTCCACAAATCATTCCAATTTACATTTGACTCTTCATTATTATTAGGTGAGTCAATGGGACTTGTTCTAGAGGTAGACATCTATCACATAATATCAAACACGTTAAGAGATTAATATATCACATAATATTCATATGTTAAAAAAATATATAGTTTCCAACAAAAATGTTAAGCAATCATTTTTAAAGAAAACACGGTCGAAGTCCAGACTCACTAATGCATCCTAACAAACTCGATAAGATACACTAATGCAAATTTTCTGGTTCTCTAAGACCAACGCTCGGATACCAACTGAAATGTCCCGTTCTTATTGATTAAAAACGTTCCATATTAATTGATTTCGTTGCGAGGTTTTGACCTCTATATGAGACGTTTTTCAAAGACTGCATTCATTTTTAAAACAAACCATAACCTTTATTTCATAAATAAAGGTTTAAAAAGCTTTACGTAGATTATCAAATAATGATAATCTAAAATATCCTGTTTACACACGACCATTACATAATGGTTTACAATACAAATATGTTACATCGAAATCAGTTTCTTGAATGCAGTTTTTACACAATATCATACAAACATGGACTACAAATCTTGTCCTTATTTTAGTATGCAACAGCGGAAGCTCTTAATATTCACCTGAGAATAAACATGCTTTAAACGTCAACAAAAATGTTGGTGAGTTATAGGTTTAACCTATATATATCAAATCGTAACAATAGACCACAAGATTTCATATTTCAATACACATCCCATACATAGAGATAAATATCATTCATATGGTGAACACCTGGTAACCGACAATAACAAGATGCATATATAAGAATATCCTCATCATTCCGGGACACCCTTCGGATATGATATAAATTTCGAAGTACTAAAGCATCCGGTACTTTGGATGGGGTTTGTTAGGCCCAATAGATCTATCTTTAGGATTCGCGTCAATTAGGGTGTCTGTTCCCTAATTCTTAGATTACCAGACTTAATAAAAAGGGGCATATTCGATTTCGATAATTCAACCATAGAATGTAGTTTCACGTACTTGTGTCTATTTTGTAAATCATTTATAAAACCTGCATGTATTCTCATCCCAAAAATATTAGATTTTAAAAGTGGGACTATAACTCACTTTCACAGATTTTTACTTCGTCGGGAAGTAAGACTTGGCCACTGTTGATTCACGAACCTATAACAATATATACATATATATTAAAGTATGTTCAAAATATATTTACAACACTTTTAATATATTTTGATGTTTTAAGTTTATTAAGTCAGCTGTCCTCGTTAGTAACCTATAACTAGTTGTCCACAGTTAGATGTACAGAAATAAATCGATAAATATTATCTTGAATCAATCCACGACCCAGTGTATACGTATCTCAGTATTGATCACAACTCAAACTATATATATTTTGGAATCAACCTCAACCCTGTATAGCTAACTCCAACATTCACATATAGAGTGTCTATGGTTGTTCCGAAATATATATAGATGTGTCGACATGATAGGTCGAAACATTGTATACGTGTCTATGGTATCTCAAGATTACATAATATACAATACAAGTTGATTAAGTTATGGTTGGAATAGATTTGTTACCAATTTTCACGTAGCTAAAATGAGAAAAATTATCCAATCTTGTTTTACCCATAACTTCTTCATTTTAAATCCGTTTTGAGTGAATCAAATTGCTATGGTTTCATATTTAACTCTATTTTATGAATCTAAACAGAAAAAGTATAGGTTTATAGTCGGAAAAATAAGTTACAAGTCATTTTTGTAAAGGTAGTCATTTCAGTCGAAAGAACGACGTCTAGATGACCATTTTAGAAAACATACTTCCACTTTGAGTTTAACCATAATTTTTGGATATAGTTTCATGTTCATAATAAAAATCATTTTCTCAGAATAACAACTTTTAAATCAAAGTTTATCATAGTTTTTAATTAACTAACCCAAAACAGCCCGCGGTGTTACTACGACGGCGTAAATCCGGTTTTACGGTGTTTTTCGTGTTTCCAGGTTTTAAGTCATTAAGTTAGCATATCATATAGATATAGAACATGTGTTTAGTTGATTTTAAAAGTCAAGTTAGAAGGATTAACTTTTGTTTGCGAACAAGTTTAGAATTAACTAAACTATGTTCTAGTGATTACAAGTTTAAACCTTCGAATAAGATAGCTTTATATGTATGAATCGAATGATGTTATGAACATCATTACTACCTTAATTTCCTTGGATAAACCTACTGGAAAAGAGAAAAATGGATCTAGCTTCAATGGATCCTTGGATGGCTCGAAGTTCTTGAAGCAGAATCATGACACGAAAACAAGTTCAAGTAAGATCATCACTTGAAATAAGATTGTTATAGTTATAGAAATTGAACCAAAGTTTGAATATGATTATTACCTTGTATTAGAATGATAACCTACTGTAAGAAACAAAGATTTCTTGAGGTTGGATGATCACCTTACAAGATTGGAAGTGAGCTAGCAAACTTGAAAGTATTCTTGATTTTATGAAACTAGAACTTTTGGAATTTATGAAGAACACTTAGAACTTGAAGATAGAACTTGAGAGAGATCAATTAGATGAAGAAAATTGAAGAATGAAAGTGTTTGTAGGTGTTTTTGGTCGTTGGTGTATGGATTAGATATAAAGGATATGTAATTTTGTTTTCATGTAAATAAGTCATGAATGATTACTCATATTTTTGTAATTTTATGAGATATTTCATGCTAGTTGCCAAATGATGGTTCCCACATGTGTTAGGTGACTCACATGGGCTGCTAAGAGCTGATCATTGGAGTGTATATACCAATAGTACATACATCTAAAAGCTGTGTATTGTACGAGTACGAATACGGGTGCATACGAGTAGAATTGTTGATGAAACTGAACGAGGATGTAATTGTAAGCATTTTTGTTAAGTAGAAGTATTTTGATAAGTGTATTGAAGTCTTTCAAAAGTGTATAAATACATATTAAAACACTACATGTATATACATTTTAACTGAGTCGTTAAGTCATCGTTAGTCGTTACATGTAAGTGTTGTTTTGAAACCTTTAGGTTAACGATCTTGTTAAATGTTGTTAACCCAATGTTTATAATATCAAATGAGATTTTAAATTATTATATTATCATGATATTATCATGTATGAATATCTCTTAATATGATATATATACATTAAATGTCTTTACAACGATAATCGTTACATATATGTCTCATTTAAAAATCATTAAGTTAGTAGTCTTGTTTTTACATATGTAGTTCATTGTTAATATACTTTATGATATGTTTTCTTATCATAGTATCATGTTAACTATATATATATATATATCCATATATATGTCATCATATAGTTTTTACAAGTTTTAACGTTCGTGAATCACCGATCAACTTGGGTGGTCAATTGTCTATATGAAACATATTTCAATTAATCAAGTCTTAACAAGTTTGATTGCTTAACATGTTGGAAACATTTAATCATGTAAATATAAATCTCAATTAATATATATAAACATGGAAAAGTTCGGGTCACTACATTCTTGACGGTTTCTCCGGATATTTTCAAATTCCAATCGCACCCGAGGACCAAGAGAAAACCACCTTCACGTGCCCTTATGGTACTTCTGCTTATAAACGCATGCCATTTGGACTTTGCAATGCCCCTGCAACCTTTCAAAGGTGCATGATGGTGATTTTTCATGACATGATAGAAGAATGCATGGAAGTTTTCATGGATGACTTTTCAGTCTTCGGTGATACATTTGAAACATGTTTAGTTAATCTTGAACGAATGCTTATTAGATACGAGCAATAAAATCTAGTTCTTAATTGGGAGAAATTCCATTTCATGGTTAGAGAAGGCATCATTTTTGGTCATAAAGTTTCAAAGGAAGGAATTGAAGTGGATAGAGCTAAAGTAGATGTAATTGCTAAACTTCCACATCCCACCAATGTTAGAGGAGTTAGGAGTTTTCTAGGTAATGCCAGTTTTTACCGACGTTTCATAAAAGATTTTTCTAAAATTGTCACTCCTATGAATAAACTCCTAGAAAAAGATGCCCCATTCATCTTTTCAGATGAATGCATCAAATCTTTTAATATTCTTAAAGAAAAACTCACTAATGCGCCAATCATGATAACTCCAAATTAGAATCTACCATTTGAACTCATGTGCGATGCAAGTGATTTTGCAATGGGAGCCGTTTTAGGACAAAGGATTGAAAAACGATTTCAACCTATTTATTACGCTAGTAAGACACTACAAGGAGCACAAATAAATTACACAACTACTGAAAAAGAACTCCTTGCTATTGTTTTTGCTTTTGACAAATTTTGTTCATATCTCGTTCTAGCTAAAACGGTGGTCTATACCGACCATTCTGCTCTTAGATATTTATTTTCGAAACAAGATGCCAAACCACGATTAATCTGTTGGATCTTACTCTTACGAGAGTTCGATATTGAAATCCGAGACAAAAAGGGGGCAGAAAATCTCGCCGCTGATCATCTTTCTCGTCTTGAAAATCCCGAATTAGAAGTTCTAAATGAATCGGCCATACAAGACAACTTTCCCGATGAATATCTTTTGAGAATCGATTATAATGAAATTCCATGGTTTGCAGACTATGCTAACTACTTAGTATGTGGATTCCTTGAAAAAAGGTTGTCGTACCAAAAACGAAAGAAATTCTTTAGTGATATAAAACACTATTTCTGGGAAGATCCACATTTGTTTAAAAGTTATCCCGATGGAATAATACGCCGATGTGTATTCGGGAATGAAGCTAGTCAAATCTTAAACTATTGTCACACAGAACAAACAGGAGGGCATTATGGGCCTCAACTCACAGCAAGAAAAGTTTACGATGCTGGATTCTATTGGCCTACAATTTTCAAAAACGCGCACCTTCTTTGTAAATCCTGTGATGCTTGTCAAAGGGCCGAAAAAATAAGTCAACGTGATGAAATGCCAAAAAATGACATTCAAGTATGTGAAGTATTTGACGTTTGGGGTATTGACTTTATGGGTCCATTTCCAAAATCTCATAATAATCTCTACATTATTGTTGCCATTGATTATGTATCTAAATGGGCGGAAGCACAAGCTCTCCCAACTAACGATGCACGAGTTGTAGTCAACTTCTTAAAACGTCTTTTTGCAATGTTCGGAACACCGAAAGCTTCAATAAGTGATCGGGGTACTCATTTCTGTAATAATCAACTTGAGAAAGTTCTCAAAAGATATGGAGTAACTCATAAAATCTCAACCGCTTATCATCCACAAACAAGTGGACAAGTTGAAAATACTAACCGAGCTTTAAAACGTATTCTAGAGAAAACCGTAGGATCAAATCCGAAGGAATGGTCCATAAAATTGGAGGATGAACTCTGGGCTTTTAGAACAGCATACAAAACTCCAATTGGAACCACACCTTTTAAACTCGTTTATGGAAAAGCATGTCACCTTCCAGTAGAAATTGAGCACAAAGCATTTTGGGCTTTGAAAACATGTAATCTTGATTTGCATGAAGCCGGACGTCTACGGTTAAGTCAATTAAACGAATTAGAAGAATTAAGACATGAAGCATATGAAAATTCGTTAATCTATAAGGAAAGAACAAAGAAATGGCATGATAAAAGAATCAGAAGTTCAAAAGAATTTAAGGAAGGAGACAGAGTTCTTCTTTTCAATTCACGATTCAAGCTATTTTCTGGAAAATTGAAATCAAGATGGTCTAGACCATTCATAGTCAAAAGAGTTTTCCCATACGGAACAGTAGAATTAATAAATTCAAATGGGATTGAATTTAAAGTTAATGGTCACAGAGTTAAACATTAGATAGATAATCCAATGGAAGTTGAAGATGAAGTTAATCACAATTTCGACACCACAGCTAACTAAGTGTGGGAAGATTCGAATCTTTTAAGGGTAATATGTATTTATGTTAAAGTTAGATTTTCTGTTTTCGTGTAGTTTTCGAAAATGGAATCCGCATGGTCTTTCCCTAGCAGACCCTAAAGAACTAGTCTTCTCCCTCCATTCTGAATTTTTATTTCTTTTAGGTTTTACGAGATGAAGAATTCCTTTGATCTGAACCATGGACTACTACTACACGCTATGATTACTAAACGTAATAATAACATCTTCCCGAGTGAACTGGTATCATTCATAAGAGGAAAAATGGACGAAGTGAGAAAAGAACTCAGGAAAGATCATCATAAAACACATTTTGGTAAAGGAAAATCAAAATTCGCAATAAAAAGAAGAGCACGACACCTTGAAAGATGTCATAAATGCGGAAAATGGTCACACGAAGGTAAATGTTCGAACAATCAAACATATTCAAATACCGAATTTGTTACTCTATGCAGAGAAGGACCGTTCATATGTTTAGAAGAGAATTTATTGAAGAATCGAGGTTACGCTTATGTAGCTATGGAAAACCAAATCACACGACTCTCCTATGAGTCGGCTAAAGCAGGTCTCTGAGAATTCTATCTCATAGGTAAGTATGTACAGTTTTTATTTTTATTTTATTGCTTTTAACCTTTTGATAATAAACGCTGAATCGTTCGCTATAAAGTATTAAACTGATATTCAATAATATTAGGTATGCGAAACCGAAATTATTGATATCATATAAAAATTTATTACATCACTGCGAAATTTACCGTTTATTCTTAAGGTATAAATATCTTTAATCAATCAATTCAAAATATTTCAGAAATTCGTCAGGAGTAAAACTAGGTAAAATAGCCAAAATTACTTTACCCAAAAGAGGAACGTATATTTTTGATAATATTTGACTGATTAAAGTGGGATAAAAGACCAAAAAGATTTTTAATTTTAATTTTTACCTTGTTTTTAAATTAATATTAAATTATTATTGTAAATTTTTAAAATCAATATATTTAAGTTTTTTAAATATTTTTAATATTTACAATATAAGTTTGTAAAATTAATGTATAAAAATATTAATAATATTAATATGAATTTTTTATTTTATGCATTTTAAATTTAAGTTTGGTGTGAATTAAAAAAACAAAATTTACTTTATTTCATTAAGTTAAAATTTTGATATTTAAAAATTCGTCGTGAGTTGAAGACTAGGTCGTTGAACCGAAATTGCTTTACCCGAGGGCGGGACGAGAAATTTTATTATCATTATTTTTAATCTCATTGATCTAAAGTATGCAAAAACATTAAAAAAAAAAAAAAAAAAAAAAAAAAAAAAGGGGGGGGGGGATCAGACCCCATGCGATCGCATGGGGTTTCCTCTTCAAAGTCATGCGGTCGCATGACCCCAAATAACTGACAGATTACAAAAACTCATCGAGCTGTGTTCTATCTCATTTCACAACAAACACACATATACGAAAACCATCCCAAATCCTCTCTAAAATCATCATTTTTTCACCAAAATTCACCAAATTTCTTGCTATAATCCGCTCTAATCATGCGTTTGTTCAGAAGTTTTTCAAAGAAGGTAAAGGTTTCACCCCTAAAACTCTTTAAATTCGAATTTTAGTGTTCTTGAGCTAAATTTTACCTAATTTAATTTTGATGATTTCTAGTGTAATTAGAGTTAAATTGTTAGTATATTATGCATGTATAACCTGAATTGATACTATTTAACATGATTTGAAGCCTTAAACTTCAAAAATTTTAGAAATCTAGGGTTTGTGTTCTTGAGAAATTTGGGGCTTTTTGATATAAACAGGTTATGGCCTATTTTTGTCATGAATTATTGCTAAATTAAGTAGTGTAACAAGTTTAGGTAGCTAAATGATCCAAACATTAATCCTAAACATGATTTTTGAGAATTAAAGTGGACTTTTTAAGTCCAAAATTCATGAACTTGATTAATTTGATATAAATGTCATTTGAAACTTGTTTAATTGCTAGTAATGATTATTTTGACATGTTATTTGAAATAAAAGCCTATAAACTTTGTAAACATCTTCATATATGCTTATTTGAAAAAGTGTAGAATTGATAAAAATATGGAAATGAGTATAAGTTTAAATAGATTAGACATGTTATTGTAATTGTTTTAATTTGTTATTTTGTTAACACTAATGCATATTTGGATGCACAAATTTTGTGTTTAATGTGTTTTGTAGAGAAATACCGATACCGATGGAGCATCATCATCATCTAGGCAACCTGCTCCGGAACACAGCTAGAGATGCAATATCACGAACCGGAGCAACAACAGGAACAACAACAACAACATTATGATCAACACGTACCATACTATGAACCAGACCCATAATTTTTTATTGCCTACGTTGTATTTTCTGTTCACCATATAATAGAACACCCAACAATTCATGAAGAACAGTTGCATCCCAATTTAAGAATTGATAGAAGTTGGAGAGATTACCCGACGTACCAAAGTAACAAATTTAAGCTTTGGACCAAAAATGTAGAAGTTCCAAGGGTAATAAATTAGGAGCCTTTGGAAAGGGTCCACCTAGCTAACCCAGTTAGGCAGCATCTAATCCAAAGGTATGGCAGCTCTTCTTTTACTGATTGGGAACGTTTATTTACCACTCGTAGGCCTGTATATAAAGAGTGGTGTGTTGAGCTAATGAGTACTATAGCTTTTAATAAAGATGTAGATAGGTTAGACGATAAGAGTTTTCTTAGATTTTTACTTGACCGTAGGATGTACAGGATGTCCATGGTGGACATGGTCGGGGCTTTACAGATTTACACTCCCACTGAATTACTATCACCTGATTGTACAAATTTGATTTATCATGGTGAGCGGGTAGATAGAAATATTGACGCTAACGCCATCTGGAGGCGTATGTCAAATTTTAATATGTTTACGCGGGGAGGAAGACACTCCTATTTAGATATTAATAAAGCCGAGCTTCGTATAATACATAGATTCTTAGCAAACTCGAGTATACAAAGAGGTAACAACAAGGAGAAAATGACCTTACACGATTTATTTTACCTTAAGTGCATTCGAAACACTAGAAGCTTTGTTAATATCCCCTACTGTGTTGGTTTTTATCTATCCAAAATGGTGGAAGGTATACAGGAAGGGGGAATAATAGGAGGAGGTATTTTTGCTACTCTCATTGGAGAGTATTTAGGTGTAGATAGGGATCAAGGGGGTCCGATGATGGTATGTAGGGAACAGGATGAGACTTTAGGTTTGCAAGTCTATCAAGGTACAAAGGTATTGACTAGGAGACGCAATCAGGCAGTACAATATCAAGGCCGCCATCCACAGGTAGAGAGGGGTTCGGATGAGGAAATGGAGGAGGTGGATGACATTAGGGATGTCATTAGGGATAGTGCTACTGACGTTTTCCAGCGTATAGATGAGGTAGAAATGACTAATGAGGACAGGCATCGTCGGTATGAGCAGTGGCAAGCCGCGAATGAGTATGAGACTTCCAGCCGACGCCAACACGATAGCTGGCAAGTTCATCAGCACCAAATCATGATCCAGCTATCATATCAGGTACCAAATAACTACATCCCAACTCGACCTGCTTACTATCCACCGCATCAGCCCGACATGCGACCACCCTTTGACATGTACGACCCCAATCAAGAATACCAGAACACCTATAACCAACCCTGGAACCCAAACGATGATATGAACTGGAACCACAATCCAAATCAATAGTGTTCCATTGGTGATGTCTTCTCTTTTATTATTTTTATTTATGCTAAACATTTAACATTTTGATACTTTAATGTAATGTTTAATATTTTTATTATTTTGTACTAATATTTCATTTTTGTAATTTGAAAGTGGGATATTAAGTCCCATTTCAAAATACCATACATGTTTATATTTGTATTGTATGTATTTTATCTCATGTACACAACAAGGTAAAACAACGCATTTTCAAAGACTGGCATTAAGTTCAGCAAAAGCTATTAATTTTGACGACAAAACGAAAAACAAGTGTGATGTAACAACAGACAGAATGAACAAATGATGTGCACCATTTATCATTCAACACAAACAACAATATGTTTGGAAACTTTGGTAAAATTTAATCATTTTTTACACTAATCACGCTCAATAATTTAAATTGTTACTGATTTCTTGCAAATGAGGGCATTGCAAGATCTTAAGTGTGGGAAGGGGTTAAATTCTTTCGAATTTTTAAATTTTAATTTAAACACTTGGTTACCATTAAAAATACTAGTAACTCAGTAGTTGTATTAGAATCTGGTGCTCTCTGATAATAAAGAACAGCCCTAGTCTTATATACTGACTACCCAATTCTAGTAAAAATTTTAAATTTTTTTCCAAATAAATGAATTCAAAATCATGTTTATACATATTTATGAACGATAAAACTAGGTGTTAATACTGAAATTATTGTTACCTCGGAAAGGACATAAATTGAGAAACAACCCAAAACGCTTGAATTCATTTAAAATGGAATAGAGGAGAATAAAAAGGCAAAGAAAGGAAAATAAAAGCCAAGTGTGAGAAAAATTTACCAAGTTATTTAGAACATATATCACATATTTTTGTACAAATAATTGAAGATACTTTTGTTTTGGACGATTTTAATCAAGTTTTACCCAGTTTATTTTAATAGAATTTAAAAGGAAGTAAAGTCTTCCGAGAAAAAGACACGCGCTTCTTGATTTAGATCAGGAAGTTGTCGTCCAGACCAGTTGTAGAGTCTACGAAAAACCTTGAAAAGTTTTCTGGAAAATCAGCTGGAAATCCACGGACCTCAGCATCAAACAGGGTCGCCAAGTGGTCAGACTTATCCTAACCATGAGAGGATCTGTGTCGTACAATGGGGGGCACCGTGCAAATTAGCTTATAAGACTAATGAATCAGATCCCCAGAAAGGATAATCTCCTTAAAGATCAAAAATCAGCTTTTAAGCCTGATATTACTCAATCCTTGAGATTGACCTTAAAGATTGAGAATTACAAACTCATGGAATTCAATGATATCTAAACTCGAGCTTGAACGAGAAAATATTTTGATCAAATTACAAACTGATTTGTTTTCTGAAAACCCTATTTTCAATGCATTCATTACCATTGAACGTAAAATCCTAAGAATTCACCGGAATTCATTAGGTCACCTGAACCAGATCGGGTGTCAACCGTAAGAACGGTGGTTGCATAGCAGGGTCGAAGACAGGACCTTGTGCCAGACCGAAAAACTATAGGGTGATCTTTACTATTGCTCCTACAAAGGATAGTAATTGCATCCGACATGATATAGACCATAATCAAAAGCATGTCACGGGACATTGCCTTAACAGTTGCTTGTTCAACGCTTTCCTTTAAAAAGAATAGCAAGTAGGTGACACAAAACCATAAGTTTTGAGCTAAAATTTTCAAATCTGAAACCCATAAAACCCACAAAAACAATTTGCAAACACCGGTGAAGGGTTATTCCGGAAAACTTATCTAGGGTAAAAGCTAGATTGAATTTTCAAAAAGATCAAATATTTTCATAAAGATCCAATTTCCTTAAAGGATCTAAATTTTCATAGTCATGTGGGACTGTAAACCACATCGTTACTATCATTGTTCATACCGCCGTATTAAAATCACTGATGTACAAAGTGTGAAGAATAAAGAAGTGATTCTAGTAAAGTTATATTCAAGTTTTATATTGCTTGAGGACAAGCAACGTTCAAGTGTGGGAATATTTGATAATGCTAAAAGCGAACACATATTTCATAGCATTATCCTTTAAGAAAGACAAGCTTTTGGCTGCAATTGTTCTATTTACAAGTGATATTCGTTTAAATATTAAAATATGAAGACAAAAGACAGATTCGACGATTTGAAGACGCAAACGACCAAAACGCTAAAAAGTACAAAGTACAATCCAAGAGGTTCAATTTATTGATGAGAAACGTCTCAAAATTACAAGAGTACGAGCCGCGAAACGCAAAGTACAAGATATTAAATCGTACGAAAGGACGTTCGAAAATCCAAAACCGGAACATGAACCAACTATCAACGTGCGACACAACGGACCTAAAATTACGAGTCAACTATGCACAAGAATATAATATAATATATATATAATTATATAAAATTATATATATTATATTATATATTATTAAATAAAACGTCGGCAAATAAGAAAACAAAAGTATGTGAGCTGTCCCAGGTGGCCATGCGATCGCATGGCCAGGCAGTGTTAAATCCATGTGGTCGCATGGAACACTGTAGCTGCCAAGTCCTATAAATTGGAACGTTTTTTGTCGAGTTTGAGCATCCATTTTCTACTTCATACTCTCAATATATATTTTAATTTTAATTTTAATTTTAAGTTAATAATAATAAGGTTATAGTGGCGAATGTTTTAAGTTTGTAAGTCAGAATTCTGTCCGTGTAACACTACACGATTAATACTCATTGTAAGTTATGTTCAACCTTTTTAAATTAATGTCTCGTAGCTAAGTTATTTTTATGCTTATTTAAACCGAAGTAATTGTGATGTTGGGCTAAATATTAAATACGGGGTAATTGGGCTTTGTACCATAATTGGGGTTTGGACAAAAGACTGACACTTGTAGAAATTGGACGATGGACTATTAATGGGCTTTATATTTGTTTAACTGAATGATAGTTCGCTAATTTAATATAGAGATTTACAATTTGAGGTAATTATAAATAACCATATACACTCGATCGGACACGATGGGCGGGATATTTATAACTACTAATAATCGTTCATTTAACCGGATACGGGGATGGATTAATAGTCAATGGACTCATTAAATCAGGGGTGGATTACATACAAGGACACTTGGTGTAATTGTTAATAAAGTATTAAAACTTGGATTGCACACAGTCGATAACATGGTGTAATCATTAACAATGTATTAAAACCTTATTACAGTTTAAGTCCCCAATTAGTTGGAATATTTGACTTCGGATATAAGGATAATTTGACGAGGACACTCGCACTTTATATTTATGACTGATGGACTGTTATGGACAAAAACCAGATGGACATATCGAATAATCCAGGACAAAGGACAATTAACCCATGGTAATAAATTAAAATCAACACGTCGAACATCATGATTATGGAAGTTTAAATAAGCATAATTCCTTTATTTTATATCTTATCGCACTTTTAATTATCGTACTTTAAATTATCGCAATTTTATTTATCGTCATTTTATTTCTCGCACTTTAAATTATCACACTTTTATTATCGTTATTTACTTTTCGCTTTAAATTAAGTTGTATTTATATTTAATATTTTACATTAGGTTTTAATTGCGACTTAAGACATAAAATCGAAAAACCGGTCATTAAACGGTAAACCCCCTCCCTTTATAATAATAATAATATTACTTATATATATATATATATATATATATATATATATATATATATATATATATATATATATATATATACAAATATAGTTTAAAATATAGCGTTAAACTTGGCTAGCTCCCTGCGGAACGAACCGAACTTACTAAAAACTACACTACTCTACGATTAGGTACACTGCCTATAGTGTTGTAGCAAGGTTTAGGTATATCCACTCTAATAATAAATAAATTACTTGTGTAAAATTGTATCGTATTTAATAGTATTTCGCAATAAAAATATAACTATTTCGTATACACCTCGCATAACACCATCGGCGTTGTGATCATTCTTGATCACTTATTTCATTCGCTGTTCCCATTTTTGTGTGGTTACTTCTTTTGCTTAAAGGTGAGTTATAGTCCCGTTTTTCATACTCTTTAAAGTATATTTTTGGGATGTGATTACATGCATTTTGTTTTATGTTTAGACACAAGTGGCAATTAAGATTTAAATTATTCATTATGAGTTGAACAAAAATATTCCCTAGTCTGGTAACTGTAATCACTGGTTTCTACTGGTGAACACGAATCCTACGGATAGATCTATCGGGTTTGACAACCCCATTTCGAGCTAGTCGCGCTAGCAATTTATAATCGGAATGTTTAGTATTTCGTATTTAGTTGAAGATACACTTGTTCAGTGTATATTATTATTTTTTGTTTGGCAAGGGTAAATAAAGGGTTAAGTGGTTACCAGGTGGCTCGTTGATAATGGAATAATGTTTTATGTTTTCTAACATTTAAATCTTGTGGTCTAAAGTTTATACGATTATTTAAACCTATAATTCACTCAACATTTTTGTTGACAGTTTACTCGCATGTTTTCACAGGTACTTGAGTTTGTTTGATGTTTCCGCTGTGTTAGAAGAGTCTGCATGCATTTGGGCAGATTTTGTTAAACATTTATGAAACTTTGAATTTGTATTCTATTTTTGGATAATTTAAACTTGTGGGTATTGTTGACAATATTTTAATGTTAACTTTGGTTATTAATATGTTGGGTTGTTTAAACTACATATTTTGGTATGTTTCCTTTTTGGGAAACTTTTGAAATAAAAGAATGCAACGTTGTTTATTAAATTCATTTAAGTTCGATCAAGCTGTGGGACCAAGTGACGGGGCCGTTAAGTGTATTGACGGGGCCATCACATAGGTATGTCAGTTAGTGTGTTAGTTGGTGTGTTAAAATAATATTTTATTACATTTAATAAGAATATTTCATTGAAAAAGAAAAGAAAAATAAAATACATTGGGAGTATGTTCCGTCACCTACACGACTGACATGGGGGGACGAGAACTTGCGACGGGGTGGGGGAGTGGTGAAACTTGCGACGAGGCCGGCGACGAGGTGGAAACTTGCTCCCACTCCCAGCGCTCTAAGTATTAAAGGGGAATGGACAGAGGAAATATTTAATGACGTTTTACCCTCACATGCACGGTACATGGTGAGATTTAACAGAAAAACTAACGTCAGTTAATGATTTGGACTCCCCTTGAAATGGGTGCATCCCACAGTGACCCCCCAAGTCAAAAAAAATCTTTTGGACTCCGGTTATAATTTTGAACATACCACAGGGACCCCCCATGTAATTTTGTCTTATTTTTGTGGAAAAACTCTCAAAGAAATAAATGATAACATTCATTGCAATGAATGTTTTGCTCTGAATTTTTTTTAAGGAGTTAAAAATTAGAGTTTAGAAATTTTTTTTTTTTTTGAAAGGCAAACTCACACACACTATTAACACGAATATTTACAACCACGAATATGTCCCAAGTGGGACTTGAACCCTCAACCTCTTGGTTGGGGGGCCACCACGATACCGCTGGGACAGATGCCCTTTGGTAAAATTAGAGTTTAGAAATTAGGGGTTAAAAATTAGGGTTTAGAAATTAGGGTATAGATTGAATTTTTAACACGAACGGTTTAGAGTTTAGGATTTAGGGTTTAGTGTTTTGAGTTTAATTCCTAAACTCTAAATCGGGCTAAATTTCAAAAAAAAAATACTTCACACAAGATGAAAACAAAACGATGCAAATAAACTCTAATCAAAACATTACTCAGGATGAATGTTATCATTTATTTCTTCGAGCGATTTTCCGTCAAAATAATAACATTCGTCACAAAGTGTATTTTTTAAATGTTCTTATTTTCATGTGATCTTAATTTTTGGAAAAAAAACTTTTCAAAAAATAAAAAAAAATTACTTCCCCCCACTTCCACAAAAAAATGCTTCCCTTTTAATAATTATCATATATGTATGTATGTATGTATATGTATATATATATATATATATATATATATATATATATATATATATATATATATATATATAATCAAGATTATAATTTAGAATTTTATCATGTGTGTAATGAGGAAGTATGTCAGCCTATAATATAACTATTAATTAATTTTTATAACGGAAAAGTAAAAAAAAAATAATTTATAAAATAATTAATTTATATGTAGATATTCTCGAGTTATAAAGAAATGACTTTCATTATGTCTTTAAATTTTGGCACACAAGATACACGATAAAACCTAATCTATTTATCTTCATTAAGAAAATTACTTGGGAATAAATTCTTATTATTTTCCTTTGAGCCCGTGCGTTGCACGGCTATTTAAAAACTGTTTTGATTTTCGCGAATGCGATGCACAAAAATCTACATATTTAAAGCCATAATTATTCATCAAATCTGATTACCCATTTAACGATCTTAATAGGTATCACATAACAAATATATACATATAGCAAAATATCAGTTGCATACTTGTATGCATATAGCTAACTAATCATAATATTAGTTGTATACTTGTATGCATACAACAAAATATTAGTTGTATACACTGTTGTTATGTAAACTCATTCTCTTGCCAACTAATCAGAATCAAAGTCCAATTAACTCATCGTCCAACGCTTCATGCAACCCTACTAACTTCTTTTACAATATTTATTCGTCAGGTTCTTCCTGTAGACGTTAGACGACTTTCAGATTGTTCCTGCTTGTTCCCTTTTTAGATAAATTTATTATGTGACTTTCGTGAGATACAACATAGAACATAGCCAATTTTCACTATTCAAAAGTAAATTGATTGAAATTCCCACCCTTAGTATAAAGGGTACATACACAATACCTTAACTTTGAAATGTTGACTATCGATCATTCAACTTCACCACTTCCCATACATCTTCACTGAACCTTAACTTTGCCACATTAGTAAATAATGTGAAAAACAACATTACATCACTAAAATGAAGCATGCGGATGAATTCTACATCAAGATAAAAAAGAAATATATAATACACAAGCTATATTATCACTGACCAAATGAGTACGAAACCTTTATGATAAAACTGAATAAATATTTCTTATAAGAATACAAGTTCTGCTACATTGAATTGTGCATTCGTCTTCTTGAAAAGAGGTTAGAGAGATATGAAAATCCTTGAGAAAGGTATGTAGGTTTACTGCTGATCACGGCTCTCTTTAGGAATTTCAAAATAATCGATTTCCATATAAAATATATTTTTGAAGTTAGTCCTATATTTATGCATATTACTATATTTTGTTGACCTTTACAAAGTAATTTTTGTTTTAGATTTCGTTTAAAACGTATGATGAAGCTCAATATTTTTTAATTATTTAATATAACTCTATAAACTTTGTTTATTTATATTTAGATATATATATATTTTTTCAAATGACATAATATTTCAATACCTTAATCGATACTGTAAATAAAAATCTTGCAACTTTTATTCTTGATGTGTGATATTCCATGAGCACCATTCACTGCATTAAACATCACAGAGAATTAGTATCATGACAAAATCTATATGGTAACATTATCAAGAC
Organism: Rutidosis leptorrhynchoides; assembly: GCF_046630445.1. Classification (NCBI taxonomy): domain Eukaryota; kingdom Viridiplantae; phylum Streptophyta; class Magnoliopsida; order Asterales; family Asteraceae; genus Rutidosis; species Rutidosis leptorrhynchoides. The sequence goes on along the minus strand of NC_092334.1, from coordinate 589,656,347 downwards.
TATCGAGAATGTACCTAGAAATTAAATAGTTATTGCAATCAATTCACACGTTTTTCGTTGTTTGATAATGAAGATAAAATCATCTGTTCCTGGTTGGAGATAAGATCATCGATGCCCAAGTTATAGGATTTTCCGATGGATGTTAAGCAATTTAATTATAGCCTTTGAGTTTTCCATACACGTTATTTTAGGGTTAGTTTGGGTTGAGAGAACCGTTAAAGAGGAAAAGATAAGTTTTTTAAAAAAGGGATAGATATACATGTTGACTTTCTCTATTTTCCTTAATCAGTTTATTTGATTAATTAGTTTTCTTTTCAAGTTACGTTTTTCCTTAACTTGTTTAATTATAGATTATGACATCTGTAAATTACACTTGTCATTAGTCCCTAATAATACGCAGCTAATGACACATATGCTAATTCAATCTCTCTTTTATATAGTGTAATATATATATATATATATATATATATATATATATATATATATATATATATATATGTGTATGTATGTATAATCAAGATTATAATTTAGAATCTTATCATGTGTGTAATGAGGAAGTATGTCAGACTAAAATATAACTAATAATTAATTTTTATAACGGAAAAGTAAAGAAAGAAATAATTTATAAAATAATTAATTTATATGTACATAATCTCGAGTTATAAAGAAACGACTTTCATTATGTCTTTAAATTTTGGTAGACAAGATACACAATAAAACCTAATCTATTTATCTTCATTTAGAAAACTACTTGGGATTAAATTCTTATTATTTTCCTGTTAATGTTAATTTCGTTTCTTTGATTACATATGAGGAATATTCAAATGAATCTAATTTTTAAGTTGAAATTCAAGGGAACAATTAGAGTGCGACATGTAGCGGGACAATCACTTGTGATTGAAAAAAAAAATTTTAAAAATTTTCGAAATTTTTTTTATAAATATTTTTTTTTCGGGAAATTTTTTTTTCCAATTTTTTTTTCAATCACATTTGATTGGATTTGATATGCAGTAAATCATATGTGATTCAGCATGCCAATCACATCTATAGTTTTTATTAAAATTCTATAATGATCATGTCATTATTAGGTTAATTCATTTGTTAAGAAAAATCAAAAAGAAAAAGAAAAAAATCTAGATTACTTAGTTAATGTCATTAATCCTAAGTATTTTTTAATTAAAAAAATTGTACTTATAGTAACTAACTTAAATAAATTATTTCCTAAGTATTTTTTAATTAAAAAAAATTGTACTTATAGTAACTAACTTAAATAAATTATTACTCCGTAATTTTGAGTAGTCAGTATATTAGTTATAATTACGAAATAATTATCGTAAATAATGTGATGATTTGATCATTTGAGAAACGTGTGACTATTTTGCCCACATACACAACTACTAAATTATTCATAAATTAGCAAGAAACTCAATTTTATCCAATAATTTTAGCACTATTTAAATCATTTTTAATCCTTACCCTATTTAAATTTCAATTTGATTTATAGATTCTAACGTGTAATCCGTAATTTCAGCTCTTATCATTCATATCACAATATCACACGGTTTATATAGCTCAATCTCTACAATAGACTTTACATTTCCTTTTTATGCAACATATATTCGAAAAAAAATTCAAATGGATTGTGTGATATGCAATCTAAACTATCATATAAATTTCTAAAATAATGATGATGTCATAATTAAGAATTATTAAAGCTTAAAAAATCAAAAATAAAGACAAGATTTCTAAGTCTGATGTCATTAAAATAATAAATTATGTTTAATAAAAATATTAACATGTTCATTGTATAATATATGAAATATTATGTACAACCTTATGATAAAACACCTTCATGATCATATATACAATATTTGAAGCATTATATACAACTTTATGGTAAAACACCTCCATTAACATACGTACGATATTTGAAACATTATGTACAATCTTTTGGTAAAACATCATCATGACCATATGTACAAACTTCAAAACAAATTGTACAATCTTTTACAAAACACTCCATGAACACATATACAAACTTTGAAGCATATTGTACAACCTTCATATAATAATTGTATATTAAATTATTTTACAAAAAAAAATTAATGGGGCATTTGTTATTACTAATAATTATTATTAAAAATATAAATACTCAATTTTAGAGCAAACTTTATTATTATTATATTATGATTATTCAAATATGAGTTCTCTTTACGGGATTAATTACGTTACAAATGTATACGAAATACATGTCTCAATTAAATGTTGTAATGTAGGCTTTTATGACAAAGAAAATAGTAATTGTTGAAATGCCCCATTCATATCGATTATAAACGTTACATAATAGTTGATTTCATTGCGAGGTATTTGACCTCTATATGATACATTTTACAAACATTGTATTCGTTTTTAAAAGACAAACTTTCATTACATCGAAAGTTGACAGGCATGCATACCATTTCATAATATATCAAACTATCAATGACTTAATAATAATCTTGTTGAACTCAACGACTCGAATGCAACGTCTTTTGAAATATGTCATGAATGACTCAAAGTAATATCTTTAAAATGAGCAAATGCACAGCGAAATATTTCTTTCATACCTGAGAATAAACATGCTTAAAAGTGTCAACCAGAAGGTTGGTGTAACGACCCTACTTTTTCCGTTATCTTTTATCGTTAATTATTTAACGACTGTTAACTGTTATTCATGCCATGTCATTTCCATGACCTATATTATTATTTTAGTAATAATATATTAATTATTATGTGTTAAATGAATATTTGTATTCATATTTTAAATCGTACGTTTCTACGTGTCGCGAATTTCTATCCGGCAAATCTTTTCGGTTTTCAAAGCAACGGTCAAGCTTTTGGGATTTTTAAGTCCTAATTATTTTAAATATGATATTTTAATGTCATATGAATATATATAGTGTTTATATATATTTTCCGTCGCGTATTTGTTATCTCTCCGAATTTTCAATCGCGTAGTCGTGTTTTCGCGTTTCGGGTTTCGATCGAGCGTTCGGGCCACAAACTATTGGACATTAAGTGAAATTGGGCCATGGGGCCTACCCCAGACCCCAACTTTAGCCGAATACAATGGGGTATACCCCATTTGCTTTTCATTTTGCAAAAGTCACATTTTATTTCATTTTAATCTCAAAAACCTAATTCTCTCACAACATTTTTCATCCTCCCTCTCTTCTCCCTTTTGGCCATCACCCTAGCACACCACCATCATCATCATCTTCAACAATTAAATCTTGGATCCTCTAATCGTTTACACAACCGCGTTCATCTCTTAGATCTCTACACACTCATATCTTTCTTTTCTCGATTAGGATATAAACCCTAACCTTAGCTTTTTAATTTTTCATATATTTTTCTGTTTTTACATGATATTATGATAGTATGATGCTTATATGTTATTATATTGTTGATTGTATGCGTAGAAATGCTCGTTAATTCATGTTTTCGGTTTGATTATTTTGAGACAGCAGCATTTTTGATCATTTATGTAAACTTAATTGTTATAAAAGTGAAATTAAAGTTTTTATATGAGTTCTTCTCATCAATACATTAATTTTATACTCCGGATTCATGTTATTTTGATTCCTAGAGCTCTAGTTATGCTTAAAATGGTGTTTTGTTGAGATTGAAATGTAAGAACGAATTGGTATAGGTATGGTCCGACTTTGTGACCACTTTTGGAGTCTTTAGGGTGTACTATTATGTTAGGATTGATGAACTTTCATGTTCGGGTCATCGAAATCCGAGCAACGAATCACCCGTTATGACTAAAACATGTTTTTGAACGGATTAAAGCTACAAGTTGATTTACGGCTGTAAGTCACAACTTGGTGGCTGTTCTTGGGATGTTCTTGAGCACACTAATGTGTCGGGTGGGTTGGTTAGGCGAAGTTATATATAAGACTCGCCGAAAATTGATTCACGGGGCTCAAGTTATGACCCGATGAACTTTTAATTAAAACGTATGGTTATTAAATAAGACTTGTGACATAAATAATGAATTTCATTATTAATAAATTGCTTATGATATAAAAAGTAATTAATTTAATTTAAGACTTATAGTATATATATTTATTATATCATTTATTAATTACTTATGATTTAATTAAACTTATGATTAATAATACTTTTATTATTAATGAAAAATACTTATGGTAAGTATTAAACTTATATTATGAGATTATTATAATAAGACTTATAATAAGGATTAATTAATTATTTAATTATTATAAGGCTTAGTTATTATTTAATTATTAAATACTTATGATTTAATAATTATAAATAGAAACTTATGATATGATTGATAATTCATTATTAATTAATAATACTTATGATATGATTTAAAATCTATTATTAATTAATAATACTTATATTATGATTAATATTTAATTAATTAATTAAATACTTATGTTATATTAATTATATCATTTAAACTTATGTTAACTTTAATAATTCAATTTAATTTAATTAAACTTATGTTATGACATAATTATACATATATGACTTTAAATAACATTATAACTTATATTATCTATATAAATTATACTTTAAAAATTAATGTTGACTATGTTTGACCAAGGTTGACTTATGAGTTGACTTTCAGTTGACTTTTGTTGACTTTCTAATTAAGGAAACTTTCCAAAAATAGAAACTTTCCTAAAATATAAACTTTCCAAAAATATAAACCTGCTAAAAATAGAAAGTGTGTGTCGTACGCTGTTCCGATCAAACTGATGCATGTTGAGTGTTGTTCTATGTCTACTTGCAACATGTACAATATCTATCATACTAAGACTTGACCTAAGTTAGTTATTTATATCGACCTGCTTTATTTATAAGTCGGCGTTGTGATCATACTTAATCACTTTACTTCATTGTTGTCCGCATTTTTGTCTGGTTACTTTATTTGCTTTAAGGTGAGTTATAGCCCCGTTTTTACATACTTTTCAAAGTATATTTTTGGGATATGATTACATGTATTTTATTTTTATGTTTAGACACAAGTGACAATTAAAGTTAAATTATTCATTGTGAGTTGAACAAAAATATTCCCTAGTCTGGTAACTGTAATCACTGGTTTCTACTGGTAAACGCGAATCCTACGGATGGGTTTGACAACCCCATTTCGAGCTAGTCGCACTAGCAATTTATAATCGGAATGTTTAGTACTTCGTATTTAGTTGAAGATACACTTGTTCAGTGTATATTATTATTGTGTTTGGCAATGGTAAATAAAGGGTTAAGTGGTTACCAGGTGGCTCATTGATAATGGAATAATGTTTTATGTTTTCTAACATTTAAATCTTGTGGTCTAAAGTTTATACTATTATTTAAACCTATAATTCACTCAATATTTTTGTTGACAGTTTACTCGCATGTTTTCACAGGTACTTGAGTTTGTTTGATGCTTCCGCTGTGTTAGAAGAGTCTGCATGCATTTGGGCAGATTTTGTTAAACGTTTATGAAACTTTGAACTTGCATTCTATTTTTGAATAATTTAAACGTGTGGGTTTTGTTGACAATGTTCTATGTCAACTTTGGGTATTAATATGTTGGGTTGTTTAAACTACATATTTTGGTATGTTTCCTTTTTGGGAAACTTTTGAAATAAAAGAATGGAATGTCATTTGTTAAATTCATTTAAGTTCGATCAAGCTGTGGGATCAAGTGACTGAGCCGTTTAGTGTATTGACGGGGCCATCACAGTTGGTATCAGAGCTCTGGTTATAGGGAATTAGGCTGCATTAATGTGGTTAACCCTTGGTCTTTAGGGTGCATTAGAGTCTAGTCTACAGCCCGACCTTTCTTGTTATAGCATTATTATGCATTTCATTTCGTATGAGAAATAACATAAGCATTTATTTCTATTTTGTATGTGGTTTGTGGTTTTACTGTTTGCAGATGTCGGCATCTAGCAACAATTCCGTTCCTGCTCCCGTTTCCCCGTCTACTGCCGCTCGTCGTGTACGACAGCCTCGCCTAAGAGATCCTGTTAACTACTACATGGCTACCATCACTCACATGACCAGGGAATATACGAATGAGACTCGTATTGATGCTCTCAGCGACTGTATGCGTGTTTTGAAGCATAACGAGGTGATAGATGAGATTAGAGCTGATATGGATACGTTCATTAGCTTCAAGCATAGAATCGAGTTCGTGAATAGAAAGCGTAACCGTGAGGTGGACGCTAAGTTCGAGGCTCTTGAGAGCGTGATTCGTGGTCTGAAGACGGAGTTGGAGGAGGTGAAAGGAAAGTTGAGGAAGTATAAGACTCCTGACGAGCCTCATGTCGGCCCAGCTTATCACACCCGCTCCAAGCAGATGTGATGTGATGATTCATGATTGATTATTTATTTCATAAGACTTAATGTCCTTTTATATATTCATTTTTGGGGTGATGTACGGCGTTTTGCCGAGGATTTTATTAATGATTTTGTTATGGGAAATTTTTCATTTATGTATGGATGGTTATTTCTTTATGACATCTGTTATCATCATCATATTTTATTTCTGATGTTGTGACTCTTAGCATGTTATATTATGCATAATATAGTTCATGTATGTTAGGTGCTATGTATGTTGTATGATTTCTATCATAAAGTATGTATGCATGTGGTGTCTATTTCTATAACTATCATAACTGTCATGTTATTACTCATAGTGTTTATTGACTATTATTTTAATAGTTAATCTTTTTGCGTTCGATCTATTCCTTTATAATGTAGTGACCCGAACTTTTCCAGGTTTATATATATTAATTGAGATTGATATTTACATGATTAAATGTTTCCAACATGTTAAGAAATCAAACTTGTTAAGACTTGATTAATTGAAATATGTTTCATATAGACAATTGACCACCCAAGTTGACCGGTGATTCACGAACGTTAAAACTTGTAAAAACTATACGATGACATATATATGGTTATATATATAGTTAACATGTTTTTATTATAAGTATGTATCTCATTAGGTATTTTAACAATGAGTTATATACATAAAAATGAGACTATTAATTTAAGAAACTCGAAAATGATATATATAACGATTATCGTTATAACAACGTCTTACTAGGTACATATGAATCATATTAAGATATTGATACACTTGGTTAATTATGTTAAATGATAAGTAAATATATTATTAAGTGTATTAACAATGAAATACATATGTAAAAATAAGACTACTAACTTAATGATTTCGAAACGAGACATATATGTAACGATTATCGTTGTAACGACATTTAACTGTACATGGATGGCTCCCGAATCCCTAAGAGTCGAACTTTACATGGATGGCCTCCCTAAGAGCATTCAACACAAGGTAATGACATCTCAACCCACTAACCTACAAGAGGCTTTAACAATGGCCCGCCAAGCCTTAGAAACGGTGAATGAAATGGAAGCACCGGCACCAATGGTCGAGAACCACCTGAGTAACAACAAAAGAACATGGGAAGCCTCTCAATCAAGCAACCACAACAATAACAACAACCTCGCCAAGAAGCCTTTTACCTCCAACGACAAGAAAGGCTATGCCGGAAAACTACCTTTTTGTAACGAATGCCACAAGCATCACTTTGAAGGATGTGGCAGGTTTCGCCACCGGCGCCAAGGACCCGTCGCTCGAAAGATGCCCAACGCACACAGAACGGGTGCTTGCTTCGAATGTGGCCAACTGGGTCATTTTAGGAATGTGTGCCCAAATAAGAAAATTAACCCCAACGCACGCCGTTGAACCTTCAACATCGACACCTAGGATGCCCGGAACGACGATGGACTAGTAACGGGTACGTTTCTTCACAACAAACCGTATACTTCATACTTATTCGATTCCATTACCGCTAGACGTTTTATAACCAAGTCTTTGACTCGTGCTCTTTGCACTCCACTTTTTCCCTAGACACTACTTAGGCAATTTAAGTGACCAACGGAATATATTGTGTGCCTATAAATTTTATCAGAGGATATACGTTAAGAATTATGACTTGACACCTATAGAACTAAGGAGCTCAAAACCTATTCGTTAAGGAGAAAAAAAATTTTCTTTCTTTCCTACAATTATGTATGGATTTTTGTGAACTAAATAATTTTCGGTTGGAAACCGATACCCACTTCCTCGTATCCATGACCTCATGATTATTTGCGTGAAACTCGTGTGTATTCCAAATCGACCTCCGTTCCGGTTATCACCAATTGGGGGTTAAGGGAGACGATGTCTCCTAAGCCATCTTCCGAACTCACAATGTTAGTTGTAAATCTCTCTTGGTACCATTCGATTTATCCAAGGCACGCCCGTATCCACAAACCTCTCGAACCGCGTATGCAAATTCATATAGACTAATTCGTTATCGTATTTATAGATGATATCTTGACCTATCCAAGTAAAGAAGGAAAACGAACAACATCACCATCTCCCGCTCGAACTTTTGAGAAAAGAGCAACTCTATACCAAAGTCTCTGAGTGAGAATTTCTGTTGAACGAAGTCCAATTTTCTAGACCATGATGTTTATGGTCAGGTCGTTACAATCAATCTCGAAATCAAGCCACATGTAATCAGGAAACTCTCCCAACTCAGACTTGTATTCGTAAAAAAATCTTAGATCTCACCGGTTGTTACCGAAGATTCATTTCTGACTTTTCTCGTGTTACACAACTTTAAACCTCTTCATGTCTGAGCCTTGAACGTGATTCTTCACACCAACATTCCTAGCTAAATTCGTATAGCACTAGATGGAACTCAAACATGGAAATATTTCTACTTGAACGCCGAAAGGCATACTCTCTCGACTCAAAATCAACGTAACTAAAATTCGTTATTTTGCGCGAAGAATTCGAATACTAAATTGTGGATCCGATCAACTTTCTCGTCATCACGTACCACACTACATACCTATGTTATTTCACCGTTACCGTCTGATATTACTGGAATTTAAGATAACACACAATCCAACGATACTTCACTCTTCTTTGACTTAACGCCCTTGCGTTGCTGATAATCGTCCAACCATTATTCAACCCCGAACTATACAATTACGTGTACTATCTCGTTTCTCTTTCAGACTTCATTTTTTTTTTTTTTGACAACTAGAGGCACGTTATGGCAACCTCGAGATGTAAGCTCATCCTATTCTAAGTCTTCGTTTCACTCCTATCTTTATCGCTCGCACTTCCGTTTAAGGGAACTCCTTGTAGCATTTCTCCATGGATAGAGAAATTCCTCATATTACCTTAGTATTCGCCACGAGGGTGAATAGTCCTAACGAACATTTTTTTTTCGAACCCTAACTGACTTGTTCAAACATATCTTAAGAGATCCTATTCTAACACGGTGTACCATTGCTAATTACCTCGGATCAAAATACTCGTATCGCTTCTAGTTTTGCAAGAAACCTTGGAAACCCACTTGGACATACGTACCGCGTATCTCCCACAACCGACGAACCGAGCAAACGTACGATTCAATCTTGGAAAGACATGTTACAGACTGGTATTGTCACCTTTAGTAGTTCCTTTTACGACGACAGCTATCACTCGTATATTAACGCAGCACTTCCAAAACCCTATATGACCGCTAATGTCATACCCCTGTTCATTTAACCAAAGCATGCGGCAAGCAAATCGACGAATCTGAACTCCATCAAGAAACAACAGTTGAGATCATTCAAGTCCGAGGAGGGCTAGAGACAACCCATGGTCGCCAGAAGAGTTATACCAAACTTAGATGAAAACCTCACAAATCCCAGTGTGTAATCACGTAATATTGAGAAACCGCACCTTGGAAAGGTGAAATCCATTTTAGGAAATCGAGAAAGGCTATATCTGCAATATTGAACCTTTTGAAACCTTGGGGCGTATTGGAACCGCTTCCTACCGTTTAGAACTTCCGATGCAATTAAGTTTCCGTTTACCCTACTTTTCGTGTAACAAACTTAGAAACGTGTCCTGCAGAACAGGAACGTGCAATCCTGCTAGATACATCAACTATTGATGACAAACTTCTCTTCATAGGGGAAAACCAGTTGAAACTGGGGATCGTAAAACCAAACCTTAATACAACGTAAAACCCTGACTATCCAAATTCATGAGAACACTCAAGGACGTACTTTCACTTATTCATAGCATTGACAACGTAAAGTCTCGAGTAGGAGATATCGACTACTACTTTCAACTAAATTTCGGGACGAAATTTCTTTTGAGGTGTGGATAATGTAACATCCCGCATTTTTCCGTTAAATTATTTTAACGCCCGTCTTTTTCTTTTTAAATAATACCCTTCGTATCTAAATTCGTATCCTTTGTTATGTAACATTTTAAATATTTTCGTTATCGGATTTTAATATCTCCCGTACTCCCGTGTAACTTAAAATAATTCGTTCGGTTATTTTCCGCACCCGATTCAAAGTTGAGGGACCAAACTTGCCAAAGTATCAAACTTTTGACTAGGTCAAAGAGTCAACCTCCTTCATCCCTTTCATTCATCCTCCCTTTTTCCATTTTTGATACTTTCAAACTCTCTCATTTCTCAAACATAAAATCATCATCCAAATCTCACCAAGGAAGTAAACATCAAAACAAACTACATATTCTTGATCCTCTCATCATCCTCTTCGATTTGATGCTAACTACTTCGATTTTGGGTAACATTTCTAAAACACTAGATTTCTTTAAATTCGTGTTCTTGACTTATAAAGTTGTTAATTAGTGTCTATGGCTCATTGTGATGTCGTGTATGTAATTTGTATGCCCGATTCGTTGTTTTTGGTGTAACTAGTTCAATATGAAAATTTCTTGCTAAATCCTTGATTTTGGATGATCAAATGTTGTTAGATTGTTAAAGTGCATGTTTTAAAAGTGTTACTAGTATCTTTAGCTTCGTTTTGATGTATAGGTTGATTAAGGAAACATCAAACTCATGACTATTGATTTTTGTGAATTTTCGTTAGAGTTTGATAGACTTTAAATGAACTTTTGATGATTTGAATGCCATGAAATGTTATTAGTAAGTATTTAGTTGTATTACATGTTTCATTACCTTCAAAACGGCATATCATATGTATAAATTGGATTCCCGAAACTTAAATTGCAATTGATGAACTTGAAACCTTGATTTGGAACGTTTAACGAACTTTCGACAAGGTTTTTGTTGTCTTAAATGATGATTTTGATTTATGATATATGGTTATTTGTATTCCTTGTCGAAATAGCTTTCCGATGATATAAAATACATGTTCTAATTGTTTGCGGATCATAAATTGTGATTGTTTGAAGTTTGGGTCGTGCACATGAGAAATTCAGCAAACAGGGCCTGGAAGGCAATTGGGACGCCGTCCTGATATTTGGGACGCCGTCCCACTCTTCATATTGGGACGCCGTCTTGATATTTGGGACGCCATCCCACTCTTCATATCAGGACACCGTCCTGATTTTTGGGACACCGTCCTGATACACTAAAATGGGCTGTTTGCTTTGATCTTTTGACGTAAAATATTTACTATGCTACGGACCTCCGATTAACATGAAACTTGGCTAACATGCTCATATATGATTATATAACTTAGAAAAATTGTCGGATACCCAACCCGACCCCGTTGACTTTTTCGTTGACTTTGACCCGACCAAGTTTGACTTTTTGTCAAACTTAACCAAATACTTATACAACCTTTCTAACATGATTATTTACTTGTATCTTGCATGAAACTTGACTAGTTGATTCACATGTTAATATAATCGAGTCGTAACGAGCCATAGGACTAATTGAACATCTTTGACCGTTTGTGTTTACCGTTATTGATATAACCTATATGTCTAGGTCAAGACTAGCCTTGTCTTTGCACGCGTTTACTTGTTGAAGTACTTTTATAACTCTCGCACTCAAGGTGAGATCATAGTCCCACTTTTACTCTTTTTGAACTTATATTTGGGATGAGAAAACATAAACGATTCTTTTGAACTAAGTGAACACAAGAACGGGAAAACAAACATTCTACATACGAGTTTAGAACAAAAATCCTCAATTCGATTATCATTAGTTACACTTGACGGGTGTAAGCGAGAACTTATGTTATATGGCCATATGGGTTGACAACCCTCATCTCTGACGGTTCGCTACCGTCTACGGATGAAATATATTTTCGAGAATCAGTGTTTGTTCTAGCACTATGGATGGGGTATACAATGGATGGAATGTTAAGCTTTGATAATTGGGTGCTCGTGAATATTAACTTTTAGAATGTATTACTATTATTTCAACTTTGCAAACCTTGTGGTTCGACTTACTTTACTCTTACTCACAAACTTACTTAAACCTATGATTTCACCAACGTTTTCGTTGACAGATTTCTATGTTTTTCTCAGGTCTTGCACGATATGTGATATATGCTTCCGCTCATTATTTGATACTTGCATTGGATGTCGAGTATACGTGCATTTCATGGAGCGTCTTTTGACTTTACTTTAAACTGTGTCGCCTAGATTTCATTCGTATTATAACGTTGTAACTTAACTATTGGTTGAACAATTCTTGTAAACTTTGAAACAATCTTTATTTTGAAATGAAGGCGACATATTTTGGTCAAAAGTTATCTAAAAGACTTATAATCAGGTAATGGGACCCACGTAGCCGACGCCGTCACTTGACGATTTGTCGGGGTCGCTACAAGTGGTATCAGAGCCTTGGTTGTAGGGATTTAGAGTTCATTTGTGTCCACCCCGAGTCATAGGGTACATAGGTGAATCTAGACTACAACCGGCATATAGACTGAAGTAGGAATTATTTGACTAATTGTGCATTTATACTCGAACTCTTCTATCATATCTAACTCGTATTCGATCTTGATCTTACGTTGATAAATTTTGTTGATGCGCCACCTTGACTTTATGAAGTAATGTTAAATGCACATGAGAATCAGGGTAATATAATTTCCGGGATTATATTACGGTGATTCACATGGACGTTCCGACATTATGACATAGAGAATTTAAAGGCGAGTCAAGGAAAATTTTCTCTCTATCCTTATTCCATGCCACGGTTAGTATTGTTGAAAATACTAACCAACGATATTCTTGTCTCATGAAGGAACAATGGCTCACCAAGGTCAACACAATACTCCTCTCGAAACTCTAGAACAAGCTCTTCAACGAATGATAACCACCGCCGTGGGTACGGCCGTGGCCGATCACTTTTCTAACAACAACAATCATGGAGCCGGTAATTCAATCGAAGGTTGCTCCTACAAGAACTTCATGAAGTACAATCCTCCCACTTTCGATGGAACCGGGGGACCGGTTACTCTCACCCGATGGTTTGAACAAATGGAGACCGTTTTTAACACAAGCGGTTGTCGAGACCAAGATAAGGTCAAGTTTTCCACCCTCACTTTCACCGGTATTGCTCTCTCATGGTGGAACACGTATGTACAATTAGTGGGAAGCGATGAAGCCCACACACTCTCTTGGACTGAATTAAGAGAAAGAATGATCACCGAATACTTCCCGCGCGACGAGACTCGAAGGCTCGAACAGGGTCTAAGGAATTTAAAAACGGTCGGAAATGACCTCGAAGCTTATAATCAACGGTTTACCGAACTAGTCTCGATGTGTCCAAATCTCATGACTCCCGAATCCCTAAGAGTCGAACTTTACATGGATGGCCTCCCTAAGAGCATTCAACACAAGGTAATGACATCTCAACCCACTAACCTACAAGAGGCTTTAACAATGGCCCGCCAAGCCTTAGAAACGGTGAATGAAATGGAAGCACTGGCACCAATGGTCGAGAACCACCCGAGTAACAACAAAAGAACATGGGAAGCCTCTCAATCAAGCAACCACAACAATAACAACAACCCCGCCAAGAAGCCTTTTACCTCCAACGACAAGAAAGGCTATGCCGGAAAACTACCTTTTTGTAACGAATGCCACAAGCATCACTTTGAAGGATGTGGCAGGTTTCGCCACCGGCGCCAAGGACCCGTCGCTCAAAAGATGCCCAACGCACACAGAACGGGTGCTTGCTTCGAATGTGGCCAACTGGGTCATTTTAGGAATGTGTGCCCAAATAAGAAAATTAACCCCAACGCACGCCGTTGAACCTTCAACATCGACACCTAGGATTCCCGGAACGACGATGGACTAGTAACGGGTACGTTTCTTCACAACAAACCGTATACTTCATACTTATTCGATTCCATTACCGCTAGACGTTTTATAACCAAGTCTTTGACTCGTGCTCTTTGCACTCCACTTTTTCCCTAGACACTACTTAGGCAATTTAAGTGACCAACGGAATATATTGTGTGCCTATAAATTTTATCAGAGGATATACGTTAAGAATTATGACTTGACACCTATAGAACTAAGGAGCTCAAAACCTATTCGTTAAGGAGAAATTTTTTTTTCTTTCTTTCCTACAATTATGTATGGATTTTTGTGAACTAAATAATTTTCGGTTGGAAACCGATACCCACTTCCTCGTATCCATGACCTCATGATTATTTGCGTGAAACTCGTGTGTATTCCAAATCGACCTCCGTTCCGGTTATCACCAATTGGGGGTTAAGGGAGACGATGTCTCCTAAGCCATCTTCCGAACTCACAACGTTAGTTGTAAATCTCTCTTGGTACCATTCGATTTATCCAAGGCACGCCCGTATCCACAAACCTCTCTAACCGCGTATGCAAATTCATATAGACTAATTCGTTATCGTATTTATAGATGATATCTTGACCTATCCAAGTAAAGAAGGAAAACGAACAACATCACCATCTCCCGCTCGAACTTTTGAGAAAAGAGCAACTCTATACCAAAGTCTCTGAGTGAGAATTTCTGTTGAACGAAGTCCAATTTTCTAGACCATGATGTTTATGGTCAGGTCGTTACAATCAATCTCGAAATCAAGCCACATGTAATCAGGAAACTCTCCCAACTCAGACTTGTATTCGTAAAAAAATCTTAGATCTCACCGGTTGTTACCGAAGATTCATTTCTGACTTTTCTCGTGTTACACAACTTTAAACCTCTTCATGTCTGAGCCTTGAACGTGATTCTTCACACCAACCTTCCTAGCTAAATTCGTATAGCACTAGATGGAACTCAAACATGGAAATATTTCTACTTGAACGCCGAAAGGCATACTCTCTCGACTCAAAATCAACGTAACTAAAATTCGTTATTTTGCGCGAAGAATTCGAATACTAAATTGTGGATCCGATCAACTTTCTCGTCATCACGTACCACACTACATACCTATGTTATTTCACCGTTACCGTCTGATATTACTGGAATTTAAGATAACACACAATCCAACGATACTTCACTCTTCTTTGACTTAACGCCCTTGCGTTGCTGATAATCGTCTAACCATTATTCAACCCCGAACTATACAATTACGTGTACTATCTCGTTTCTCTTTCAGACTTCATTTTTTTTTTTTGACAACTAGAGGCACGTTATGGCAACCTCGAGATGTAAGCTCATCCTATTCTAAGTCCTCGTTTCACTCCTATCTTTATCGCTCGCACTTCCGTTTAAGGGAACTCCTTGTAGCATTTCTCCATGGATAGAGAAATTCCTCATATTACCTTAGTATTCGCCACGAGGGTGAATAGTCCTAACGAACATTTTTTTTTCGAACCCTAACTGACTTGTTCAAACATATCTTAAGAGATCCTATTCTAACACGGTGTACCATTGCCAATTACCTCGGATCAAAATACTCGTATCGCTTCTAGTTTTGCAAGAAACCTTGGAAACCCACTTGGACATACGTACCGCGTATCTCCCACAACCGACGAACCGAGCAAACGTACGATTCAATCTTGGAAAGACATGTTACAGACTGGTATTGTCACCTTTAGTAGTTCCTTTTACGATGACAGCTATCACTCGTATATTAACGCAGCACTTCCAAAACCCTATATGACCGCTAATGTCATACCCCTGTTCATTTAACCAAAGCATGCGGCAAGCAAATCGCCGAATCTGAACTCCATCAAGAAACAACAGTTGAGATCGTTCAAGTCCGAGAAGGGCTAGAGACAACCCATGGTCGCCAGAAGAGTTATACCAAACTTAGATGAAAACCTCACAAATCCCAGTGTGTAATCACGTAATATTGAGAAACCGCACCTTGGAAAGGTGAAATCCATTTTAGGAAATCGAGAAAGGCTATATCTGCAATATTGAACCTTTTGAAACCTTGGGGCGTATTGGAACCACTTCCTACCGTTTAGAACTTCCGATGCAATTAAGTTTCCGTTTACCCTACTTTTCGTGTAACAAACTTAGAAACGTGTCCTGCGGAACAGGAACGTGCAATCCTGCTAGATACATCAACTATTGATGACAAACTTCTCTTCATAGGGGAAAACCAGTTGAAACTGGGGATCGTAAAACCAAACCTTAATACAACGTAAAACCCTGACTATCCAAATTCATGAGAACACTCAAGGACGTACTTTCACTTATTCATAGCATTGACAACGTAAAGTCTCGAGTAGGAGATATCGACTACTACTTTCAACTAAATTTCGGGACGAAATTTCTTTTGAGGTGTGGATAATGTAACATCCCGCATTTTTCCGTTAAATTATTTTAACGCCCGTCTTTTTCTTTTTAAATAATACCCTTCGTATCTAAATTCGTATCCTTTGTTATGTAACATTTTAAATATTTTCGTTATCGGATTTTAATATCTCCCGTACTCCCGTGTAACTTAAAATAATTCGTTCGGTTATTTTCCGCACCCGATTCAAAGTTGAGGGACCAAACTTGCCAAAGTATCAAACTTTTGACTAGGTCAAAGAGTCAACCTCCTTCATCCCTTTCATTCATCCTCCCTTTTTCCATTTTTGATACTTTCAAACTCTCTCATTTCTCAAACATAAAATCATCATCCAAATCTCACCAAGGAAGTAAACATCAAAACAAACTACATATTCTTGATCCTCTCATCATCCTCTTCGATTTGATGCTAACTACTTCGATTTTGGGTAACATTTCTAAAACACTAGGTTTCTTTAAATTCGTTTTCTTGACTTATAAAGTTGTTAATTAGTGTCTATGGCTCATTGTGATGTCGTGTATGTAATTTGTATGCCCGATTCGTTATTTTTGGTGTAACTAGTTCAATATGAAAATTTCTTGCTAAATCCTTGATTTTGGATGATCAAATGTTGTTAGATTGTTAAAGTGCATGTTTTAAAAGTGTTACTAGTATCTTTAGCTTCGTTTTGATGTATAGGTTGATTAAGGAAACATCAAACTCATGACTATTGATTTTTGTGAATTTTCGTTAGAGTTTGATAGACTTTAAATGAACTTTTGATGATTTGAATGCCATGAAATGTTGTTAGTAAGTATTTAGTTGTATTACATGTTTCATTACCTTCAAAACGGCATATCATATGTATAAATTGGATTCCCGAAACTTAAATTGCAATTGATGAACTTGAAACCTTGATTTGGAAAGTTTAACGAACTTTCGACGAGGTTTTTGTTGTCTTAACTGATGATTTTGATTTATGATATGTGGTTAGTTGTATTCCTTGTTGAAATAGCTTTCCGATGATATAAAATACATGTTCTAATTGTTTGCGGATCATAAATTGTGATTGTTTGAAGTTTGGGTCGTGCACATGAGAAATTCAGCAAACAGGGCCTGGAAGGCAATTGGGACGCCGTCCTGATATTTGGGACGCCGTCCCACTCTTCATATTGGGACGCCGTCTTGATATTTGGGACGCCGTCCCACTCTTCATATCAGGACACCGTCCTGATTTTTGGGACACCGTCCTGATACACTAAAATGGGCTGTTTGCTTTGATCTTTTGACGTAAAATGTTTACTATGCTACGGACCTCCGATTAACATGAAACTTGGCTAACATGCTCATATATGATTATATAACTTAGAAAAATTGTCGGATACCCAACCCGACCCCGTTGACTTTTCCGTTGACTTTGACCCGACCAAGTTTGACTTTTTGTCAAACTTAACCAAATACTTATGCAACCTTTCTAACATGATTATTTACTTGTATCTTGCATGAAACTTGACTAGTTGATTCACATGTTAATATAATCGAGTCGTAACGAGCCATAGGACTAATTGAACATCTTTGACCGTTTGTGTTTACCGTTATTGATATAACCTATATGTTTAGGTCAAGACTAGCCTTGTCTTTGCACGCATTTACTTGTTGAAGTACTTTTATAACTCTCGCACTCAAGGTGAGATCATAGTCCCACTTTTACTCTTTTTGAACTTATATTTGGGATGAGAAAACATAAACGATTCTTTTGAACTAAGTGAACACAAGAACGGGAAAACAAACATTCTACATACGAGTTTAGAACAAAAATCCTCAATTCGATTATCATTAGTTACACTTGACGGGTGTAAGCGAGAACTTATGTTATATGGCCATATGGGTTGACAACCCTCATCTCTGACGGTTCGCTACCGTCTACGGATGAAATATATTTTCGAGAATCAGTGTTTGTTCTAGCACTATGGATGGGGTATACAATGGATGGAATGTTAAGCTTTGATAATTGGGTGCTCGTGAATATTAACTTTTAGAATGTATTACTATTATTTCAACTTTGCAAACCTTGTGGTTCGACTTACTTTACTCTTACTCACAAACTTACTTAAACCTATGATTTCACCAACGTTTTCGTTGACAGATTTCTATGTTTTTCTCAGGTCTTGCACGATATGTGATATATGCTTCCGCTCATTATTTGATACTTGCATTGGATGTCGAGTATACGTGCATTTCATGGAGCGTCTTTTGACTTTACTTTAAACCGTGTCGCCTAGATTTCATTCGTATTATAACGTTGTAACTTAACTATTGGTTGAACAATTCTTGTAAACTTTGAAACAATCTTTATTTTGAAATGAAGGCGACATATTTTGGTCAAAAGTTATCTAAAAGACTTATAATCAGGTAATGGGACCCACGTAGCTGACGCCGTCACTTGACGATTTGTCGGGGTCGCTACACATCCAACCTCAAGAAATCTTTGTTTCTTACAGTAGGTTATCACTCTAATACAAGGTAATAATCATATTCAAACTTTGGTTCAATTTCTATAACTATAACAATCTTATTTCAAGTGATGATCGTACTTGAACTTGTTTTCGTGTCATGATTCTGCTTCAAGAACTTCGAGCCATCCAAGGATCCGTTGAAGCTAGATCCATTTTTCTCTTTTCCAGTAGGTTTATCCAAGGAACTTAAGGTAGTAATGATGTTCATAACATCATTCGATTCATACATATAAAGCTATCTTATTCGAAGGTTTAAACTTGTAATCACTAGAACATAGTTTAGTTAATTCTAAACTTGTTCGCAAACAAAAGTTAATCCTTCTAACTTGACTTTTAAAATCAACTAAACACATGTTCTATATCTATATGATATGCTAACTTAATGATTTAAAACCTGGAAACACGAAAAACACCGTAAAACCGGATTTACGCCGTCGTAGTAACACCGCGGGCTGTTTTGGGTTAGTTAATTAAAAACTATGATAAACTTTGATTTAAAAGTTGTTATTCTGAGAAAATGATTTTTATTATGAACATGAAACTATATCCAAAAATTATGGTTAAACTCAAAGTGGAAGTATGTTTTCTAAAATGGTCATCTAGACGTCGTTCTTTCGACTGAAATGACTACCTTTACAAAAACGACCTGTAACTTATTTTTCCGACTATAAACCTATAATTTTTCTATTTAGATTCATAAAATAGAGTTCAATATGAAACCATAGCAATTTGATTCACTCAAAACGGATTTAAAATGAAGAAGTTATGGGTAAAACAAGATTGGATAATTTTTCTCATTTTAGCTACGTGAAAATTGGTAACAAATCTATTCCAACCATAACTTAATCAACTTGTATTGTATATTATGTAATCTTGAGATACCATAGACACGTATACAATGTTTTAACCTATCATGTCGACACATCTATATATATTTCGGAACAACCATAGACACTCTATATGTGAATGTTGGAGTTAGCTATACAGGGTTGAGGTTGATTCCAAAATATATATAGTTTGAGTTGTGATCAATACTGAGATACGTATACACTGGGTCGTGGATTGATTCAAGATAATATTTATCGATTTATTTCTGTACATCTAACTGTGGACAACTAGTTGTAGGTTACTAACGAGGACAGCTGACTTAATAAACTTAAAACATCAAAATATATTAAAAGTGTTGTAAATATATTTTGAACATACTTTGATATATATGTATATATTGTTATAGGTTCGTGAATCAACCAGTGGCCAAGTCTTACTTCCCGACGAAGTAAAAAATCTGTTAAAGTGAGTTATAGTCCCACTTTTAAAATCTAATATTTTTGGGATGAGAATACATGCAGGTTTTATAAATGATTTACAAAATAGACACAAGTACGTGAAACTACATTCTATGGTTGAATTATCGAAATCGAATATGCCCCTTTTTATTAAGTCTGGTAATCTAAGAATTAGGGAACAGACACCCTAATTGACGCGAATCCTAAAGATAGATCTATTGGGCCTAACAAACCCCATCCAAAGTACCGGATGCTTTAGTACTTCGAAATTTATATCATATCCGAAGGGTGTCCCGGAATGATGGGGATATTCTTATATATGCATCTCGTTAATGTCGGTTACCAGGTGTTCACCATATGAATGATTTTTATCTCTATGTATGGGATGTGTATTGAAATATGAAATCTTGTGGTCTATTATTATGATTTGATATATATAGGTTAAACCTATAACTCACCAACATTTTTGTTGACGTTTTAAGCATGTTTATTCTCAGGTGATTATTAAGAGCTTCCGCTGTCGCATACTTAAATAAGGACGAGATTTGGAGTCCATGCTTGTATGATATTGTGTAAAAACTGCATTCAAGAAACTTATTTTATTGTAACATATTTGTATTGTAAACCATTATGTAATGGTCGTGTGTAAACAGGATATTTTAGATTATCATTATTTGATAATCTACGTAAAGTTTTTTAAAACCTTTATCTATGAAATAAAGGTTATGGTTTGTTTTAAAAATGAATGCAGTCTTTGAAAAACGTCTCATATAGAGGTCAAAACCTCGCAACGAAATCAATTAATATGGAACGTTTTTAATCAATAAGAACGGGACATTTCAGAAATTACCCCAACTGAATTTAAAAAGGCAAAAGAAAATAATAAGGGAAAGGGCATAAAAATAGTGAAATCTAATTCCAATCCCGATGAACTTTATATGTATCGTCAACCCCCGAAGTCCTTAAGTTGTAACAATGACCCGGGAACCTCTAAACCACCAGGTTTTTCTAAACCGTTGTGGAAAACGACAGTTAGTATTAGGGGAACATCATATATCCCTAGAAACTTGGCAAAACGAACCAAAACCGAAGAAGAAGAAATGAGCGAGTCGGAATAAGATAGTTGTATTCGTGTGGTGTAATATATGTAATATAGTGTGCTTATGCTTTATGATATATGTAAAAATTGCTTGTATTAATAAGTATTTTTTTATGAATCTAACTCTTGTCTATTTTACAGTTTAAAAACACAAAATGGATAGACAACCCAATATTTTAAGAGACCTACCCGGAGACATGATTGATGAAATCTTGTCTAGAGTCGGTCAGAATTTCTCGGCACAACTATTTAAGGCGAGATCAGTTTGTAAGACATTCGAAGAACGTTCCAAGAATGTCTTGGTTTATAAGAGACTTTCGTTTGAAAGATGGGGGATATCACATTGGGAAACCCATAAGTTACGATGTGTTTACTTTGACGCATATATTGCGGGGAACCCAAATGCTATTTTACGCAATGGGTTAAGAAATTATTTTGACTCAATATATCCGAATATTGGACTTCGTGATTTAGAAAAAGCGGCTAACATGCAACATAAAGAAGCATGTTATGCTTACGGATTAGTAATGTTCGCTTCTCACCAAAGTGAGAACAAGAACATCGGGCTACAACTATTAAACAAAACGTTCCCACAAGTGACGGAGTCGGTAATTGGGGTAAGAAATGAGGTTTTTAGATTGTTACGGGACTGTTGGACATTACGTAACCCTCGTCCCTTTGACGATGTTACAACACGCTGTCTTATCAACGGCCATAACGGTTATGTTCCACAAGACCAAGGATGGGAAGTAATCCTAGTAAAACCAGAATGCATGACTTGTTTCTGGACGTATGAATTACGTGTCTTTATTGCCTTTGCTGAACGACTTGTGTACTAGCTAGAATTATCTTCACAACTATCTTGTATCAAAGTTATTGTGTGCTATATTTCATGCTTTATGTAAAATAAGCGGTATTGTAAGTTTGTAAAATATTGTATAAAAGTTTGAACGCGAAATATTATTATAATCAGTTTTTCATATAGAATTGTAGTAGTTGAATTGTATATTAGCTACTAAGTATGAACTTAACGGGTAGGTACTACCCGAATTTAAACTTATAAAACGCTAATATGAAGAAAAAGCTTTTATAAATGAGTTCATATTATGCTACGAAATACTATTAACTACTCTTAATATTCTGTATGATTAACTTGTTCCATTTGACTATTTTGAAGGAAATGGCACCGACTACTCGACACACCGTGAATATGAATGAAGAGGAATTCCGTACTTTTCTAGCTTCAAACATAGCCGCAGTACAGGCTGCGCTACATACCAACAATAACCTTGGATCTAGCAGTACAGGAAATCGTGTAGGATGCACCTACAAAGAATTCACTGCCTGCAAACCTTTGGAATTTGATAGAACCGAAGGACCGATCGGATTGAAACGGTGGACCGAGAAGGTCGAATCGGTGTTTGCCATAAGTAAGTGTACTGAAGAGGACAAAGTGAAGTACGCTACGCATACCTTCACAGGTTCTGCGTTAACATGGTGGAATTCCTATCTAGAGCAAGTGGGACAAGACGATGCGTACGCACTACCGTGGTCAGCATTCAAGCACTTGATGAACGAGAAGTACCGTCCCAGAACTGAGGTCAATAAGCTCAAGACAGAACTTAGAGGGTTACGAACCCAAGGATTTGATATTACCACGTACGAAAGACGATTCACAGAATTGTGCCTATTGTGTCCGGGAGCATTCGAAGATGAGGAAGAGAAGATCGACGCGTTTGTGAAAGGATTACCGGAAAGAATCCAAGAAGATATAAGTTCACACGAGCCCGCCTCTATACAACAGGCATGTAGAATGGCTCACAAACTAGTGAACCAGATTGAAGAAAGAATTAAAGAACAGACTGCTGAAGAGGCCAATGTGAAGCAAGTCAAAAGAAAGTGGGAGGAAAACGGTGATAAGAATCACCAACACAACAACAACAACAGCAATTACAACAATAATCGCAACAATTATCCCAATAATCGCAACATCAATCGCAACTACAACAAACGGCCCAACAACAACAACAACAACAACAACAGCAACTACAACAATCATCCCAACAACAATAATAACCGCAACAACAACAACAATCAGAAGCAGCTATGCCAAAGGTGTGAAAAGTATCACTCGGGGTTCTGCACCAAATTTTGCAACAAGTGTAAAAGAAATGGTCATAGCGCGGCGAAGTGTGAGGTCTACGGACCAGGGGTTAATAGAACGAAAGGAACAAATGGTGTCGGAACGAGTAATGACGGAGCAAGTAGTGTCGGAGCAAGTTATGCCAATGTAGTTTGTTATAAATGTGGAAAACCGGGCCACATTATTAGAAATTGCCCGAACCAGGAGAACACGAATGGACAAGGCCGCGGAAGAGTTTTCAATATTAATGCGGCAGAGGCACAGGAAGACCCGGAGCTTGTTACGGGTACGTTTCTTATTGACAATAAATCTGCTTACGTTTTATTTGATTCGGGTGCGGATAGAAGCTATATGAGTAGAGATTTTTGTGCTAAATTAAGTTGTCCATTGACGCCTTTGGATAGTAAATTTTTACTCGAATTAGCAAATGGTAAATTAATTTCAGCAGATAATATATGTCGGAATCGAGAAATTAAACTGGTTAGCGAAACATTTAAGATTGATTTGATACCAGTAGAGTTAGGGAGTTTTGATGTGATAATCGGTATAGACTGGTTGAAAGAAGTGAAAGCAGAGATCGTCTGTTACAAAAATGCAATTCGCATTATACGAGAAAAAGGAAAACCCTTAATGGTGTACGGAGAAAAGGGCAACACGAAGCTACATCTTATTAGTAATTTGAAGGCACAAAAACTAATAAGAAAAGGTTGCTATGCTGTTCTAGCACACGTCGAGAAAGTACAAACTGAAGAAAAGAGCATCAATGATGTTCCCATTGCAAAAGAATTTCCCGATGTATTTCCGAAAGAATTACCGGGATTACCCCCACATCGATCTGTTGAATATCAAATAGATCTTGTACCAGGAGCTGCACCAATAGCTCGTACTCCTTACAGACTCGCACCCAGCGAGATGAAAGAACTGCAAAGCCAATTACAAGAACTTTTAGAGCGTGGTTTCATTCGACCAAGCACATCACGGTGGGGAGCTCCTGTTTTGTTTGTCAAGAAGAAAGATGGTACATTCAGGTTGTGTATAGACTACCGAGAGTTGAACAAACTTACCATCAAGAACCGCTACCCACTACCGAGAATCGACGACTTATTTGATCAACTACAAGACTCGTCTGTTTATTCAAAGATTGACTTACGTTCCGGGTATCATCAAATGCGGGTGAAAGAAGATGATATTCCAAAGACTGCTTTCAGAACACGTTACGGTCATTACGAGTTTATGGTCATGCCGTTTGGTTTAACTAATGCACCAGCTGTGTTCATGGACCTTATGAACCGAGTGTGTGGACCATACCTTGACAAGTTTGTCATTGTTTTCATTGATGACATACTTATTTACTCAAAGAATGACCAAGAACACGGTGAACATTTGAGAAAGGTGTTAGAAGTATTGAGGAAGGAAGAATTGTACGCTAAGTTTTCAAAGTGTGCATTTTGGTTGGAAGAAGTTCAATTCCTCAGTCACATAGTGAACAAAGAAGGTATTAAGGTGGATCCGGCAAAGATAGAAACTGTTGAAAAGTGGGAAACCCCGAAAACTCCGAAACACATACGCCAGTTTTTAGGACTAGCTGGTTACTACAGAAGGTTCATCCAAGACTTTTCCAGAATAGCAAAACCCTTGACTGCATTAACGCATAAAGGGAAGAAATTTGAATGGAATGATGAACAAGAGAAAGCGTTTCAGTTATTGAAGAAAAAGCTAACTACGGCACCTATATTGTCATTGCCTGAAGGGAATGATGATTTTGTGATTTATTGTGATGCATCAAAGCAAGGTCTCGGTTGTGTATTAATGCAACGAACGAAGGTGATTGCTTATGCGTCTAGACAATTGAAGATTCACGAACAAAATTATACGACGCATGATTTGGAATTAGGCGCGGTTGTTTTTGCATTAAAGACTTGGAGGCACTACTTATATGGGGTCAAAAGTATTATATATACCGACCACAAAAGTCTTCAACACATATTTAATCAGAAACAACTGAATATGAGGCAGCGTAGGTGGATTGAATTATTGAATGATTACAACTTTGAGATTCGTTACCACCCGGGGAAGGCAAATGTGGTAGCCGATGCCTTGAGCAGGAAGGACAGAGAACCCATTCGAGTAAAATCTATGAATATAATGATTCATAATAACATTACTACTCAAATAAAGGAGGCACAACAAGGAGTTTTAAAAGAGGGAAATTTAAAGGATGAAATACCCAAAGGATCGGAGAAGCATCTTAATATTCGGGAAGACGGAACCCGGTATAGGGCTGAAAGGATTTGGATACCAAAATTTGGAGATATGAGAGAAATAGTACTTAGAGAAGCTCATAAAACCAGATACTCAATACATCCTGGAACAGGGAAGATGTACAAGGATCTCACGAAACATTTTTGGTGGCCGGGTATGAAAGCCGATGTTGCTAAATACGTAGGAGAATGTTTGACGTGTTCTAAGGTCAAAGCTGAGCATCAGAAACCATCAGGTCTACTTCAACAACCCGAAATCCCGGAATGGAAATGGGAAAACATTACCATGGATTTCATCACTAAATTGCCAAGGACTGCAAGTGGTTTTGATACTATTTGGGTAATAGTTGATCGTCTCACCAAATCAGCACACTTCCTACCAATAAGAGAAGATGACAAGATGGAGAAGTTAGCACGACTGTATTTGAAGGAAGTCGTCTCCAGACATGGAATACCAATCTCTATTATCTCTGATAGGGATGGCAGATTTATTTCAAGATTCTGGCAGACATTACAGCAAGCATTAGGAACTCGTCTAGACATGAGTACTGCCTATCATTCACAAACTGATGGGCAGAGTGAAAGGACGATACAAACGCTTGAAGACATGCTACGAGCATGTGTTATTGATTTCGGAAACAGTTGGGATCGACATCTACCGTTAGCAGAATTTTCCTACAACAACAGCTACCATTCAAGTATTGAGATGGCGCCGTTTGAAGCACTTTATGGTAGAAAGTGCAGGTCTCCGATTTGTTGGAGTGAAGTGGGGGATAGACAGATTACGGGTCCGGAGATTATACAAGAAACTACCGAGAAGATCATCCAAATTCAACAACGGTTGAAAACCGCCCAAAGTCGACAAAAGAGCTACGCTGACATTAAAAGAAAAGATATAGAATTTGAAATTGGAGAGATGGTCATGCTTAAAGTTGCACCTTGGAAAGGCGTTGTTCGATTTGGTAAACGAGGGAAATTAAATCCAAGGTATATTGGACCATTCAATATTATTGATCGTGTCGGACCAGTAGCTTACCGACTTGATTTACCTCAACAACTCGCGGCTGTACATAACACTTTCCACGTCTCGAATTTGAAGAAATGTTTTGCTAAAGAAGATCTCACTATTCCGTTAGATGAAATCCAAATCAACGAAAAACTTCAATTCATCGAAGAACCCGTCGAAATAATGGATCGTGAGGTTAAAAGACTTAAGCAAAATAAGATACCAATTGTTAAGGTTTGATGGAATGCTCGTAGAGGACCCGAGTTCACCTGGGAGCGTGAAGATCAGATGAAGAAGAAATACCCGCATCTATTTCCAGAAGATTCGTCAACACCTTCAACAGCTTAAAATTTCGGGACGAAATTTATTTAACGGGTAGGTACTGTAGTGACCCGAACTTTTCCAGGTTTATATATATTAATTGAGATTGATATTTACATGATTAAATGTTTCCAACATGTTAAGAAATCAAACTTGTTAAGACTTGATTAATTGAAATATGTTTCATATAGACAATTAACCACCCAAGTTGACCGGTGATTCACGAACGTTAAAACTTGTAAAAACTATACGATGACATATATATGGTTATATATATAGTTAACATGTTTTTATTATAAGTATGTATCTCATTAGGTATTTTAACAATGAGTTATATACATAAAAATGAGACTATTAATTTAAGAAACTCGAAAACGATATATATAACGATTATCGTTATAACAACGTCTTACTAGGTACATATGAATCATATTAAGATATTGATACACTTGGTTAATTATTTTAAATGATAAGTAAATATATTATTAAGTGTATTAACAATGAAATACATATGTAAAAATAAGACTACTAACTTAATGATTTCGAAACGAGACATATATGTAACGATTATCGTTGTAACGACATTTAACTGTATATACATCATACTAAGATATATTATATATCATAATATCATGATAATATAATAATTTAACATCTCATTTGTTATAATAAACAATGGGTTAACAACATTCAACAAGATCGTTAACCTAAAGGTTTCAAAACAACATTTACATGTAACGACTAACGATGACTTAACGACTCAGTTAAAATGTATATACATGTAGTGTTTTAATATGTATTCATACACTTTTGAAAGACTTCAATACACTTATCAAAATACTTCTACTTAACAAAAATGCTTACAATTACATCCTCGTTCAGTTTCATCAACAATTCTACTCGTATGCACCCGTATTCGTACTCGTACAATACACATCTTTTAGATGTATGTACTATTGGTATATACACTCCAATGATCAGCTCTTAGCAGCCCATGTGAGTCACCTAACACATGTGGGAACCATCATTTGGCAACTAGCATGAAATATCTCATAAAATTACAAAAATATGAGTAATCATTCATGACTTATTTACATGAAAACAAAATTACATATCCTTTATATCTAATCCATACACCAACGACCAAAAACACCTACAAACACTTTCATTCTTCAATTTTCTTCATCTAATTGATCTCTCTCAAGTTCTATCTTCAAGTTCTAAGTGTTCTACATATATTCTACAAGTTCTAGTTACATAAAATCAAGAATACTTTCAAGTTTGTTAGCTCACTTCCAATCTTGTAAGGTGGTCATCCAACCTCAAGAAATCTTTGTTTCTTACAGTAGTTTATCACTCTAATACAAGGTAATAATCATATTCAAACTTTGGTTCAATTTCTATAACTATAACAATCTTATTTCAAGTGATGATCTTACTTGAACTTGTTTTCGTGTCATGATTCTGCTTCAAGAACTTCGAGCCATCCAAGGATCCGTTGAAGCTAGATCCATTTTTCTCTTTTCCAGTAGGTTTATCCAAGGAACTTAAGGTAGTAATGATGTTCATAACATCATTCGATTCATACATATAAAGCTATCTTATTCGAAGGTTTAAACTTGTAAAAACTAGAACATAGTTTAGTTAATTCTAAACTTGTTCGCAAACAAAAGTTAATCCTTCTAACTTGACTTTTAAAATCAACTAAACACATGTTCTATATCTATATGATATGCTAACTTAATGATTTAAAACCTGGAAACACGAAAAACACCGTAAAACCGGATTTACGCCGTCGTAGTAACACCGCGGGCTGTTTTGGGTTAGTTAATTAAAAACTATGATAAACTTTGATTTAAAAGTTGTTATTCTGAGAAAATGATTTTTATTATGAACATGAAACTATAACCAAAAATTATGGTTAAACTCAAAGTGGAAGTATGTTTTCTAAAATGGTCATCTAGACGTCGTTCTTTCGACTGAAATGACTACCTTTACAAAAACGACCTGTAACTTATTTTTCCGACTATAAACCTATACTTTTTCTATTTATATTCATAAAATAGAGTTCAATATGAAACCATAGCAATTTGATTCACTCAAAACGGATTTAAAATGAAGAAGTTATGGGAAAACAAGATTGGATAATTTTTCTCATTTTAGCTACGTGAAAATTGGTAACAAATCTATTCCAACCATAACTTAATCAACTTGTATTGTATATTATGTAATCTTGAGATACCATAGACACGTATACAATGTTTCGACCTATCATGTCGACACATCTATATATATTTCGGAACAACCATAGACACTCTATATGTGAATGTTGGAGTTAGCTATACAGGGTTGAGGTTGATTCCAAAATATATATAGTTTGAGTTGTGATCAATACTGAGATACGTATACACTGGGTCGTGGATTGATTCAAGATAATATTTATCAATTTATTTCTGTACATCTAATTGTGGACAACTAGTTGTAGGTTACTAACGAGGACAGCTGACTTAATAAACTTAAAACATCAAAATATATTAAAAGTGTTGTAAATATATTTTGAACATACTTTGATATATATGTATATATTGTTATAGGTTCGTGAATCAACCAGTGGCCAAGTCTTACTTCCCGACGAAGTAAAAATCTGTGAAAGTGAGTTATAGTCCCACTTTTAAAATCTAATATTTTTGGGATGAGAATACATGCAGGTTTTATAAATGATTTACAAAATAGACACAAGTACGTGAAACTACATTCTATGGTTGAATTATCGAAATCGAATATGCCCCTTTTTATTAAGTCTGGTAATCTAAGAATTAGTAAACCGATCTACTAATTGACGCGAATCCTAAAGATAGATCTATTGGGCCTAACAAACCCCATCCAAAGTACCGGATGCTTTAGTACTTCGAAATTTATATCATATCCGAAGGGTGTCCCGGAATGATGGGGATATTCTTATATATATGCATCTTGTTAATGTCGGTTACCAGGTGTTCACCATATGAATGATTTTTATCTCTATGTATGGGATGTGTATTGAAATATGAAATCTTGTGGTCTATTATTATGATTTGATATATATAGGTTAAACCTATAACTCACCAACATTTTTGTTGACGTTTTAAGCATGTTTATTCTCAGGTGATTATTAAGAGCTTCCGCTGTCGTATACTTAAATAAGGACGAGATTTGGAGTCCATGTTTGTATGATATTGTATAAAAACTGCATTCAAGAAACTTATTTTGTTGTAACATATTTGTATTGTAAACCATTATGTAATGGTCGTGTGTAAACAGGATATTTTAGATTATCATTATTTGATAATCTACGTAAAGCTTTTTAAACCTTTATTGATGAAATAAAGGTTATGGTTTGTTTTAAAATGAATGCAGTCTTTGAAAAACGTCCCATATAGAGGTCAAAACCTCGCAACGAAATCAATTAATATGGAACGTTTTTAATCAATAAGAACGGGACATTTCATATAACACTGGTATTATTCTTAGTACTAACAGTTGTGTTATTTTGTTTTGAAGATCATGCCTCCCCGTGAGTCCAACGAAGCTCGCATGCAACGCCTGATTTCTGAAGGGATAGCAGCTGCTATGGCAGCTAATGCTAATGCTAATGTGAATAACAACAACCAGGTTGGATACTCCTACAAGACTTTTATGGCAAGTCATCCACAAGAATTTAGTGGCACTGAAGGACCCATAGGACTTACTCGTTGGTTTGAGAAGATTGAGTCTATTTTCAGGGTTAGCCGAGTCCGAGAGGAGGATAAGGTTAGTTTCGCAAGCTGCACTCTTAAAGATAGTGCATTAACTTGGTGGAACAACTTGGTTAGTAGTTTGGGTAATGATGTGGCGTATGGTTTGACTTGGAATAACTTTAAAGAGAGAATGATCACCCGTTATCGTCCCCGGGGTGAACTTAAGAAGTTAGAAGCTGAGCTTAAGAACTTGAAGATGAAGGGCACTGAATTAGATGCCTATGAACAAAAGTTCTTTGAATAGACATTGTTGTGTCCAAATACTTATGCTGATGAGAATCTTAAGATTGAAGCTTATATTGATGGGTTATCTGAGAAGATTGAGCATGGGGTTGAGTCTAGTGAGCCCCAGACTATTTAAGCTGCTATGTCTATGGCGCATAAACTTAATGATAAGATTTTGAGGAGAAGTAAGGCAGCCGTGACCCATGCCAGTGGGGAAGTTGTTAAAAAGGCTGATAATGGGAAAAGGAAGTGGGATAATAACCACAACCGGAACCAAGGTCAGCAGAAGAAACAGGATACTTCTGGTTCTAATAACCGGAATCAGTGTGTTTGTCCTCGATGTTATAAGGCTCATGAAGGTTATTGTACGGTTACTTGTAAGAGGTATTCCAAGCAGGGACACATTGCTAATGATTGTAACGGTGCTTATGCCGGGTAATGCTACTCCTGCTGCAAGTGGTGGTAATAATGCTGGTAATAATGGTGGTAATGGTAATGGGAAGCCGAGAAATGGTGGAAATCTGAGAGTTTGTTATGAATGTGGTAAGCCGAGGCATTTCTGTGATGCCTGCCCTAACAAGAAGACTACTGAGAATACACGTGGAAGAGCGTTCAACATTAATGCCAGGGATGCTGAGGAAGATCCAAAACTTGTTACGGGTACATTCTCGGTCAATGATTTATCAGTTTATGTACTATTTGATTCGGGGGCTGATTTGAGTTTTGTGTCGAGTAAATTTAGTCCAAAAATCAAAACACCGTTAACTCCTCTAGACAGAACTTATTTTGTAGAGATAGCTAATGGTAAAGTGCTTATTGCTAAGACTGTGTATCGTAAATGTAACATTAATCTGGCTGGTAGAGATTTTGAGGTAGATTTGATACCGATTGACATAGGCAGTTTTGATGTTGTTATTGGTATGGATTGGTTGTCTGCGAATCGTGCTAAGATTATGTGTTATGAGAAAGCTATCCGTATTACTAATGTGGTTGGAGAGCCACTGATGGTTTTTGGGGATAAGAAATGCAGACAGTTAAATCTTATTAGCTGTTTGAAAGTTCATAAACATCTTCGCAAAGGCTGTCATGCTATTCTAGCTCATGTTGTTGATTCTGATAGAGAAGAGAAGAGCGTTGGTGATGTTCATATTGTTAGAGATTTTCCCTAGGTATTTCCCGAAGATTTACCTGGCCTTCCACCGCAACGCGCGGTAGAATTTCCAATCGATCTTGTTCCCGGTACTGCTCATGTAGCATGTGCTCCTTATCGACTTGCGCCTTCCGAACTTCAAGAATTATCGAGTCAACTCCGTGAGTTGTTAGACAAAGGTTTTATTCGTCCTAGTTCGTCCCCTTGGGGAGTTCCTGTTCTATTTGTTAAGAAGAAAGATAGTTCGTTTCGTTTGTGCATTGATTATCGTGAATTAAACAAGCTTTCAGTTAAAAACCATTACCCTCTTCCTAGAATCGATGATCTATTCGATCAGCTTCAAGGTTCGTCTGTTTGTTCTAAGATCGATCTTCGTTCCGGTTATCATCAACTGCGTGTTAAAGAATCTGATGTTCCGAAAACCGCTTTTCGCACCCGTTATGGTCACTACGAATTCCTTGTTATGCCGTTCGGATTGACAAATGCACCTGCTGTGTTCATGGACCTCATGAACCGTGTGTGCAGACCCTATCTGGACAAATTCGTTATTGTATTCATCGACGACATCCTTATTTATTCTAAAAGTGATGAAGAGCACGAAGAACATTTGAAGTTGGTGCTTGATTTGTTGAGGAAAGAAGAGTTGTACGCTAAGTTCTCTAAGTGTGCTTTCTGGTTAAGAGAAGTTCAATTCCTTGGACATATTGTTAGTAAACAGGGAATACAAGTTGATCCTGCCAAGATTGAGGCAATCGAGAAGTGGGAAATTCCGAAGACTCCTACTCAGGTTCATCAGTTTCTAGGGTTGGCAGGTTACTATAGAAGGTTCATTCAAGATTTCTCTCGTATAGCGAAACCTCTAACTGCTTTAACGCACAAGGGGAAGAAGTATGAGTGGAAGGATAAACAAGAGACTGCTTTTCAAACTCTAAAGAAGAAGTTGACTACCGCTCCGATATTGTCACTGCCTGAGGGTAATGACGATTTTGTTGTTTATTGTGATGCTTCGCGTCAGGGCTTTGGTTGTGTTTTGATGCAATGAAAGAAAGTTATTGCGTACGCGTCACGTCAGTTGAAGATCCACGAACAGAATTATACAACCCATGATTTAGAGTTGGGAGCTGTTGTGTTTGCGATTAAGATTTGGAGACATTATCTTTATGGGGTCAAAAGTACGGTGTACACTGATCACAAAAGTCTTCAACATATCCTTGATCAGAAACAGCTGAATATGAGGCAACGAAGATGGGTTGAGATGTTGAATAATTATGATTGCGAACTTTTATATCATCCGGGAAAAGCCAATGTTGTGGCCGATGCGTTAAGTCGTAAAGAGAGGGCTAAACCTTGCATGTTTAGAGCCTTGAATATGACAACTCGAACCAACCTCGCAAGGCAGATTCTTGAGGCACAACAAGAAGCCTTAAAGGATGAGAATTTTGTGAACGAAAAAGTCAGAGGCATGGCTAAGAATTTTGAGATACGAGCAGATGGTACTAGGTACTTT
This sequence comes from Rutidosis leptorrhynchoides, assembly GCF_046630445.1. NCBI lineage: Eukaryota > Viridiplantae > Streptophyta > Magnoliopsida > Asterales > Asteraceae > Rutidosis > Rutidosis leptorrhynchoides. Next base: position 589,622,470 of record NC_092334.1, on the reverse strand, counting down.
GCGGGACATCTTTGGGTTCCAAAGTTTGGTGATCTGCGACAACTTATTTTAGATGAGGCTCATAAGTCTAGGTACTCTATTCATCCTGGTTCAGGAAAGATGTATCATGATCTTAAGGAGCTGTATTGGTGGCCTAATTTGAAGGCTGATGTGGCTACTTATGTGGCTAAATGTTTGACCTGTGCTAAGGTTAAAGCTGAACATCAAAAACCGTCAGGACTGTTGGTGCAACCTTAGATTCCCGAGTGGAAATGGGAAGGTATTATGATGGATTTTATTACGAAGTTACCGAGAGTTGCGGTTGGCTATGATACCATTTGGGTGATTGTAGATCGACTCACTAAGTCAGCTCACTTTTTGCCGATTAAGGAAACAGACTCGATGGAGAAGCTTGCTCGTTTGTATTTAAAGGAGATTGTTTCTAGACATGGTGTTCCTGTATCTATTATTTCAGACCGAGACAGTCGATTTATATCGAGGTTTTGGCAATCCTTACAGGAAGCTTTGGGAACTAAGTTGGATATGCGCACTGCTTATCATCCGCAGACGGATAGTCAAAGTGAAAGGACCATTCAAACATTAGAAGACATGTTACGAGCGTGTGTTATTGATTTTTGTAATGGGTGGGATAGATATTTGCCGCTAGCTGAATTTTCTTATAACAACAGTTATCATGCAAGTATTAAAGCCACACCGCTTGAAGCTCTGTATGGTAGGAAGTGTAGGTCTCCTGTTTGTTGGAATGAGGTTGGGGATGCTCAACTTACAGGTCCAGAAATTATTCATGAGACTACCGAGAAGATAGTACAGATTAAGGAAAGATTGAGAACCGCCAGAAGTCGGTAAAAGAGTTATGCTAATAAGTGAAGGAACGATATTGAATTTAAGGTCGTGACCGTGTTATGTTGAAGGTATCACTTTGGAAGGGCGTGATACGTTTTGGTAAAAGGGGAAAGTTGAGTCCTCATTTTGTTGGACCATTTGAGATTATTGAGAGAGTTATACCCTTGGCTTATCGTTTGAAATTGCCACAAGAACTCAGTGCTGTTCATGACGTTTTTCATGTATCAAATTTAAAGAAGTGTTTGGCCGAAGCCGATGAGACTATTCCTCTGGAGGAACTTCATGTTGATAAGCAACTTCATTTTATTGAGGAACCTGTTGAAATTATGGATCGAGAGGTTAAGACTCTTAAGCAGAGTAGAATTCCTATTGTTCGAGTTAGATGGAACGCCAGACGCGGTCCCGAGTTCACTTGAGAGCGTGAAGATCAGATGAAGCAGAAATACCCGCATTTGTTCCCAGATGCTGAGTCAACCCCTGCACCTGCTTAAATTTCGGGACGAAATTTCCGTAACGGGAAGGTATTGTAACGACCCTACTTTTTTCGTTATCTTTTATCGTTAATTATTTAACAACCGTTAACTGTTATTCGTGCCACGTCATTTCCATGACCTATATTATTATTTTAGTAATAATATATTAATTATTATGTGTTAAATGAATATTTGTATTCATATTTTAAATCGTACGTTTTTACGTGTCGCGGATTTCTATCCGGCAAATCTTTTCGGTTTTCAAACCAACGGTCAAGCTTTTGGGATTTTTAAGTCCTAATTATTTTAAATATGATATTTTAATATCATATGAATATATATAGTGTTTATATATATTTTTCGTCGCGTATTTGTTATATCTCCGAATTTTCAATCGCGTACTCGTGTTTTCGCGTTTCGGGTTTCGATCGAGCGTTCGGGCCACAAACTATTGGAAATTAAGTGAAATTGGGCCATGGGGCCCACCCCATGACCCCACATTCGGCCGAATACAAGGGGGTATACCCCATTTGCTTTTCATTTTGCAAAAGTCTCATTTTATTTCATTTTAATCTCAAAAACCTAATTCTCTCCCAACATTTTTCTTCCTCCCTCTCTACTCCCTTTTGGCCGTCACCCTAGCACACCACCATCATCATCATCTTCAACAATTAAATCTTGGATCCTCTAATCGTTTACACAACCGCGTTCATCTCTTCGATCCCTACACGCTCATATCTTTCTTTTCTCGATTAGGGTATAAACCCTAACCCTAGCTTTTTAATTTTTCATATATTTTTCTGTTTTTACATGATATTATGATAGTATGATGCTTATATGTTATTGTATTGTTGATTGTATGCGTAGAAATGCTCGTTAATTCATGTTTGCAGTTTGATTATTTTGGAACAGCAGCATTTTTAATCATTTCTGTAAACTTAACTGTTATAAAAGTGAAATTAAAGTGTTTATATGAGTTCCTCTCATCAAGACAATAATTTTAGACTCCGGATTCATGTTATTTCGATTCCCGGAGCTCTAGTTATGCTTAAAATGGTGTTTTGTTGAGATTGAAATGTAAGAACGAATTGGTACAGGTATGGTCTGACTTTGTGACCAATTTTGTAGTCTTTAGGGTGTACTAGTATGTTAGGATTGATTATTGGATGAACTTTCATGTTCGGGTCATCGAAATCCGAGCAACGGATCACCCGTTATGACTAAAACATGTTTTTGAACGGATTAAAGCTACAAGTTGATTTACGGTTGTAAGTCACAACTTGGTGGCTGTTCTTGGGATGTTCTTGAGCACACTAATGTGTCGGGTGGGTTGGTTAGGCGAAGTTATATATAAGACTCGCCGAAAATTGATTCACGGGGCTCAAGTTATGACCCGATGAACTTTTAATTAAAACGTATGGTTATTAAATAAGACTTATGACATAAATATTAATAAATTGCTTATGATATAAAAAGTAATTAATTTAATTTAAGACTTATGATATATATATATATATATATATATATATATATATATATATATATATATATATATATATATATATATATATATATATATATATATATATATATATCATTTATTAATTACTTATGATTTAATTAAACATTTAATTAAACTTATGATTAATAATACTTTTATTATTAATAAAAAATACTTATGTAAGTATTAAACTTATATTATGAGATTATTATAATAAGACTTATAATAAGGATTAATTAATTATTTAATTATTATAAGGCTTAGTTATTATTTAATTATTAAATACTTATGATTTAATAATTATAAATAGAAACTTATGATATGATTGATCATTCATTATTAATTAATAATACTTATGATATGATTTAAAATCTATTATTAATTAATAATACTTATATTATGATTAATATTTAATTAATTAATTAAATACTTATGTTATATTAATTATATCATTTAAACTTATGTTAACTTTAATAATTCAATTTAATTTAATTAAACTTATGTTATGACATAATTATACATATATGACTTTAAATAACATTATAACTTATATTATCTATATAACTTATACTTTAAAAATTAATGTTGACTATGTTTGACCAAGGTTGACTTAAGAGTTGACTTTCGGTTGACTTTGACTTTCAGTTGACTTTTGTTGACTTTCTAATTAAGGAAACTTTCCTAACTTATAAACTTTTCAAAAATAGAAACTTTCCTAAAATATAAACTTTTCAAAAATAGAAACTTTCCAAAAATGGAAACCTGCTAAAAACAGAAACTTTCTAAAAATAGAAAGTGTGTGTCTGTACGCTGTTCCGATCAAACCGATGCATGTTGAGTGTTGTTCTATGTCTACTTGCAACATGTACAATAGCTATCATACTAAGACTTGACCTAAGTTAGTTATTTATATCGACCTGCTTTATTTATATGTCGGCGTTGTGATCATACTTGATCACTTTACTTCATTGTTGTCCGCATTTTTGTCTGGTTACTTCATTTGCTTTAAGGTGAGTTATAGTCCCGTTTTTACATACTTTTCAAAGTATATTTTTGGGATGTGATTACATATATTTTATTTTTACGTTTAGACACAAGTGTCAATTAAACTTAAATTATTCATTGTGAGTTAAACAAAAATATTCTCTAGTCTGGTAACTGTAATCACTAGTTTCTACTGGTGAACACGAATCCTACGGATAGATCTATCGGATTTGACAATCCCATTTCGAGCTAGTCGCGCTAGCAATTTATAATCGGAATATTTATTACTTCGTATTTAGTTGAAGATACACTTGTTCAGTGTATATTATTATTGTGTTTGGCATGGGTAAATAAAGGGTTAAGTGGTTACCAGGTGGCTCATTGATAATGGAATAATGTTTTATGTTTTCTAACATTTAAATCTTGTGGTCTAAAGTTTATACTATTATTTAAACCTATAATTCACTCAACATTTTTGTTGACAGTTTACTCGCATGTTTTCACAGGTACTTGAGTTTGTTTGATGCTTCCGCTGTGTTAGAAGAGTCTGCATGCATTTGGGCAGATTTTGTTAAACGTTTATGAAACTTTGAACTTGCATTCTATTTTTGAATAATTTAAACTTGTGGGTTTTTGATAATGCTAAAAACGAACATATATTTCATAGCATTATTCCTCAAGAAAGACAAGCTTTTAGTTGCAATTGTTCTATTTACAAGTGATATTCGTTTAAATAATAAAAGGTGAAGACAAAAGACAGATTCGACGATTTGAAGACGCAAACGACCAAAAAGCTCAAAAGAACAAAAGACAATCAAAAAGGTTCCAATTATTGATAAGAAACGTCTCGAAATCACAAGAGTACAAGATTCAAAACGCAAAGTACAAGATATTAAATTGTACGCGAGGACGTTCGAAAATCCGGAACCGGGACTAGAGTCAACTCTTAACGCTCAACGCAACGGACTAAAAATTACAAGTTAACTATGTATATAAATATAATATAATATATAATTAATTATATTAATTATATATATATTATATATATATATTAAAAACTGTCGGTAGCCAGAAACTCCAAGGGTGTGAATTGAAAATACCTCTCCGCGACTCGCGGAGTTTGAAGGGCTTTTTGCCGCGAGTCGCGGAGCCCCAAATTTCACTTCTGGCTATAAAGCCAACCGAATTCTGATCGAATTTATCATCAATTTTTTTTTCTCTTCCTCTTCATACGTAAATATATTTATATTTATAATTTATATTTTAATTTTAATTATAATTCTAATAATAAGGGTATGTTAGCGAATGTTGTAAGGGTGTAAGTCGAAATTCTGCCCGTGTAACGCTACGCTATTTTTAATCATTGTAAGTTATGTTCAACCTTTTTATATTAATGTCTCGTAGCTAAGTTATTATTATGCTTATTTAAAACGAAGTAATCATGATGTTGGGCTAATTACTAAAATTGGGTAATTGGGCTTTGTACCATAATTGGGGTTTGGACAAAAGAACGACACTTGTGGAAACTAGACTATGGGTTATTAATGGGCTTTATATTTGTTTAACTAAATGAAAGTTTGTTAATGTTAATATAAAGATTTACAATTGGGCGTCCCTATAAATTACCATATACACTCGATCGGACACGATGGGCAGGGTATTTATATGTACGAATAATCGTTCATTTAACCGGACACGGGAATGGATTAATAGCCACTAGAATAATTAAAACAGGGGTGAAATTACATTCAAGGGTAATTGGTGTAATTGTTAACAAAGTAGTAAAACCTTGGTTTACACGCAGTCGATAACCTGGTGTATTCATTAAACAAAGTATTAAAACCTTGTTACAATTCGAATCCCCAATTAGTCGGAATATTTATCTTCGGGTATAATAATAATTTGACAAGGACACTTGCAATTTATATTTATGACTGATGGACTGTTATGGACAAAAACCAGACGGACATATTGAATAATCCAGGACAAAGGACAATTAACCCATGGGCATAAAACTAAAACCAACACGTCAAACATCATGATTACGGAAGTTTAAATAAGCATAATTCTTTTATATCATATTTTATTTCCTTTATTTTATATTTAATTGCACTTCTAATTATCGCACTTTTATTTATTGTTATTTCATTTTATCGCACTTTTAATTATCGTACTTTTTAATTATCGCAATTTAATTTTTATCGCATTTTTATTATTCGCAATTTCATTATCGTTATTTACTTTACGCTTTAATTTAAAGTCTTGTATTTATTTTATATTTTACATTAGGTTTTAACTGCGACTAAAGTTTTAAAATCGACAAACCGGTCATTAAACGGTAAAAACCCCTCTTTATAATAATAATAATATTACTTATATATATATTTGTATTTTTATAAAAGTAAACTAATATAGCGTTGAGCTTTGCTTAAAGATCTCCCTGTGGAACGAACCGGACTTACTAAAAACTACACTACTGTACGATTAGGTACACTGCCTATAAGTGTTGTAGCAAGGTTTAAGTATATCCATTCTATAAATAAATAAATATCTTGTGTAAAATTGTATCGTATTTAATAGTATTTTCTAGTAAAATAATAACTATTTTATATACTACCCCGCTGCACATCAAGTATTTTTGGCGCCGCTGCCGGGGAATTACTCTTAAAAGCCGGAAGCGCAACGCTAATAAAAAAAAAAAGATTTTTATTTACTTTTATTAAAAGTCGTTTTTGTAAAAATTACGTTTTAATCATTCAAAAATATAAAAAGAAAAACAAAAATATAAGTATTTTTAGGATTTTGTTAAATATTTAAGTTTTATAAGTTTCTTTATCTTTATTTTAATTTATAAAAATATAAATTTTATTAAAAATCGTTTATTTAAATTAAAAACAGAAAACAGAAAATAATAAAAAAAAATAAATAAAGAAAACGCGTAAAAATTAGTACCTGTCAACTGAATTACTGAACCCCGCGACTCGCGGGGTTTTCCTCATTTATCACCGCAACTCGCGGAGGGCTTCTGACACACGGACAAAACCCTAATCAAGCATTGATTACGGGGTATTATTAATTATTATTATTAAAACCTAAATATTATTATTATTATTATTAGTATTAGTTTTAAGTTTTATTTTTATTTAATTTATGTATTTAGTTTAAATAAGTTTAATTAAAATTGTAAAATTAGTAGTTTTATTAAATAAATAATATAAAAATAATATTTTTATAAAAATTGTACTTTTTACAACTTTTTGTATATTTTTATAATTTGTACCTTTTTAATCGTTGTAGCGTAACTTTTGTATTTTTAGCTCATAATTAATTTTAAACTTAGTTTTTGCTATAGTTATTTTTACTCCTATATTTTTAGGCTTTGCCGTAGAATTCCTTAAGTGCCTTTTCTTTAGACTAAGATTTAGGTGCTTTAGAATTTTGCGACGCCTTTTTAAGTTTTAGTTTCTTTTTAAGTTATTTCCATTTGGGATTTAGTTTTTCTTGTAAGCTTTAATATTTTTACACCTTTTACTATGTATCAATTATCATTCCAATTAGTAATTTCAATTTGCGATTATAATTTTAAGTTAGTTGTAGTAATAAGGTTAAATTAGTTAAGTATTTTTAAGTTTTGATAAGTTTCTTTTATTTTTCCGTCACCTTTTATTTTTCAACCATTTTTTCTTTTTCGACATTTTTCGACGCGCAATCTTTTTCTCTCTTATTTCTCGCCATTCTAGTTTTTAGGACTTAGAATTTTATTCTACTTCTTATCTAAATTTCTAAAAATTACGAAAATTTATTTTGAGTGGTTAAATTGATAGACATCAAAATTTTCTGGTTCGTAGTAATAGTTGGATTTGTACGTGGACCGGGTTATTGGAGCCAAACAGTCCTCAATTATATTGAGACCAAACGAATCCTGCCCCTCTGCTGCATCTTTTGGCTATTCGAAACGTGGGCAAAATCAGAAAAGTCTATTGATTGGATAACTTATTATAATTTTTCTTTCCTTTTTAAAACTAATAGAATATTCAGTGAATGCACCGAGCAAGACGTTCACCACCTTTTGTACGTTCACCACCTGTAACTCGATCAAGACATCGTTTAACAAATATAACCGCCGTTGATTTTTCTTTAGAATCGTCATCCAGTCGACCAAGTACTTCAGTTCAAATTTCCGATAATCCATTTTTTGAACCCGACCTCACAATTGAGAATCCAGAAAATATTCAGGAACGGTTCATAGATCCTGAACCATTAAACTTTCCTCCGGAACCACCAATCATTCAAACAGAGATTGTTGAGGAACGAACTATTAAATCAGAATCATCTAGTGATACCGATTCAACAAATTCAATTATGGAGAATCTGGAACCTTTAAGTATGGAAGACCGAATGAGAGCTAAACGCACTGGCCAAGGTCACGCAATTACTCATCCAGACATTAATGCGCCAGATTATGAAATCAAAGGACAAATTCTACACATGGTGACTAATCAATGCCAATTTAGTGGTGCGCCGAAGGAAGATCCAAATGAACATCTACGTACCTTTAATAGGATCTGCACACTATTTAAAATCCGAGAAGTGGAGGATGAACAAATATATCTCATGTTATTTCCCTGGACTTTAAAGGGAGAAGCCAAAGATTGGTTGGAATCGTTACCTGAAGGGGCGATCGATACATGGGATGTTTTAGTTGACAAATTTCTTAAACAATTTTTTCCTGCATCTAAAGCCGTAAGACTTCAAGCAGAAATTGTTACGTTCTACCGAGGATGCGACATCACTACAAGAAAAGACATAGATATAGCAGCTGGTGGTTCGATTATGAAGAAAACCGAAACTGATGCTTACAAAATTATTGATAATACTGCTTCCCACTCACATGAGTGGCACCAAGAAAAAGATATCATTAGATCATCTAAAGCAGCTAGAGCCGATTCTAGCCATGACTTAGATTCCATTTCCGCAAAGATAGATGCTTTCGAGAGACGAATGGAAAAGATGACTAAGGATATTCATGCTATACGAATTAGTTGTGAGCAGTGTGGAGGACCACATTTGACAAAAGATTGTCTCAGTATTGAATTAACAATGGAACAAAGAGAGAATATTTCATACATAAACCAAAGGCCTGGAAATAATTATCAGAATAATTATCAACCGCCAAGACCGATTTACAATCAAAACCAGAATTATAACCGAAATATTCCATACAACAACCAACAAGGTCCTAGCAATCAACAAGTATCCAATAATACTTACAATCAGCAAAGACCGAATTTTCAAAACAAACCACCACAACAAACCGATGATAAAAAGCCGAATTTAGAAGATATGATGACGAAGCTAGTTGAAACTCAAACGCAGTTTTTCACATCTCAAAAACAAACCAATGAACAAAATGCTCAAGCATTTAGAAATCAACAAGCTTCTATTCAAAATCTGGAACAAGAAGTAAGTAACCTAGCAAGATTAATAGGTGAAAGAAAACCGGGAAGTTTACCTAGTGATACGAATGCTAACCCCCGGAATGAAACAGCTAAAGCTATTACCACAAGAAGTGGTACAACACTTAAACCACCTGAAATACCTGTAACTTCTGATGAAACTATTCCTACTCCACAAGAACCACAACCTGATCAGGATAAGGAAAAAGAACCGGTAGTTGAAAAGGTTAATAAAGATAACACAGTTAAGGATAAACCTTATGTTAAACCATACCAACCACCACTTCCTTACCCGAGTAAAATGAAGAAAGAAAAAATTGAAGCCGAGCAATCCAAATTCTTGGATATGTTTAAACAGATAAATGTAAATCTTCCTTTCATTGATGTGATTTCAGGAATGCCAAGGTATGCTAAATTCTTGAAAGATCTAATCACGAATAGAAAGAAAATGGAAGAACTCTCGGCTGTTACTATGAATGCTAATTGTTCAGCAGTGCTGTTGAATAAGATACCAGAAAAATTATCTGATCCAGGAAGTTTCACAATTCCATGTTTTCTGGGTAGCCTTAGTTCAATAGAAGCATTGGCAGATTTAGGTGCTAGTATAAATCTAATGCCGTATTCACTATACGCTAAACTAGACCTTGGAGAATTGAAACCAACCAGAATAAGCATACAACTAGCCGATAGATCAATAAAATATCCTAGAGGGATAATGGAGAACATGCTAGTTAAAGTTGGTACTTTAGTATTCCCAGTAGATTTTGTTGTTTTAGACATGGAAGAAGATTCTCAAGTTCCTCTCATATTAGGAAGACCATTCTTAAACACGGCTAAAGCAATGATAGACGTGTTCGGTAAGAAACTGACCCTAAGTATAGAGGATGAGAGTGTTACCTTTTCAGTTGATAGAGCAATGCAACAACCACAATCTGCAGATGATACATGTTATTATATTAAAACTATAGATGCACATGCAGAATTATTAGAAGAATTTCCAGAATTACAAGGAACAGGAGAATGTTCTTTAGGAGAAGGAAATGAACCAATTGATGAATCTGAAATGTTAGCTACACTTATAGCTAATGGATATGAACCAACAACAGAAGAAATTCAAATGCTAAAAGAAGAAGACAGATATCGATATAAATCATCAATAGAAGAACCTCCGAAATTAGAGTTAAAGCCACTTCCAAACCATTTGGAATACGCTTATTTACATGGTGAATCTGAATTACCTGTAATAATATCGTCTTCTCTTACTGAAAATGAGAAATCACAACTCATTTCTGTGTTGAAAGCTCATAAACCAGCCATTGCATGGAAGATTCATGATATTAAAGGAATAAGTCCTTCGTATTGCACACATAAAATCCTTATGGAAGAAGGTCATAAAACGTATGTGCAACGCCAACGAAGACTAAATCCTAATATGCAAGATGTAGTTAAGAAAGAGATTATTAAACTGCTAGATGCAGGTTTGATATATCCAATTTCTGATAGTCCATGGGTAAGCCCAGTTCAATGCGTGCCTAAGAAGGGTGGCATGACTGTCATTACAAATGAGAAAAATGAGCTTATTCCTACTAGGACTGTAACAGGATGGCGTGTATGTATTGATTATAGAAAATTAAATGACGCCACCAGAAAAGATCACTTTCCCTTACCTTTCATAGATCAAATGTTGGAAAGATTAGCCGGAAATAGTTACTATTGTTTTCTAGATGGATTTTCCGGATATTTTCAAATTCCAATAGCACCCGAAGACCAAGAGAAAACCACATTCACGTGCCCTTATGGTACTTTTGCTTACAAACGCATGCCATTTGGACTTTGTAACGCCCCTCAACCTTTCAAAGGTGTATGATGGCGATTTTTCATGACATGATAGAAGAATGCATGGAAGTATTCATGGATGACTTTTCAGTCTTCGGTGATACATTTAAATCATGTCTAGTTAATCTGGAACGAATGCTAATTAGATGCGAAAAATCAAATCTAGTACTTAATTGGGAGAAATGCCATTTTATGGTTAAAGAAGGCATCGTTCTTGGACATAAAATTTCAAAAGAAGGAATTGAAGTGGATAGAGCTAAAGTAGATGTAATTGCTAAACTTCCACATCCCACCAATGTTAGAGGAGTTAGGAGTTTTCTAGGGCATGCCGGTTTTTACCGACGTTTCATAAAAGATTTTTCTAAAATTGCCACTCCTATGAATAAACTCCTAGAAAAGGATGCGCCATTCATCTTTTCAGATGAATGTATCAAATCTTTTAATATTCTTAAAGAAAAACTCACTAATGCGCCGATCATGATAACACCAAATTGGAATCTACCATTTGAACTAATGTGCGATGCAAGTGATTTTGCAATGGGAGCCGTTTTAGGACAAAGGATTGAAAAACGATTTCAACCTATATATTATGCTAGTAAGACATTACAAGGAGCACAAACGAACTATACAACTACTGAAAAAGAACTCCTTGCTATTGTCTTTGCTTTTGACAAATTTCGATCATATCTCGTTCTAGCAAAAACGGTGGTCTATACCGACCATTCTGCTCTTAGATACCTATTTTCAAAACAAGATGCTAAACCAAGATTAATCCGTTGGATCTTACTCTTACAAGAGTTTGATATTGAAATCCGAGATAAAAAAGGAGCAGAAAATCTCGCCGCTGATCATCTTTCTCGTCTTGAAAATCCCGAATTAGAAGTTCTGAATGAATCGGCCATACAAGACAACTTTCCTGATGAATATCTATTGAAGATAGATTATAAAGAAATCCCATGGTTTGCAGACTATGCAAACTACTTAGTTTGTGGATTCCTTGAAAAAGGATTATCGTACCAAAGACGAAAGAAATTCTTCAGTGATATAAAACACTATTTCTGGGAAGATCCACATCTGTTTAAAAGTTGTCCCGATGGAATAATACGCCGATGTGTATTTGGAGATGAAGCTAGTAAAATTTTAAACCATTGTCACACAGGACCAACAGGAGGGCATTATGGGCCTCAACTAACAGCAAGAAAAGTTTATGAAGCTGGATTCTATTGGCCTACAATTTACAAAGACGCACACCTTCTTTGCAAATCCTGTGATGCATGTCAAAGGGCCGGAAAAATAAGTCAACGTGATGAAATGCCACAAAATGTCATCCAAGTATGTGAAGTATTTGACATTTGGGGTATTGACTTTATGGGTCCATTTCCAAAATCTCATAATAATCTATATATACTCGTAGCCATTGATTATGTATCTAAATGGGCGGAAGCACAAGCTCTCCCAACTAACGATGCACGAGTTGTAGTAAACTTTTTAAAACATCTTTTTGCAAGGTTTGGAACACCGAAAGCTTTAATAAGTGATCGGGGTACTCATTTTTGTAATAATCAACTTGAAAAAGTTCTTAAAAGATATGGAGTAACTCATAAAATCTCCACCGCATATCATCCACAAACAAGTGGACAAGTTGAAAATACCAACCGAGCTTTAAAACGTATTCTTGAGAAAACCGTAGGATCAAATCCGAAGGAATGGTCCATTAAATTGGAGGATGCACTCTGGGCTTTTAGAACAGCCTACAAAACTCCAATTGGAACCACACCTTTTAGACTTGTTTATGGAAAAGCATGTCATCTTCCAGTAGAAATTGAACACAAAGCATTTTGGGCTTTGAAGACATGTAATCTTGATTTACATGAAGCCGGACGTCTACGATTAAGTCAACTAAACGAATTAGAAGAATTAAGACATGAAGCATACGAAAATTCGTTAATATATAAAGAAAGAACGAAGAAATGGCATGATAAAAGAATCAGAAGTTCAAAAGAATTTAAAGAAGGAGACAGAGTTCTTCTTTTCAATTCACGATTCAAGCTATTTCCTGGAAAATTGAAATCAAGATGGTCTGGACCATTCATAGTCAAAAGAGTTTTCCCATACGGAACGATAGAATTGATAAATTCAAATGGGATTGAATTTAAAGTTAATGGTCACAGAGTTAAACATTACATACATGGTCCGATGGAGGTCGACAACGAAGTTAATCACAATTTCGATGCCACAGCTAACTAAGTGTGAGGAGAATCAAGTCTTTAAAGGATAATATATATTTCTGTTAGAGTTAGATTGTCTGTTTTCGTGTAGTTCTCGAAAATGGAACACGTATGGTCTTTCCCTAGCAGACCCTAAAGAACTAGTCTTCTCCCCCCATTCTGAATTTTTATTTTTTTTAGGTTTTTACAAAATGAAGACTGCCTGTGAACTAAACCATGGTCTAATGCTACACGCTTTGATCACTAAACGTAATAATGACATACTCCCGAGTGAAATAGTATCAGTAATCAGAGAAAGAATGGACGGAGTTAGAAAAGGATCCAGATGCGAAGATAATAAGTTACAATTTGGTAAAGGAAAATCAAAATCCGCAGCGAAAAGAAGAGCACGACACCTAGAAAGATGTCACAAATGCGGAAAATGGTCACATGGAGGTAAATGTTCAAATAATCAAACCTATTCAAATACAGAATTTGTTACTTTATGCAGAGACGGACCGTTCATATGTTTAGAAGAAAAGACAATGAATGCTCGAGGTTACGCCTATGCAGCCATGGAAAACCAATTAAACCGACTATCTTATGAATATAATAGATCATATAACTAAGAAATCTATTTCACAGGTATGTCTGTACAGTTTTTATTTTTATTTTTATTTTTAACCTTTTGATAATAAACGCTAATTTGTTCACTAAAAAGTATTAAATTGGTATTAAATAAAATTAGGTTTGGCGACCGAAATTATTGATATCCTTCAAAAATTTATTACATCACTGCGAAATTTAACGTTTATTCTTAAGGTATAAATATCTTTAATCAATCAACCCAAAATATTTCAAAAATTCGTCATGAGTTAAATTAGGTCTTGGAACCGAAATTACTTTACCGAAAAGAGGGGCGCATATTTTTGATAATATTTGATTGATTAAAGTGGGATAAAAAGAAAAAAAAAAGATTTTTAAATTTATTTTTACCATGTTTTTAAAATTAATATTTAAATCTTAAATTAATATTGTAAACTTTGTAAAAACAATATTTTTAAAATTGTAAATATTTGAAAAATTAATATAAGTTTGGTATGAATTTATGAATTTTTAAAATAAGTTTGGTATGAATTTATGAATTTTTAAATTAAGTTTGGTGTGAATTTTTAATTTTTAAAATATGAAATTTTAATTTTATGCATTTCAAATTTTAAGTTTGGTGTGAATTTTTAATATTAATTTTGAATTTTATATTTATGTTGTGTGAATTTAAAAACAAAAATTTACTTTATCTCATTAAGTTAAAAATATGATTTTAAAATTCGTCGTAAGTTGAAGACTAGGTCTTTGAACCGAAATTGCTTTACCCGAGGGAGGGACGAGAACTTTTATTATCATTATTTTTAATCTTATTGATTTAAAGTATGCCAAAAACATTAAAAAACCCAAAAATCTTAGCTTTTAAAACAATCGCTACAAAAAGACAAATTTTAAAATTTTGTCGAGGGACGGACTAGGACATCGATCCGAAACGACCTCGTCCTAAATAACAAGGGAAACAAAATTTTAAAATTAAATACTTGATTGTTTTATAAGTTAAAGATTATATAAAAAAAAAAAAAAAAAAAAAAAAAAAAAAAGGGGTAAACTCCGCGACTCGCGGAGTTTACAGTGCAAACCTCCGCGACTCGCGGTGGTATGAAAATACAGAAAAAAAAAATAAAAGGAACGAGCTGGAACAGAATAACACACACACACACATACTGCACTTCGAAAAAACCCGAGAAAACCCACGAAAATCATCCCAAAAACTCGATTTTTCACCGTTAATCTTCAAATTTTTCACTACAATCATGTTGAGGAGGATCTTATCTAAGAATTACTCAAGAAAACAGGTACAATTACACCCCAAATCACCTTTAAATCCGAATTTTAGTGTGTTCTTGAGCATATTTTCATAATTTGAATTTTGTTAATTTTTATTGTAATTAGTGTTAAATTGTTAGTATATTATGCATGTATAACCTAGATTGATGCTTGTTAACATGATTTGAAGCCAAAAACTTCAAAATCTTTAGAATCTAGGGTTTGTGTTCTTGAGCAAATTTGGGGCTTTTTGATATAAACAGGTTATGGCCGATTTTTGTCATGAATTGTTGCTAAATTGAGTAGTGTAACATGTCTAGGTAGTTAAAAGATCCAAACTTTGAGCCTAAACATGATTTTGAGAATTAAAGTGGACTTTTTCAAGTCCAAAATTCATGAACTTGATTTTTGAAAGATAATGCCATTTGAGACTTGTTTATTTGCTAGTAATGATTATTTTGACATGTTATTTGAGTTGAATGCTTATGAACTTGGCGAAAATTTTCGTATATGCTTATTTGAAAAAGTGTAGATTTGATAAAAATGTGGAAATAAGCTTAAGTTTGATATAAATTGATAATGTCATTGTAATTATTTTGATTGATGATTTTGCTGACACTAATGCATATTTGGATGCACAAAATTTGTGTTTGATGTGTTTTGCAGAATGAAAGGGGTGAATCTTCATCCCAAGCCCGCCATGCTCCTGCTGAGAACTTGGAACAACAGGAGGTAGATAACTACTACAAGCAGGATGTACCTCATCCAGTCATGACCTTTTCAGATATGCACTTGGAACAGTTGCACCCGAACCTGAGATTTGACAGACTTTGGATAGATTATCCAAAATATCAACGGGGTTTGCATACTCTTCATTCCAAGGTTGTTGAGGTACCAAGGGTCATAGAATGGGGACCCTTGGAAGCTGTAGAATTGGCCGGGCCAATTAGGGAATTACTGGTACAGAGGTATGGTAATTCTTCTTTCAATGACTGGATATGTTTATTCACCATACGCAGACCTGTATATAAAGTATGGTGTGAAGAGTTGTTATGTAGTATAGAGTTGAATGATCGGGTAGCTAGTTTAACCGATCGTTCTTTTATTAGATTTTTGTTAGGCGGTTCGATGCGCCACATGTCTTTACTGGACATGGCTCAGGCTTTACGTATATATACGCCTGAGGAATTAGCGTCTGCCGATTGTAGAGGATTGATACTAAACGGTAGGAAAATAGATGAAAATTTTGATACACACGGTGTGTGGAGTCAAATGACAAGCCATCACCGTTTCAAAGGAGGAAACTACTCTTATTTGGATATAGATAGAGCCGAATTAAGAGTAATACATAGGTTTTTAGCTAACTCGATTACACAAAGGGGTAAAAACAAAGAAAAGGTAAATGAACAAGATTTGTTTTACCATATGTGTATTCGAGACCCACACAGCGCTGTAAGTATACCATATTGTGAGGGTTATTATTTATCAGCTATGGTTCGAGGGATGCGTCCACATAGCATAATAGGAGGTGGTATTTTTATTACTTTGATTGGTGAATATCTCGGTGTGGATATAAGTCGGGGGGGATTATTAGTAGAAGAGCCGGAACCCCGCGACACTATAGGTTTAAATGTATACCATGGTGCGAAAGTGTTGAAGCGGCGAAATAACGCCGCAGTACGATACAATGGTAGACATCCACAGGTAGAGAGAAACCAGGAACAAGGTAATGTAGGAGGGGGGAATGAGATGCATAGGTTTATAGCTTCTCAGGAATACGAAAATGCTAGACAGAGAGCATTTGAAGATTGGCAAGTTCATCAGAACCAGATCATAGCGCATTGCCAACATATAGGTAGAAACTATATTCCTACACCGAAGCCCGTCTTCCCTCCTTGGTCGATAGAGATGCAGCCACCATATCCTACGTATGACCCTGCCGAAGCATTCTATAGCACTTATGGTTATGCGTGGAACCCCTATTGGTACCAATATCATCCTTAGTTTACTTATTTTTTTTTTATTATTATGTAATTTGTAATTATTGATGTATTTAATATTTTTGTTAATATTGTAATCATTTTTATAATTATCTAACTTTTATTCTTAGATTTTAATAATTTTTGAATGTGGGGTAATAAACCAAACTTCAAAAATATGTATATATGTTTGCAGTTTATCTTATGTAAACAACAGGGTAAAACAACGCATTTTCAAAGACTGGCATTAAGTTAAGCAAAAGCAAGTAATTTTGACGACAATGATGCAAAATATATGTGAAATAACAACAAGACGGAATGAACAAATGATGTGCACCATTTATCATTCAGCAAACAAACGCCAATATATTTGGAAACTTTGGTAAAAATTTACTCATTTTCACACAAATCACCCTCAATAATTTAAATTGTTACTGATTTCTTGCAAATGAGGGCATTGCAAGATCTTAAGTGTGGGAAGGGGTTAAATTCTTTCGGATTTTTTAAAAATTTTTATAAACACTTGGTTACCATTAAGAAAAAATACTAGTAAAGCAGTAGTTGTATTAGAATCTAGTGCTCTCTGATAAAAAAGAACAGCCCTAGTCTTATATACTGACTACCCAATTCTAGTAAAATTTTTCAAAATTTTCAATTAAATGAATTCAAATCATGTTTATACATATTTATGAACGATAAAACTAGGTTTTAACACCGAAATTATTGTTACCTAGGAAAGGACATAAATTGAGAAACAAACTAAAATGTTAAAATTCATTTAAAATGGAATAGAGGACGATAAAAAGAAAAATAAAAAGCCAAGTGTGGGAAAATTTACCAAGTTATTTTAAACATATGCCACATATATTTGTAACAAATAACTGAAAATACTTTTGCTTTGAACTAAACTAAACTGTTTTACCCAATGAAAGAAAAGAAGAGATGGATCTACACGATGAATCAATTCCATCATTAAAAGGAAGTAAAGTCTTCCGAAAAAGACACGCGCTTCTTGATTTAGGTCATGAAGTTGTCGTTCAGACCAGCTGTAGGTTGACGAAAAATCTAGAAAAATCATCACTAAAATCAGCAGGAAATCCACGGACCTCAGCATTAAACAGGGTCGTCAAGTGGTCAGATTTATCCTAACCATGAGAAGGATTTATCTCGTACAATGGGGAGGCACCGTGCAAATTAGCTGGATAAGACTAATGAATCAGATCCCCAGAAAGGATAATCTCCTTAAAGATTAAAAATCAGCTTTTAAGACTGATATTACTCAATCCTAGAGATTGACCTTAAAGATTGAGAATTCAAACTCATGGAATTCAATGATATCTAAACTCGAGCTTAAACGAAAAAATATTTTGATCAAAATTATAAACCGATTTGTTTTCTGAAAACCCTATTTTCAATGCGTTCATTACCATTGAACGTAAAATCCTAGGAATTCACCTGGAATTCATTAGGTCACCTGAATCAGATTCGACGATTTGAAGACGCAAACGACCAAAAAGCTCAAAAGAACAAAAGACAATCAAAAAGGTTCCAATTATTGATAAGAAACGTCTCGAAATCACAAGAGTACAAGATTCAAAACGCAAAGTACAAGATATTAAATTGTACGCGAGGACGTTCGAAAATCCGGAACCGGGACTAGAGTCAACTCTTAACGCTCGACGCAACGGACTAAAAATTACAAGTTAACTATGTATATAAATATAATATAATATATAATTAATTATATTAATTATATATATATTATATATATATATTAAAAACTGTCGGCAGCCAGAAACTCCAAGGGTGTGAATTGAAAATACCTCTCCGCGACTCGCGGAGTTTGAAGGGCTTTTTGCCGCGAGTCGCGGAGCCCCAAATTTCACTTCTGGCTATAAAGCCAACCGAATTCTGATCGAATTTATCATCAATTTTTTTTTCTCTTCCTCTTCATACGTAAATATATTTATATTTATAATTTATATTTTAATTTTAATTATAATTCTAATAATAAGGGTATGTTAGCGAATGTTGTAAGGGTGTAAGTCGAAATTCTGCCCGTGTAACGCTACGCTATTTTTAATCATTGTAAGTTATGTTCAACCTTTTTATATTAATGTCTCGTAGCTAAGTTATTATTATGCTTATTTAAAACGAAGTAATCATGATGTTGGGCTAATTACTAAAATTGGGTAATTGGACTTTGTACCATAATTGGGGTTTGGACAAAAGAACGACACTTGTGGAAACTAGACTATGGGTTATTAATGGGCTTTATATTTGTTTAACTAAATGAAAGTTTGTTAATGTTAATATAAAGATTTACAATTGGGCGTCCCTATAAATTACCATATACACTCGATCGGACACGATGGGCAGGGTATTTATATGTACGAATAATCGTTCATTTAACCGGACACGGGAATGGATTAATAGCCACTAGAATAATTAAAACAGGGGTGAAATTACATTCAAGGGTAATTGGTGTAATTGTTAACAAAGTAGTAAAACCTTGGTTTACACGCAGTCGATAACCTGGTGTATTCATTAAACAAAGTATTAAAACCTTGTTACAATTCGAATCCCCAATTAGTCGGAATATTTATCTTCGGGTATAATAATAATTTGACAAGGACACTTGCAATTTATATTTATGACTGATGGACTGTTATGGACAAAAACCAGACGGACATATTGAATAATCCAGGACAAAGGACAATTAACCCATGGGCATAAAACTAAAACCAACACGTCAAACATCATGATTACGGAAGTTTAAATAAGCATAATTCTTTTATATCATATTTTATTTCCTTTATTTTATATTTAATTGCACTTCTAATTATCGCACTTTTATTTATTGTTATTTCATTTTATCGCACTTTTAATTATCGTACTTTTTAATTATCGCAATTTAATTTTTATCGCATTTTTATTATTCGCAATTTCATTATCGTTATTTACTTTACGCTTTAATTTAAAGTCTTGTATTTATTTTATATTTTACATTAGGTTTTAACTGCGACTAAAGTTTTAAAATCGACAAACCGGTCATTAAACGGTAAAAACCCCTCTTTATAATAATAATATTACTTATATATATATTTGTATTTTTATAAAAGTAAACTAATATAGCGTTGAGCTTTGCTTAAAGATCTCCCTGTGGAACGAACCGGACTTACTAAAAACTACACTACTGTACGATTAGGTACACTGCCTATAAGTGTTGTAGCAAGGTTTAAGTATATCCATTCTATAAATAAATAAATATCTTGTGTAAAATTGTATCGTATTTAATAGTATTTTCTAGTAAAATAATAACTATTTTATATACTACCCCGCTGCACATCAAGTATTTTTGGCGCCGCTGCCGGGGAATTACTCTTAAAAGCCGGAAGCGCAACGCTAATAAAAAAAAAAAGATTTTTATTTACTTTTATTAAAAGTCGTTTTTGTAAAAATTACGTTTTAATCATTCAAAAATATAAAAAGAAAAACAAAAATATAAGTATTTTTAGGATTTTGTTAAATATTTAAGTTTTATAAGTTTCTTTATCTTTATTTTAATTTATAAAAATATAAATTTTATTAAAAATCGTTTATTTAAATTAAAAACAGAAAACAGAAAATAATAAAAAAAAATAAATAAAGAAAACGCGTAAAAATTAGTACCTGTCAACTGAATTACTGAACCCCGCGACTCGCGGGGTTTTCCTCATTTATCACCGCAACTCGCGGAGGGCTTCTGACACACGGACAAAACCCTAATCAAGCATTGATTACGGGGTATTATTAATTATTATTATTAAAACCTAAATATTATTATTATTATTATTAGTATTAGTTTTAAGTTTTATTTTTATTTAATTTATGTATTTAGTTTAAATAAGTTTAATTAAAATTGTAAAATTAGTAGTTTTATTAAATAAATAATATAAAAATAATATTTTTATAAAAATTGTACTTTTTACAACTTTTTGTATATTTTTATAATTTGTACCTTTTTAATCGTTGTAGCGTAACTTTTGTATTTTTAGCTCATAATTAATTTTAAACTTAGTTTTTGCTATAGTTATTTTTACTCCTATATTTTTAGGCTTTGCCGTAGAATTCCTTAAGTGCCTTTTCTTTAGACTAAGATTTAGGTGCTTTAGAATTTTGCGACGCCTTTTTAAGTTTTAGTTTCTTTTTAAGTTATTTCCATTTGGGATTTAGTTTTTCTTGTAAGCTTTAATATTTTTACACCTTTTACTATGTATCAATTATCATTCCAATTAGTAATTTCAATTTGCGATTATAATTTTAAGTTAGTTGTAGTAATAAGGTTAAATTAGTTAAGTATTTTTAAGTTTTGATAAGTTTCTTTTATTTTTCCGTCACCTTTTATTTTTCAACCATTTTTTCTTTTTCGACATTTTTCGACGCGCAATCTTTTTCTCTCTTATTTCTCGCCATTCTAGTTTTTAGGACTTAGAATTTTATTCTACTTCTTATCTAAATTTCTAAAAATTACGAAAATTTATTTTGAGTGGTTAAATTGATAGACATCAAAATTTTCTGGTTCGTAGTAATAGTTGGATTTGTACGTGGACCGGGTTATTGGAGCCAAACAGTCCTCAATTATATTGAGACCAAACGAATCCTGCCCCTCTGCTGCATCTTTTGGCTATTCGAAACGTGGGCAAAATCAGAAAAGTCTATTGATTGGATAACTTATTATAATTTTTCTTTCCTTTTTAAAACTAATAGAATATTCAGTGAATGCACCGAGCAAGACGTTCACCACCTTTTGTACGTTCACCACCTGTAACTCGATCAAGACATCGTTTAACAAATATAACCGCCGTTGATTTTTCTTTAGAATCGTCATCCAGTCGACCAAGTACTTCAGTTCAAATTTCCGATAATCCATTTTTTGAACCCGACCTCACAATTGAGAATCCAGAAAATATTCAGGAACGGTTCATAGATCCTGAACCATTAAACTTTCCTCCGGAACCACCAATCATTCAAACAGAGATTGTTGAGGAACGAACTATTAAATCAGAATCATCTAGTGATACCGATTCAACAAATTCAATTATGGAGAATCTAGAACCTTTAAGTATGGAAGACCGAATGAGAGCTAAACGCACTGGCCAAGGTCACGCAATTACTCATCCAGACATTAATGCGCCAGATTATGAAATCAAAGGACAAATTCTACACATGGTGACTAATCAATGCCAATTTAGTGGTGCGCCGAAGGAAGATCCAAATGAACATCTACGTACCTTTAATAGGATCTGCACACTATTTAAAATCCGAGAAGTGGAGGATGAACAAATATATCTCATGTTATTTCCCTGGACTTTAAAGGGAGAAGCCAAAGATTGGTTGGAATCGTTACCTGAAGGGGCGATCGATACATGGGATGTTTTAGTTGACAAATTTCTTAAACAATTTTTTCCTGCATCTAAAGCCGTAAGACTTCAAGCAGAAATTGTTACGTTCTACCGAGGATGCGACATCACTACAAGAAAAGACATAGATATAGCAGCTGGTGGTTCGATTATGAAGAAAACCGAAACTGATGCTTACAAAATTATTGATAATACTGCTTCCCACTCACATGAGTGGCACCAAGAAAAAGATATCATTAGATCATCTAAAGCAGCTAGAGCCGATTCTAGCCATGACTTAGATTCCATTTCCGCAAAGATAGATGCTTTCGAGAGACGAATGGAAAAGATGACTAAGGATATTCATGCTATACGAATTAGTTGTGAGCAGTGTGGAGGACCACATTTGACAAAAGATTGTCTCAGTATTGAATTAACAATGGAACAAAGAGAGAATATTTCATACATAAACCAAAGGCCTGGAAATAATTATCAGAATAATTATCAACCGCCAAGACCGATTTACAATCAAAACCAGAATTATAACCGAAATATTCCATACAACAACCAACAAGGTCCTAGCAATCAACAAGTATCCAATAATACTTACAATCAGCAAAGACCGAATTTTCAAAACAAACCACCACAACAAACCGATGATAAAAAGCCGAATTTAGAAGATATGATGACGAAGCTAGTTGAAACTCAAACGCAGTTTTTCACATCTCAAAAACAAACCAATGAACAAAATGCTCAAGCATTTAGAAATCAACAAGCTTCTATTCAAAATCTGGAACAAGAAGTAAGTAACCTAGCAAGATTAATAGGTGAAAGAAAACCGGGAAGTTTACCTAGTGATACGAATGCTAACCCCCGGAATGAAACAGCTAAAGCTATTACCACAAGAAGTGGTACAACACTTAAACCACCTGAAATACCTGTAACTTCTGATGAAACTATTCCTACTCCACAAGAACCACAACCTGATCAGGATAAGGAAAAAGAACCGGTAGTTGAAAAGGTTAATAAAGATAACACAGTTAAGGATAAACCTTATGTTAAACCATACCAACCACCACTTCCTTACCCGAGTAAAATGAAGAAAGAAAAAATTGAAGCCGAGCAATCCAAATTCTTGGATATGTTTAAACAGATAAATGTAAATCTTCCTTTCATTGATGTGATTTCAGGAATGCCAAGGTATGCTAAATTCTTGAAAGATCTAATCACGAATAGAAAGAAAATGGAAGAACTCTCGGCTGTTACTATGAATGCTAATTGTTCAGCAGTGCTGTTGAATAAGATACCAGAAAAATTATCTGATCCAGGAAGTTTCACAATTCCATGTTTTCTGGGTAGCCTTAGTTCAATAGAAGCATTGGCAGATTTAGGTGCTAGTATAAATCTAATGCCGTATTCACTATACGCTAAACTAGACCTTGGAGAATTGAAACCAACCAGAATAAGCATACAACTAGCCGATAGATCAATAAAATATCCTAGAGGGATAATGGAGAACATGCTAGTTAAAGTTGGTACTTTAGTATTCCCAGTAGATTTTGTTGTTTTAGACATGGAAGAAGATTCTCAAGTTCCTCTCATATTAGGAAGACCATTCTTAAACACGGCTAAAGCAATGATAGACGTGTTCGGTAAGAAACTGACCCTAAGTATAGAGGATGAGAGTGTTACCTTTTCAGTTGATAGAGCAATGCAACAACCACAATCTGCAGATGATACATGTTATTATATTAAAACTATAGATGCACATGCAGAATTATTAGAAGAATTTCCAGAATTACAAGGAACAGGAGAATGTTCTTTAGGAGAAGGAAATGAACCAATTGATGAATCTGAAATGTTAGCTACACTTATAGCTAATGGATATGAACCAACAACAGAAGAAATTCAAATGCTAAAAGAAGAAGACAGATATCGATATAAATCATCAATAGAAGAACCTCCGAAATTAGAGTTAAAGCCACTTCCAAACCATTTGGAATACGCTTATTTACATGGTGAATCTGAATTACCTGTAATAATATCGTCTTCTCTTACTGAAAATGAGAAATCACAACTCATTTCTGTGTTGAAAGCTCATAAACCAGCCATTGCATGGAAGATTCATGATATTAAAGGAATAAGTCCTTCGTATTGCACACATAAAATCCTTATGGAAGAAGGTCATAAAACGTATGTGCAACGCCAACGAAGACTAAATCCTAATATGCAAGATGTAGTTAAGAAAGAGATTATTAAACTGCTAGATGCAGGTTTGATATATCCAATTTCTGATAGTCCATGGGTAAGCCCAGTTCAATGCGTGCCTAAGAAGGGTGGCATGACTGTCATTACAAATGAGAAAAATGAGCTTATTCCTACTAGGACTGTAACAGGATGGCATGTATGTATTGATTATAGAAAATTAAATGACGCCACCAGAAAAGATCACTTTCCCTTACCTTTCATAGATCAAATGTTGGAAAGATTAGCCGGAAATAGTTACTATTGTTTTCTAGATGGATTTTCCGGATATTTTCAAATTCCAATAGCACCCGAAGACCAAGAGAAAACCACATTCACGTGCCCTTATGGTACTTTTGCTTACAAACGCATGCCATTTGGACTTTGTAACGCCCCTGCAACCTTTCAAAGGTGTATGATGGCGATTTTTCATGACATGATAGAAGAATGCATGGAAGTATTCATGGATGACTTTTCAGTCTTCGGTGATACATTTAAATCATGTCTAGTTAATCTGGAACGAATGCTAATTAGATGCGAAAAATCAAATCTAGTACTTAATTGGGAGAAATGCCATTTTATGGTTAAAGAAGGCATCGTTCTTGGACATAAAATTTCAAAAGAAGGAATTGAAGTGGATAGAGCTAAAGTAGATGTAATTGCTAAACTTCCACATCCCACCAATGTTAGAGGAGTTAGGAGTTTTCTAGGGCATGCCGGTTTTTACCGACGTTTCATAAAAGATTTTTCTAAAATTGCCACTCCTATGAATAAACTCCTAGAAAAGGATGCGCCATTCATCTTTTCAGATGAATGTATCAAATCTTTTAATATTCTTAAAGAAAAACTCACTAATGCGCCGATCATGATAACACCAAATTGGAATCTACCATTTGAACTAATGTGCGATGCAAGTGATTTTGCAATGGGAGCCGTTTTAGGACAAAGGATTGAAAAACGATTTCAACCTATATATTATGCTAGTAAGACATTACAAGGAGCACAAACGAACTATACAACTACTGAAAAAGAACTCCTTGCTATTGTCTTTGCTTTTGACAAATTTCGATCATATCTCGTTCTAGCAAAAACGGTGGTCTATACCGACCATTCTGCTCTTAGATACCTATTTTCAAAACAAGATGCTAAACCAAGATTAATCCGTTGGATCTTACTCTTACAAGAGTTTGATATTGAAATCCGAGATAAAAAAGGAGCAGAAAATCTCGCCGCTGATCATCTTTCTCGTCTTGAAAATCCCGAATTAGAAGTTCTGAATGAATCGGCCATACAAGACAACTTTCCTGATGAATATCTATTGAAGATAGATTATAAAGAAATCCCATGGTTTGCAGACTATGCAAACTACTTAGTTTGTGGATTCCTTGAAAAAGGATTATCGTACCAAAGACGAAAGAAATTCTTCAGTGATATAAAACACTATTTCTGGGAAGATCCACATCTGTTTAAAAGTTGTCCCGATGGAATAATACGCCGATGTGTATTTGGAGATGAAGCTAGTAAAATTTTAAACCATTGTCACACAGGACCAACAGGAGGGCATTATGGGCCTCAACTAACAGCAAGAAAAGTTTATGAAGCTGGATTCTATTGGCCTACAATTTACAAAGACGCACACCTTCTTTGCAAATCCTGTGATGCATGTCAAAGGGCCGGAAAAATAAGTCAACGTGATGAAATGCCACAAAATGTCATCCAAGTATGTGAAGTATTTGACATTTGGGGTATTGACTTTATGGGTCCATTTCCAAAATCTCATAATAATCTATATATACTCGTAGCCATTGATTATGTATCTAAATGGGCGGAAGCACAAGCTCTCCCAACTAACGATGCACGAGTTGTAGTAAACTTTTTAAAACATCTTTTTGCAAGGTTTGGAACACCGAAAGCTTTAATAAGTGATCGGGGTACTCATTTTTGTAATAATCAACTTGAAAAAGTTCTTAAAAGATATGGAGTAACTCATAAAATCTCCACCGCATATCATCCACAAACAAGTGGACAAGTTGAAAATACCAACCGAGCTTTAAAACGTATTCTTGAGAAAACCGTAGGATCAAATCCGAAGGAATGGTCCATTAAATTGGAGGATGCACTCTGGGCTTTTAGAACAGCCTACAAAACTCCAATTGGAACCACACCTTTTAGACTTGTTTATGGAAAAGCATGTCATCTTCCAGTAGAAATTGAACACAAAGCATTTTGGGCTTTGAAGACATGTAATCTTGATTTACATGAAGCCGGACGTCTACGATTAAGTCAACTAAACGAATTAGAAGAATTAAGACATGAAGCATACGAAAATTCGTTAATATATAAAGAAAGAACGAAGAAATGGCATGATAAAAGAATCAGAAGTTCAAAAGAATTTAAAGAAGGAGACAGAGTTCTTCTTTTCAATTCACGATTCAAGCTATTTCCTGGAAAATTGAAATCAAGATGGTCTGGACCATTCATAGTCAAAAGAGTTTTCCCATACGGAACGATAGAATTGATAAATTCAAATGGGATTGAATTTAAAGTTAATGGTCACAGAGTTAAACATTACATACATGGTCCGATGGAGGTCGACAACGAAGTTAATCACAATTTCGATGCCACAGCTAACTAAGTGTGAGGAGAATCAAGTCTTTAAAGGATAATATATATTTCTGTTAGAGTTAGATTGTCTGTTTTCGTGTAGTTCTCGAAAATGGAACACGTATGGTCTTTCCCTAGCAGACCCTAAAGAACTAGTCTTCTCCCCCCATTCTGAATTTTTATTTTTTTTAGGTTTTTACAAAATGAAGACTGCCTGTGAACTAAACCATGGTCTAATGCTACACGCTTTGATCACTAAACGTAATAATGACATACTCCCGAGTGAAATAGTATCAGTAATCAGAGAAAGAATGGACGGAGTTAGAAAAGGATCCAGATGCGAAGATAATAAGTTACAATTTGGTAAAGGAAAATCAAAATCCGCAGCGAAAAGAAGAGCACGACACCTAGAAAGATGTCACAAATGCGGAAAATGGTCACATGGAGGTAAATGTTCAAATAATCAAACCTATTCAAATACAGAATTTGTTACTTTATGCAGAGACGGACCGTTCATATGTTTAGAAGAAAAGACAATGAATGCTCGAGGTTACGCCTATGCAGCCATGGAAAACCAATTAAACCGACTATCTTATGAATATAATAGATCATATAACTAAGAAATCTATTTCACAGGTATGTCTGTACAGTTTTTATTTTTATTTTTATTTTTAACCTTTTGATAATAAACGCTAATTTGTTCACTAAAAAGTATTAAATTGGTATTAAATAAAATTAGGTTTGGCGACCGAAATTATTGATATCCTTCAAAAATTTATTACATCACTGCGAAATTTAACGTTTATTCTTAAGGTATAAATATCTTTAATCAATCAACCCAAAATATTTCAAAAATTCGTCATGAGTTAAATTAGGTCTTGGAACCGAAATTACTTTACCGAAAAGAGGGGCGCATATTTTTGATAATATTTGATTGATTAAAGTGGGATAAAAAGAAAAAAAAAAGATTTTTAAATTTATTTTTACCATGTTTTTAAAATTAATATTTAAATCTTAAATTAATATTGTAAACTTTGTAAAAACAATATTTTTAAAATTGTAAATATTTGAAAAATTAATATAAGTTTGGTATGAATTTATGAATTTTTAAAATAAGTTTGGTATGAATTTATGAATTTTTAAATTAAGTTTGGTGTGAATTTTTAATTTTTAAAATATGAAATTTTAATTTTATGCATTTCAAATTTTAAGTTTGGTGTGAATTTTTAATATTAATTTTGAATTTTATATTTATGTTGTGTGAATTTAAAAACAAAAATTTACTTTATCTCATTAAGTTAAAAATATGATTTTAAAATTCGTCGTAAGTTGAAGACTAGGTCTTTGAACCGAAATTGCTTTACCCGAGGGAGGGACGAGAACTTTTATTATCATTATTTTTAATCTTATTGATTTAAAGTATGCCAAAAACATTAAAAAACCCAAAAATCTTAGCTTTTAAAACAATCGCTACAAAAAGACAAATTTTAAAATTTTGTCGAGGGACGGACTAGGACATCGATCCGAAACGACCTCGTCCTAAATAACAAGGGAAACAAAATTTTAAAATTAAATACTTGATTGTTTTATAAGTTAAAGATTATATAAAAAAAAAAAAAAAAAAAAAAAAGGGGTAAACTCCGCGACTCGCGGAGTTTACAGTGCAAACCTCCGCGACTCGCGGTGGTATGAAAATACAGAAAAAAAAAAATAAAAGGAACGAGCTGGAACAGAATAACACACACACACATACTGCACTTCGAAAAAACCCGAGAAAACCCACGAAAATCATCCCAAAAACTCGATTTTTCACCGTTAATCTTCAAATTTTTCACTACAATCATGTTGAGGAGGATCTTATCTAAGAATTACTCAAGAAAACAGGTACAATTACACCCCAAATCACCTTTAAATCCGAATTTTAGTGTGTTCTTGAGCATATTTTCATAATTTGAATTTTGTTAATTTTTATTGTAATTAGTGTTAAATTGTTAGTATATTATGCATGTATAACCTAGATTGATGCTTGTTAACATGATTTGAAGCCAAAAACTTCAAAATCTTTAGAATCTAGGGTTTGTGTTCTTGAGCAAATTTGGGGCTTTTTGATATAAACAGGTTATGGCCGATTTTTGTCATGAATTGTTGCTAAATTGAGTAGTGTAACATGTCTAGGTAGTTAAAAGATCCAAACTTTGAGCCTAAACATGATTTTGAGAATTAAAGTGGACTTTTTCAAGTCCAAAATTCATGAACTTGATTTTTGAAAGATAATGCCATTTGAGACTTGTTTATTTGCTAGTAATGATTATTTTGACATGTTATTTGAGTTGAATGCTTATGAACTTGGCGAAAATTTTCGTATATGCTTATTTGAAAAAGTGTAGATTTGATAAAAATGTGGAAATAAGCTTAAGTTTGATATAAATTGATAATGTCATTGTAATTATTTTGATTGATGATTTTGCTGACACTAATGCATATTTGGATGCACAAAATTTGTGTTTGATGTGTTTTGCAGAATGAAAGGGGTGAATCTTCATCCCAAGCCCGCCATGCTCCTGCTGAGAACTTGGAATAACAGGAGGTAGATAACTACTACAAGCAGGATGTACCTCATCCAGTCATGACCTTTTCAGATATGCACTTGGAACAGTTGCACCCGAACCTGAGATTTGACAGACTTTGGATAGATTATCCAAAATATCAACGGGGTTTGCATACTCTTCATTCCAAGGTTGTTGAGGTACCAAGGGTCATAGAATGGGGACCCTTGGAAGCTGTAGAATTGGCCGGGCCAATTAGGGAATTACTGGTACAGAGGTATGGTAATTCTTCTTTCAATGACTGGATATGTTTATTCACCATACGCAGACCTGCATATAAAGTATGGTGTGAAGAGTTGTTATGTAGTATAGAGTTGAATGATCGGGTAGCTAGTTTAACCGATCGTTCTTTTATTAGATTTTTGTTAGGCGGTTCGATGCGCCACATGTCTTTACTGGACATGGCTCAGGCTTTACGTATATATACGCCTGAGGAATTAGCGTCTGCCGATTGTAGAGGATTGATACTAAACGGTAGGAAAATAGATGAAAATTTTGATACACACGGTGTGTGGAGTCAAATGACAAGCCATCACCGTTTCAAAGGAGGAAACTACTCTTATTTGGATATAGATAGAGCCGAATTAAGAGTAATACATAGGTTTTTAGCTAACTCGATTACACAAAGGGGTAAAAACAAAGAAAAGGTAAATGAACAAGATTTGTTTTACCATATGTGTATTCGAGACCCACACAGCGCTGTAAGTATACCATATTGTGTGGGTTATTATTTATCAGCTATGGTTCGAGGGATGCGTCCACATAGCATAATAGGAGGTGGTATTTTTATTACTTTGATTGGTGAATATCTCGGTGTGGATATAAGTCGGGGGGATTATTAGTAGAAGAGCCGGAACCCCGCGACACTATAGGTTTAAATGTATACCATGGTGCGAAAGTGTTGAAGCGGCGAAATAACGCCGCAGTACGATACAATGGTAGACATCCACAGGTAGAGAGAAACCAGGAACAAGGTAATGTAGGAGGGGGGAATGAGATGCATAGGTTTATAGCTTCTCAGGAATACGAAAATGCTAGACAGAGAGCATTTGAAGATTGGCAAGTTCATCAGAACCAGATCATAGCGCATTGCCAACATATAGGTAGAAACTATATTCCTACACCGAAGCCCGTCTTCCCTCCTTGGTCGATAGAGATGCAGCCACCATATCCTACGTATGACCCTGCCGAAGCATTCTATAGCACTTATGGTTATGCGTGGAACCCCTATTGGTACCAATATCATCCTTAGTTTACTTATTTTTTTTTTATTATTATGTAATTTGTAATTATTGATGTATTTAATATTTTTGTTAATATTGTAATCATTTTTATAATTATCTAACTTTTATTCTTAGATTTTAATAATTTTTGAATGTGGGGTAATAAACCAAACTTCAAAAATATGTATATATGTTTGCAGTTTATCTTATGTAAACAACAGGGTAAAACAACGCATTTTCAAAGACTGGCATTAAGTTAAGCAAAAGCAAGTAATTTTGACGACAATGATGCAAAATATATGTGAAATAACAACAAGACGGAATGAACAAATGATGTGCACCATTTATCATTCAGCAAACAAACGCCAATATATTTGGAAACTTTGGTAAAAATTTACTCATTTTCACACAAATCACCCTCAATAATTTAAATTGTTACTGATTTCTTGCAAATGAGGGCATTGCAAGATCTTAAGTGTGGGAAGGGGTTAAATTCTTTCGGATTTTTTAAAAATTTTTATAAACACTTGGTTACCATTAAGAAAAAATACTAGTAAAGCAGTAGTTGTATTAGAATCTAGTGCTCTCTGATAAAAAAGAACAGCCCTAGTCTTATATACTGACTACCCAATTCTAGTAAAATTTTTCAAAATTTTCAATTAAATGAATTCAAATCATGTTTATACATATTTATGAACGATAAAACTAGGTTTTAACACCGAAATTATTGTTACCTAGGAAAGGACATAAATTGAGAAACAAACTAAAATGTTAAAATTCATTTAAAATGGAATAGAGGACGATAAAAAGAAAAATAAAAAGCCAAGTGTGGGAAAATTTACCAAGTTATTTTAAACATATGCCACATATATTTGTAACAAATAACTGAAAATACTTTTGCTTTGAACTAAACTAAACTGTTTTACCCAATGAAAGAAAAGAAGAGATGGATCTACACGATGAATCAATTCCATCATTAAAAGGAAGTAAAGTCTTCCGAAAAAGACACGCGCTTCTTGATTTAGGTCATGAAGTTGTCGTTCAGACCAGCTGTAGGTTGACGAAAAATCTAGAAAAATCATCACTAAAATCAGCAGGAAATCCACGGACCTCAGCATTAAACAGGGTCGTCAAGTGGTCAGATTTATCCTAACCATGAGAAGGATTTATCTCGTACAATGGGGAGGCACCGTGCAAATTAGCTGGATAAGACTAATGAATCAGATCCCCAGAAAGGATAATCTCCTTAAAGATTAAAAATCAGCTTTTAAGACTGATATTACTCAATCCTAGAGATTGACCTTAAAGATTGAGAATTCAAACTCATGGAATTCAATGATATCTAAACTCGAGCTTAAACGAAAAAATATTTTGATCAAAATTATAAACCGATTTGTTTTCTGAAAACCCTATTTTCAATGCGTTCATTACCATTGAACGTAAAATCCTAGGAATTCACCTGGAATTCATTAGGTCACCTGAATCAAATCGGGTGTCAACCGTAAGAACGGTGGTTGCATAGCATGGTCAAAGACAGGACCTTGTGCCAGACCGACAAATTATAAGGGTGAGCTTTACTATTGCTCCTACCAAGGATAGTAATTGCGTCCGACACGTTATAGACCATAATCAAAAGCATGTCACGGGACATTGCCTTAAACAGTTGCTTGTTCAACGCTTTCCTTTACAACCGGACGGTAGTTTGCCGAAAGGTAATATACGGAACAAGTAAACTGGACGTGTTGCTTTCCAAATACAAGGTTAGCAAGTGGGTGACACAAAACCGCAAGTTTTGAGCTAAAATTTTCAAATCTGAAACCCACCAAACCCACAAAAATATTTTGCAAACACCGGTAAAGGGTTATTCCGGAAAATTTATCTAGGGTAAAAACTAGATTTAATTTTCAAAAGATCAAATGTTTTCATAAAGATCCAATTTCCTTAATGGATCTAAATTTTTATAGTCATGTGGGACTGTAAACCATATCGTTACTACCATTGTTTATACCGCCGTATAGAAATCACTGATGTACAAAGTGTGAAGAATAAAAAAGTGATTCTAGTATTTCAAGACGATATTGCTTGAGGACAAGCAACGCTCAAGTGTGGGAATATTTGATAATGCTAAAAACGAACATATATTTCATAGCATTATTCCTCAAGAAAGACAAGCTTTTAGTTGCAATTGTTCTATTTACAAGTGATATTCGTTTAAATAATAAAAGGTGAAGACAAAAGACAGATTCGACGATTTGAAGACGCAAACGACCAAAAAGCTCAAAAGAACAAAAGACAATCAAAAAGGTTCCAATTATTGATAAGAAACGTCTCGAAATCACAAGAGTACAAGATTCAAAACGCAAAGTACAAGATATTAAATTGTACGCGAGGACGTTCGAAAATCCGGAACCGGGACTAGAGTCAACTCTTAACGCTCGACGCAACGGACTAAAAATTACAAGTTAACTATGTATATAAATATAATATAATATATAATTAATTATATTAATTATATATATATTATATATATATATTAAAAACTGTCGGCAGCCAGAAACTCCAAGGGTGTGAATTGAAAATACCTCTCCGCGACTCGCGGAGTTTGAAGGGCTTTTTGCCGCGAGTCGCGGAGCCCCAAATTTCACTTCTGGCTATAAAGCCAACCGAATTCTGATCGAATTTATCATCAATTTTTTTTTCTCTTCCTCTTCATACGTAAATATATTTATATTTATAATTTATATTTTAATTTTAATTATAATTCTAATAATAAGGGTATGTTAGCGAATGTTGTAAGGGTGTAAGTCGAAATTCTGCCCGTGTAACGCTACGCTATTTTTAATCATTGTAAGTTATGTTCAACCTTTTTATATTAATGTCTCGTAGCTAAGTTATTATTATGCTTATTTAAAACGAAGTAATCATGATGTTGGGCTAATTACTAAAATTGGGTAATTGGGCTTTGTACCATAATTGGGGTTTGGACAAAAGAACGACACTTGTGGAAACTAGACTATGGGTTATTAATGGGCTTTATATTTGTTTAACTAAATGAAAGTTTGTTAATGTTAATATAAAGATTTACAATTGGGCGTCCCTATAAATTACCATATACACTCGATCGGACACGATGGGCAGGGTATTTATATGTACGAATAATCGTTCATTTAACCGGACACGGGAATGGATTAATAGCCACTAGAATAATTAAAACAGGGGTGAAATTACATTCAAGGGTAATTGGTGTAATTGTTAACAAAGTAGTAAAACCTTGGTTTACACGCAGTCGATAACCTGGTGTATTCATTAAACAAAGTATTAAAACCTTGTTACAATTCGAATCCCCAATTAGTCGGAATATTTATCTTCGGGTATAATAATAATTTGACAAGGACACTTGCAATTTATATTTATGACTGATGGACTGTTATGGACAAAAACCAGACGGACATATTGAATAATCCAGGACAAAGGACAATTAACCCATGGGCATAAAACTAAAACCAACACGTCAAACATCATGATTACGGAAGTTTAAATAAGCATAATTCTTTTATATCATATTTTATTTCCTTTATTTTATATTTAATTGCACTTCTAATTATCGCACTTTTATTTATTGTTATTTCATTTTATCGCACTTTTAATTATCGTACTTTTTAATTATCGCAATTTAATTTTTATCGCATTTTTATTATTCGCAATTTCATTATCGTTATTTACTTTACGCTTTAATTTAAAGTCTTGTATTTATTTTATATTTTACATTAGGTTTTAACTGCGACTAAAGTTTTAAAATCGACAAACCGGTCATTAAACGGTAAAAACCCCTCTTTATAATAATAATATTACTTATATATATATTTGTATTTTTATAAAAGTAAACTAATATAGCGTTGAGCTTTGCTTAAAGATCTCCCTGTGGAACGAACCGGACTTACTAAAAACTACACTACTGTACGATTAGGTACACTGCCTATAAGTGTTGTAGCAAGGTTTAAGTATATCCATTCTATAAATAAATAAATATCTTGTGTAAAATTGTATCGTATTTAATAGTATTTTCTAGTAAAATAATAACTATTTTATATACTACCCCGCTGCACATCAGTTTTGTTGACAATGTTTTATGTCAACTTTGGGTATTAATATGTTGGGTTGTTTAAACTACATATTTTGGTATGTTTCTTTTTTGGAAAACTTTTGAAATAAAAGAATGCAATGTCATTTGTTAAATTCATTTAAGTTCGATCAAGCTGTGGGACCAAGTGACCGAGCCGTTAATTGTATTGACGGGGCCATCACAGTTGGTGAGTTCATAGGTTTATCATAAACAATAAAATTCATAATTTTGATAGACCACAAGATTTAAATGTGCATGGTACAAATGGGCCCGAATCCTACACTCACATGTAATGTACATGCGATTTCCTTTAAATACAGTACACATATCTCGTGTACGAAATCATTTTTCAAAATGCTTAATAACCGTACACATATCTCGTGTACAAAATATCATAACATAACATGTGTATAAAAATCATTCTCTCGATACATAACATTCACTTTGCTTTCTTTGCTTGGTAACCGACCTTAACATTTAATGCGCATCATAAATATCCCCAAAATAAACAGAACTTTCAGTCTGTAATAAATATATAAACCTCGAAGTACTAAACACCACGTCCACTAGCTCTTCTGTCTAGTGAACATTCTGGGTGGGGGTGTTAAACCCGGTAGCTACCTTTAGGATTCGCGTGAATTAGGGGCCATACCTGTTTCCTAATTCTTAGGTTACCAAGCTATAATAATCAAGGGGAAATATTCACATCAATTAGAAGCAATTATAACGTCAAACTAATTCAACAATAATCAACAGAACTTCTGTCTGTATAATAATTCATTCGAGGAATGTTTTGCTTGTGTCTATCTCGTCAAACATTTATAAAAGCATCTGATGTATTCTCAGTCCAAAAATATAGATTTCAAAGGCATTTAATAAAACAGTTGTAAAAATAGCGCATGTATTCTCAGTCCCAAAAATATAAAGAGTAAAAGGGAATCAAATGAACTCATGATACTGTATTTTGTAGTAAAAATACATATGACGACATTGAACAAATGTAGGGTTGGCCTTGGATTCACGAACCTATATCATTTGTACATATATATTAAAACATATACTTGTAATTTGAACAAATATATATATTATTATTAATGATATACTTGTTATATTATAGGTTATATAAATAAATTTAATATATTTAATTCATACATTTTATGTAATTTATACTTATCATTTCAATATAGTTTTAATTAATAACATTTTATGGATAAAATATAGTAATAAGTAATATTAATATATTTGTAATGTGTTTTCATATAAAGTTTTTATTTGTAATAATAACAATAATAATAATAATAATAATAATAATAATAATAATAATAATAATAATAATAATAATAATAATAATAATAATAATAATAATAATAATAATAATAATAATAATAATAATAATAATAATAATAATGATAATGATATTTCATTTTAACCCTATATTTAATTTTCATAGTAAAATTTATATTTATAGTTTTATATTTATAATCTTTATAACATTTTAAAAATTTTACTTTCATAATCATAATAGTTTGAATATTAATGATTTTGATAGTAATAATAATATAGTTGTAATAATTGTAGTGACCCGAACTTTTCCATGTTTATATATATTAATTGAGATTGATGTTTACATGATTAAATGTTTCCAACATGTTAAGCAATCAAACTTGTTAAGACTTGATTAATTGAAATAGGTTTCATATAGACAATTGACCACCCAAGTTGACCGGTGATTCACGAACGTTAAAACTTGTAAAAAAACTATATGATGACATATATATGGTTATATATATAGTTAACATGATATTATGATAAGTAAACATATCATTAATTATATTAACAATGAACTACATATGTAAAAACAAGACTACTAACTTAATGATTTTGAAACGAGACATATATGTAACGTTTATCGTTGTAACGACATTTAATGTATATATATCATATTAAGAGATATTCGTACATCATAATATCATGATAATATAATAATTTAAAATCTCTTTTGTTATTATAAACATTGGGTTAACAACATTTAACAAGATCGTTAACCTAAAGGTTTCAAAACAACACTTACATGTAACGACTAACGATGACTTAACGACTCAGTTAAAATGTATATACATGTAGTGTTTTAATATGTATTTATACACTTTTGAAAGACTTCAATACACTTATCAAAATACTTCTACTTAACAAAAATGCTTACAATTACATTCTCGTTCAGTTTCATCAACAATTCTACTCGTATGCACCCGTATTCGTACTCGTACAATACACAGCTTTTAGATGTATGTACTATTGGTATATACACTCCAATGATCAGCTCTTAGCAGCCCATGTGAGTCACCTAACACATGTGGGAACCATCATTGGGCAACTAGCATGAAATATCTCATAAGATTACAAAAATATGAGTAATCATTCATGACTTATTTACATGAAAACAAAATTACATATCCTTTATATCTAATCCATACACCAACGACCAAAAACACCTACAAACACTTTCATTCTTCAATTTTCTTCATCTAATTGAACTCTCTCAAGTTCTATCTTCAAGTTCTAAGTGTTCTTCATAAATTCCAAAAGTTCTAGTTTCATAAAATCAAGAATACTTTCAAGTTTGCTAGCTCACTTCCAATCTTGTAAGGTGATCATCCAACCTCAAGAAATCTTTGTTTCTTACAGTAGGTTATCATTCTAATACAAGGTAATAATCATATTCAAACTTTGGTTCAATTTCTATAACTATAACAATCTTATTTCAAGTGATGATCTTACTTGAACTTGTTTTCGTGTCATGATTTTGCTTCAAGAACTTTGAGCCATCCAAGGATCCATTGAAGCTAGATCCATTTTTTCTCTTTTCCAGTAGGTTCATCCAAGGAACTTAAGGTAGTAATGATGTTCATAACATCATTCGATTCATACATATAAAGCTATCTTATTCGAAGGTTTAAACTTGTAATCACTAGAACATAGTTTAGTTAATTCTAAACTTGTTCGCAAACAAAAGTTAATCCTTCTAACTTGACTTTTAAAATCAACTAAACACATGTTCTATATCTATATGATATGCTAACTTAATGATTTAAAACCTGGAAACACGAAAAACACCGTAAAACCGGATTTACGCCGTCGTAGTAACACCGCGGGCTGTTTTGGGTTAGTTAATTAAAAACTATGATAAACTTTGATTTAAAAGTTGTTATTCTGAGAAAATGATTTTTATTATGAACATGAAACTATATCCAAAAATTATGGTTAAACTCAAAGTGGAAGTATGTTTTCTAAAATGGTCATCTAGACGTCGTTCTTTCGACTGAAATGACTACCTTTACAAAAACGACTTGTAACTTATTTTTCCGACTAGAAACCTATACTTTTTTTGTTTAGATTCATAAAATAGAGTTCAATATGAAACCATAGCAATTTGATTCACTCAAAACGGATTTAAAATGAAGAAGTTATGGGTAAAACAAGATTGGATAATTTTTCTCATTTTAGCTACGTGAAAATTGGTAACAAATCTATTCCAACCATAACTTAATCAACTTGTATTATATATTATGTAATCTTGAGATACCATAGACACGTATACAATGTTTCGACCTATCATGTCGACACATCTATATATATTTCGGAACAACCATAGACACTCTATATGTGAATGTTGGAGTTAGCTATACAGGGTTGAGGTTGATTCCAAAATATATATAGTTTGAGTTGTGATCAATACTGAGATACGTATACACTGGGTCGTGGATTGATTCAAGATAATATTTATCGATTTATTTCTGTACATCTAACTATGGACAACTAGTTGTAGGTTACTAACGAGGACAGCTGACTTAATAAACTTAAAACATCAAAATATATTAAAAGTGTTGTAAATATATTTTGAACATACTTTGATATATATGTATATATTGTTATAGGTTCGTGAATCAACCAGTGGCCAAGTCTTACTTCCCGACGAAGTAAAAATCTGTGAAAGTGAGTTATAGTCCCACTTTTAAAATCTAATATTTTTGGGATGAGAATACATGCAGGTTTTATAAATGATTTACAAAATAGACACAAGTACGTGAAACTACATTCTATGGTTGAATTATCGAAATCGAATATGCCCCTTTTTATTAAGTCTGGTAATCTAAGAATTAGGGAACAGACACCCTAATTGACGCGAATCCTAAAGATAGATCTATTGGGCCTAACAAACCCCATCCAAAGTACCGGATGCTTTAGTACTTCGAAATTTATATCATATCCGAAGGGTGTCCCGGAATGATGGGGATATTCTTATATATGCATCTTGTTATTGTCGGTTACCAGGTGTTCACCATATGAATGATTTTTATCTCTATGTATGGGATGTGTATTGAAATATGAAATCTTGTGGTCTATTGTTACGATTTGATATATATAGGTTAAACCTATAACTCACCAACATTTTTGTTGACGTTTTAAGCATGTTTATTCTCAGGTGATTATTAAGAGCTTCCGCTGTCGCATACTTAAATAAGGACAAGATTTGGAGTCCATGCTTGTATGATATTGTGTAAAAACTGCATTCAAGAAACTTATTTTGTTGTAACATATTTGTATTGTAAACCATTATGTAATGGTCGTGTGTAAACAGGATATTTTAGATTATCATTATTTGATAATCTACGTAAAGCTTTTTAAACCTTTATTGATGAAATAAAGGTTATGGTTTGTTTAAAAATGAATGCAGTCTTTGAAAAACGTCTCATATAGAGGTCAAAACCTCGCAACGAAATCAATTAATATGGAACGTTTTTAATCAATAAGAACGGGACATTTCAGTTGGTATCAGAGCGTTGGTCTTAGAGAACCAGAAAATTTGCATTAGTGTGTCTTATCGAGTTTGTTAGGATGCATTAGTGAGTCTGGACTTCGACCGTGTTTTCTTTAAAAATGATTGCTTAACATTTTTGTTGGAAACTATATATTTTTAACATATGAATATTATGTGATATATTAATCTCTTAACGTGTTTGATATTATGTGATAGATGTCTACCTCTAGAACAAGTCCCATTGACTCACCTAATAATAATGAAGAGTCAAATGTAAATTGGAATGATTTGTGGACTGATTCACAAGTTCCCGAAGAGGAACCGGAAGAAGAGTCGGAACCGGAAGAAGAATCGGAACCGGATGAAGAAATAGAACCGGTGGGGGAAATAATAAAACGGTTAAGTAAAAGAAAATCCTCAACCAACCGACCAAAGTTAATTATGGTCAATGGTGTTTCCGCCAAGGAAGCAAAATATTGGGAGGATTACCAATTCTCCAATGAATCGGATTCCGACGAGAATTCCGATGATGTTATAGAAATTACCCCAACTGAATTTAAAAAGGCAAAAGAAAATAATAAGGGAAAGGGCATAAAAATAGAGAAATCTAATTCCAACCCCGATGAACTTTATATGTATCGTCAACCCCCGAAGTCCTTAAGTTGTAACAATGACCCGGGAACCTCTAAACCACCAGGTTTTTCTAAACCAATGTGGACAACGACGGCTCGTATTAGGGGAACATCATATATCCCTAGAAACTTGGCAAAACGAACCAAAACCGAAGAAGAAGAAACGAGCGAGTCGGAATAAGATAGTTGTATTCGTGTGGTGTAATATATGGAATATAGTGTTCTTATGCTTTATGATATATGTAAAAATTGCTTGTATTAATAAGTATTTTTTTTTATGAATCTAACTCTTGTCTATTTTACAGTTTAAAAACACAAAATGGATAGACAACCCAATATTTTAAGAGACCTACCCGGAGACATGATTGATGAAATCTTGTCTAGAGTCGGTCAGAATTCCTCGGCACAACTATTTAAGGCGAGATCAGTTTGTAAGACATTCGAAGAACGTTCCAAGAATGTCTTGGTTTATAAGAGACTTTCGTTTGAAAGATGGGGGATATCACATTGGGAAACCCATAAGTTACGATGTGTTTACTTTGACGCATATATTGCGGGGAACCCAAATGCTATTTTACGCAATGGGTTAAGAAATTATTTTGACTCAATATATCCGAATATTGGACTTCGTGATTTAGAAAAAGCGGCTAACATGCAACATAAAGAAGCATGTTATGCTTACGGATTAGTAATGTTCGCTTCTCACCAAAGTGAGAACAAGAACATCGGGCTACAACTATTAACCAAAACGTTCCCACAAGTGACGGAGTCGGTAATTGGGGTAAGAAATGAGGTTTTTAGATTGTTACGGGACTGTTGGACATTACGTAACCCTCGTCCCTTTGATGACGTTACAACACGCTGTCTTATCAACGGCCATAACGGTTATGTTGCACAAGACCAAGGATGGGAAGTAGTCCTAGTAAAACCAGAATGCATGACTTGTTTCTGGACGTATGAATTACGTGTCTTTATTGCCTTTGCTGAACGACTTGTGTACTAGCTAGAATTGTCTTCACAACTATCTTGTATCAAAGTTATTGTGTGCTATATTTCATGCTTTATGTAAAATAAGCGGTATTGTAAGTTTGTAAAATATTGTATAAAAGTTTGAACGCGAAATATTATTATAATCAGTTTTTCATATAGAATTGTAGTAGTTGAATTGTATATTAGCTACTAAGTATAAACTTAATGGGTAGGTACTACCCGAATTTAAACTTATAAAACGCTAATATGAAGAAAAAGCTTTTATAAATGAGTTCATATTATGCTACGAAATACTATTAACTACTCTTAATATTCTGTATGATTAACTTGTTCCATTTAACTATTTTGAAGGAAATGGCACCGACTACTCGACACACCGTGAATATGAATGAAGAGGAATTTCGTACTTTTCTAGCTTCAAACATAGCCGCAGTACAGGCTGCGCTACATACCAACAATAACCTTGGATCTAGCAGTACAGGAAATCGTGTAGGATGCACCTACAAAGAATTCACTGCCTGCAAACCTTTGGAATTTGATGGAACCGAAGGACCGATCGGATTGAAACGGTGGACCGAGAAGGTTGAATCGGTGTTTGCCATAAGTAAGTGTACTGAAGAGGACAAAGTGAAGTACGCTACGCATACCTTCACAGGTTCTGCGTTAACATGGTGGAATACCTATCTAGAGCAAGTGGGACAAGATGATGCGTACGCACTACCGTGGTCAGCATTCAAGCACTTGATGAACGAGAAGTACCGTCCCAGAACCGAGGT
The DNA here is from genome assembly GCF_046630445.1 of Rutidosis leptorrhynchoides. Taxonomy (NCBI): domain Eukaryota; kingdom Viridiplantae; phylum Streptophyta; class Magnoliopsida; order Asterales; family Asteraceae; genus Rutidosis; species Rutidosis leptorrhynchoides. The sequence goes on along the minus strand of NC_092334.1, from coordinate 589,579,921 downwards.
CAATAAGCTCAAGACAGAACTTAGAGGGTTACGAACCCAAGGATTTGATATTACCACGTACGAAAGACGATTCACAGAATTGTGCTTATTGTGTCCGGGAGCATTCGAAGATGAGGAAGAGAAGATCGACGCGTTTGTGAAAGGATTACCGGAAAGAATCCAAGAAGATATAAGTTCACACGAGCCCGCCTCCATACAACAGGCATGTAGAATGGCTCACAAACTAGTGAACCAGATTGAAGAAAGAATTAAAGAACAGACTGCTGAAGAGGCCAATGTGAAGCAAGTCAAAAGAAAGTGGGAGGAAAACGGTGATAAGAATCACCAATACAACAACAACAGCAATTACAACAATAATCGCAACAATTATCCCAACAATCGCAACATCAATCGCAACTACAACAAACGGCCCAACAACAACAACAACAACAACAGCAACTACAACAATCATCCCAACAACAATAATAACCGCAACAACAACAACAATCAGAAGCAGCTATGCCAAAGGTGTGAAAAGAATCACTCGGGGTTCTGCACCAAATTTTGCAACAAGTGTAAAAGAAATGGTCATAGCGCGGCGAAGTGTGAGGTCTACGGACCAGGGGTTAATAGATCGAAAGGAACAAATGGTGTCGGAACGAGTAATGGAGGAGCAAGTAGTGTCGGAGCAAGTTATGCCAATGTAGTTTGTTATAAATGTGGAAAACCAGGCCACATTATTAGAAATTGCCCGAACCAGGAGAACACGAATGGACAAGGCCGTGGAAGAGTTTTCAATATTAATGCGGTAGAGGCACAGGAAGACCCGGAGCTTGTTACGGGTACGTTTCTTATTGACAATAAATCTGCTTACGTTTTATTTGATTCGGGTGCGGATAGAAGCTATATGAGTAGAGATTTTTGTGCTAAATTAAGTTGTCCATTGACGCCTTTGGATAGTAAATTTTTACTCGAATTAGCAAATGGTAAATTAATTTCAGCAGATAATATATGTCGGAATCGAGAAATTAAACTGGTTAGCGAAACATTTAAGATTGATTTGATACCAGTAGAGTTAGGGAGTTTTGATGTGATAATCGGTATGGACTGGTTGAAAGAAGTGAAAGCGGAGATCGTTTGTTACAAAAATGCAATTCGCATTATACGAGAAAAAGGAAAACCCTTAATGGTGTACGGAGAAAAGGGCAACACGAAGCTACATCTTATTAGTAATTTGAAGGCACAAAAACTAATAAGAAAAGGTTGCTATGCTGTTCTAGCACACGTCGAGAAAGTACAAACTGAAGAAAAGAGCATCAATGATGTTCCCATTGCAAAAGAATTTCCCGATGTATTTCCGAAAGAATTACCGGGATTACCCCCACATCGATCCGTTGAATTTCAAATAGATCTTGTACCAGGAGCTGCACCAATAGCTCGTGCTCCTTACAGACTCGCACCCAGCGAGATGAAAGAACTGCAAAGCCAATTACAAGAACTTTTAGAGCGTGGTTTCATTCGACCAAGCACATCACCGTGGGGAGCTCCTGTTTTGTTTGTCAAGAAGAAAGATGGTACATTCAGGTTGTGTATCGACTACCGAGAGTTGAACAAACTTACCATCAAGAACCGCTACCCACTACCGAGAATCGACGACTTATTTGATCAACTACAAGGCTCGTCTGTTTATTCAAAGATTGACTTACGTTCCGGGTATCATCAAATGCGGGTGAAAGAAGATGATATTCCAAAGACTGCTTTCAGAACACGTTACGGTCATTACGAGTTTATGGTCATGCCGTTTGGTTTAACTAATGCACCAGCTGTGTTCATGGACCTTATGAACCGAGTGTGTGGACCATACCTTGACAAGTTTGTCATTGTTTTCATTGATGACATACTTATTTACTCAAAGAATGACCAAGAACACGGTGAACATTTGAGAAAGGTGTTAGAAGTATTGAGGAAGGAAGAATTGTACGCTAAGTTTTCAAAGTGTGCATTTTGGTTGGAAGAAGTTCAATTCCTCGGTCACATAGTGAACAAAGAAGGTATTAAGGTGGATCCGGCAAAGATAGAAACTGTTGAAAAGTGGGAAACCCCGAAAACTCCGAAACACATACGCCAGTTTTTAGGACTAGCTGGTTACTACAGAAGGTTCATCCAAGACTTTTCCAGAATAGCAAAACCCTTGACTGCATTAACGCATAAAGGGAAGAAATTTGAATGGAATGATGAACAAGAGAAAGCGTTTCAGTTATTGAAGAAAAAGCTAACTACGGCACCTATATTGTCATTGCCTGAAGGGAATGATGATTTTGTGATTTATTGTGACGCATCAAAGCAAGGTCTCGGTTGTGTATTAATGCAACGAACGAAGGTGATTGCTTATGCGTCTAGACAATTGAAGATTCACGAACAAAATTATACGACGCATGATTTGGAATTAGGCGCGGTTGTTTTTGCATTAAAGACTTGGAGGCACTACTTATATGGGGTCAAAAGTATTATATATACCGACCACAAAAGTCTTCAACACATATTTAATCAGAAACAACTGAATATGAGGCAGCGTAGGTGGATTGAATTATTGAATGATTACGATTTTGAGATTCGTTACCACCCGGGGAAGGCAAATGTGGTAGCCAATGCCTTGAGCAGGAAGGATAGAGAACCCATTCGAGTAAAATCTATGAATATAATGATTCATAATAACATTACTACTCAAATAAAGGAGGCGCAACAAGGAGTTTTAAAAGAGGGAAATTTAAAGGATGAAATACCCAAAGGATCGGAGAAGCATCTTAATATTCGGGAAGACGGAACCCGGTATAGGGCTGAAAGGATTTGGGTACCAAAATTTGGAGATATGAGAGAAATGGTACTTAGAGAAGCTCATAAAACCAGATACTCAATACATCCTGGAACGGGGAAGATGTACAAGGATCTCAAGAAACATTTTTGGTGGCCGGGTATGAAAGCCGATGTTGCTAAATACGTAGGAGAATGTTTGACGTGTTCTAAGGTCAAAGCTGAGCATCAGAAACCATCAGGTCTACTTCAACAACCCGAAATCCCGGAATGGAAATGGGAAAACATTACCATGGATTTCATCACTAAATTGCCAAGGACTGCAAGTGGTTTTGATACTATTTGGGTAATAGTTGATCGTCTCACCAAATCAGCACACTTCCTACCAATAAGAGAAGATGACAAGATGGAGAAGTTAGCACGACTGTATTTGAAGGAAGTCGTCTCCAGACATGGAATACCAATCTCTATTATCTCTGATAGGGATGGCAGATTTATTTCAAGATTCTGGCAGACATTACAGCAAGCATTAGGAACTCGTCTAGACATGAGTACTGCCTATCATCCACAAACTGATGGGCAGAGCGAAAGGACGATACAAACGCTTGAAGACATGCTACGAGCATGTGTTATTGATTTCGGAAACAGTTGGGATCGACATCTACCGTTAGCAGAATTTTCCTACAACAACAGCTACCATTCAAGCATTGAGATGGCGCCGTTTGAAGCACTTTATGGTAGAAAGTGCAGGTCTCCGATTTGTTGGAGTGAGGTGGGGGATAGACAGATTACGGGTCCGGAAATTATACAAGAAACTACCGAGAAGATCATCCAAATTCAACAACGGTTGAAAACTGCCCAAAGTCGACAAAAGAGCTACGCTGACATTAAAAGAAAAGATATAGAATTTGAAATTGGAGAGATGGTCATGCTTAAAGTTTCACCTTGGAAAGGCGTTGTTCGATTTGGTAAACGAGGGAAATTAAATCCAAGGTATATTGGACCATTCAAGATTATTGATCGTGTCGGACCAGTAGCTTACCGACTTGAGTTACCTCAACAACTCGCGGCTGTACATAACACTTTCCACGTCTCGAATTTGAAGAAATGTTTTGCTAAAGAAGATCTCACTATTCCGTTAGATGAAATCCAAATCAACGAAAAACTCCAATTCATCGAAGAACCCGTCGAAATAATGGATCGTGAGGTTAAAAGACTTAAGCAAAACAAGATACCAATTGTTAAGGTTCGATGGAATGCTCGTAGAGGACCCGAGTTCACCTGGGAGCGTGAAGATCAGATGAAGAAGAAATACCCGCACCTATTTCCAGAAGATTCGTCAACACCTTCAACAGCTTAAAATTTCGGGACGAAATTTATTTAACGGGTAGGTACTGTAGTGACCCGAACTTTTCCATGTTTATATATATTAATTGAGATTGATGTTTACATGATTAAATGTTTCCAACATGTTAAGCAATCAAACTTGTTAAGACTTGATTAATTGAAATAGGTTTCATATAGACAATTGACCACCCAAGTTGACCGGTGATTCACGAACGTTAAAACTTGTAAAAAAACTATATGATGACATATATATGGTTATATATATAGTTAACATGATATTATGATAAGTAAACATATCATTAATTATATTAACAATGAACTACATATGTAAAAACAAGACTACTAACTTAATGATTTTGAAACGAGACATATATGTAACGTTTATCGTTGTAACGACATTTAATGTATATATATCATATTAAGAGATATTCGTACATCATAATATCATGATAATATAATAATTTAAAATCTCTTTTGTTATTATAAACATTGGGTTAACAACATTTAACAAGATCGTTAACCTAAAGGTTTCAAAACAACACTTACATGTAACGACTAACGATGACTTAACGACTCAGTTAAAATGTATATACATGTAGTGTTTTAATATGTATTTATACACTTTTGAAAGACTTCAATACACTTATCAAAATACTTCTACTTAACAAAAATGCTTACAATTACATTCTCGTTCAGTTTCATCAACAATTCTACTCGTATGCACCCGTATTCGTACTCGTACAATACACAGCTTTTAGATGTATGTACTATTGGTATATACACTCCAATGATCAGCTCTTAGCAGCCCATGTGAGTCACCTAACACATGTGGGAACCATCATTTGGCAACTAGCATGAAATATCTCATAAGATTACAAAAATATGAGTAATCATTCATGACTTATTTACATGAAAACAAAATTACATATCCTTTATATCTAATCCATACACCAACGACCAAAAACACCTACAAACACTTTCATTCTTCAATTTTCTTCATCTAATTGAACTCTCTCAAGTTCTATCTTCAAGTTCTAAGTGTTCTTCATAAATTCCAAAAGTTCTAGTTTCATAAAATCAAGAATACTTTCAAGTTTGCTAGCTCACTTCCAATCTTGTAAGGTGATCATCCAACCTCAAGAAATCTTTGTTTCTTACAGTAGGTTATCATTCTAATACAAGGTAATAATCATATTCAAACTTTAGTTCAATTTCTATAACTATAACAATCTTATTTCAAGTGATGATCTTACTTGAACTTGTTTTCGTGTCATGATTTTGCTTCAAGAACTTTGAGCCATCCAAGGATCCATTGAAGCTAGATCCATTTTTCTCTTTTCCAGTAGGTTCATCCAAGGAACTTAAGGTAGTAATGATGTTCATAACATCATTCGATTCATACATATAAAGCTATCTTATTCGAAGGTTTAAACTTGTAATCACTAGAACATAGTTTAGTTAATTCTAAACTTGTTCGCAAACAAAAGTTAATCCTTCTAACTTGACTTTTAAAATCAACTAAACACATGTTCTATATCTATATGATATGCTAACTTAATGATTTAAAACCTGGAAACACGAAAAACACCGTAAAACCGGATTTACGCCGTCGTAGTAACACCGCGGGCTGTTTTGGGTTAGTTAATTAAAAACTATGATAAACTTTGATTTAAAAGTTGTTATTCTGAGAAAATGATTTTTATTATGAACATGAAACTATATCCAAAAATTATGGTTAAACTCAAAGTGGAAGTATGTTTTCTAAAATGGTCATCTAGACGTCGTTCTTTCGACTGAAATGACTACCTTTACAAAAACGACTTGTAACTTATTTTTCCGACTAGAAACCTATACTTTTTTTGTTTAGATTCATAAAATAGAGTTCAATATGAAACCATAGCAATTTGATTCACTCAAAACGGATTTAAAATGAAGAAGTTATGGGTAAAACAAGATTGGATAATTTTTCTCATTTTAGCTACGTGAAAATTGGTAACAAATCTATTCCAACCATAACTTAATCAACTTGTATTATATATTATGTAATCTTGAGATACCATAGACACGTATACAATGTTTCGACCTATCATGTCGACACATCTATATATATTTCGGAACAACCATAGACACTCTATATGTGAATGTTGGAGTTAGCTATACAGGGTTGAGGTTGATTCCAAAATATATATAGTTTGAGTTGTGATCAATACTGAGATACGTATACACTGGGTCGTGGATTGATTCAAGATAATATTTATCGATTTATTTCTGTACATCTAACTATGGACAACTAGTTGTAGGTTACTAACGAGGACAGCTGACTTAATAAACTTAAAACATCAAAATATATTAAAAGTGTTGTAAATATATTTTGAACATACTTTGATATATATGTATATATTGTTATAGGTTCGTGAATCAACCAGTGGCCAAGTCTTACTTCCCGACGAAGTAAAAATCTGTGAAAGTGAGTTATAGTCCCACTTTTAAAATCTAATATTTTTGGGATGAGAATACATGCAGGTTTTATAAATGATTTACAAAATAGACACAAGTACGTGAAACTACATTCTATGGTTGAATTATCGAAATCGAATATGCCCCTTTTTATTAAGTCTGGTAATCTAAGAATTAGGGAACAGACACCCTAATTGACGCGAATCCTAAAGATAGATCTATTGGGCCTAACAAACCCCATCCAAAGTACCGGATGCTTTAGTACTTCGAAATTTATATCATATCCGAAGGGTGTCCCGGAATGATGGGGATATTCTTATATATGCATCTTGTTATTGTCGGTTACCAGGTGTTCACCATATGAATGATTTTTATCTCTATGTATGGGATGTGTATTGAAATATGAAATCTTGTGGTCTATTGTTACGATTTGATATATATAGGTTAAACCTATAACTCACCAACATTTTTGTTGACGTTTTAAGCATGTTTATTCTCAGGTGATTATTAAGAGCTTCCGCTGTCGCATACTTAAATAAGGACAAGATTTGGAGTCCATGCTTGTATGATATTGTGTAAAAACTGCATTCAAGAAACTTATTTTGTTGTAACATATTTGTATTGTAAACCATTATGTAATGGTCGTGTGTAAACAGGATATTTTAGATTATCATTATTTGATAATCTACGTAAAGCTTTTTAAACCTTTATTGATGAAATAAAGGTTATGGTTTGTTTAAAAATGAATGCAGTCTTTGAAAAACGTCTCATATAGAGGTCAAAACCTCGCAACGAAATCAATTAATATGGAACGTTTTTAATCAATAAGAACGGGACATTTCAATAATGATAATGGTAAAAGTAATAATAATGATACTAATAATTATAAAATGGTTCAAATATTCATATAAATGATAATAATGATCACAATCATAACACTTATTAATAATAATAATTCTAATACTTAATAATAATAATTGTAATAATATTAGTAATCCTAATACTTATATTAATATTAGTAATAATAGTAATCATAATATTAAATGATAATACTTAGTAATGGTAATAATATTAGTAATAACAATATTAATAATAATTATACTTTCTATAATTATAATAATAATAATAAATAATAATAATAATTATAATACTAATAATAATAATAGTAATAATAATAATAATAATTTTGGTAATGATATATACCTTCCAAAGCTTATATAAAAAGAAACGTCTCAAACCGGGCTCAAACTCGCGACCTCCCAATTATACGCAAACCCTCTAAACCATTCTTCCATTTCATTATTTCCTGAAATTATTACATTCGATTTATATTTATCCCCTATTATTTATTCTTCTTCTTCTTCTTTAATTTATTATTCAATCAGGGATCAATACCCTCTCAACTCGTTTATTTAACTTATTTTGATTATTCTTTAGGATATATAAATAACCATTGATATGTATTTACAGAAAAACAATTTTTAAAAGAAAAAAATAACAGTAGCACAGCTTGCTGTACGAAGAAAAAAAATAAAACTCAAAAATTTATTTCGGGTTTAAGGTTGTTTTAGAGAATGCTCATAACATAAATTGTGTTACAAATGATTCATATAAACATTATAAATTATCAATTCGACTTCATTTGTAATAGATATTTCAAATTTAATCAAAGAACAAATTTTGACTTTTTGATTTATAAACTTTGACTCAAAAATTACAACTCAACAAAATGAATTGAAACTTAAATTTTTGCAGAAAGTTTGAGTGAAAGATTCTCAACAACACTACATTAGTAGATTCTTAAAATTCATTCGAATTGAAGTAAATGCTTTTCACAGTTAAGAACACAATAAACTTGAAATTAAATTTTGAGTTTTTGAACGTTTTAGATAATAATTATAACATGAAATATGCTCTAATTCATTCCTAGAAACTTTTTGAATCCTTAATTGATCCAGAAACATCAATATGAATTCGAATTTTAAGATGTGTGACGACCCGGAAATTTTCAACTAAATTTAAACTTTATCTTTATATTATTCTGACACGATAAGCAATGTTTGTTAAGTTAAATCTCAAGGATTTTAAACTATGTTTATACATTCATTTAAACCTCGACCAAATTCTAATGATTCACGAACCATTAAATGAACATATATGAATATGTATGTATATGTGTATATGTTATAAATTGAAAATGTCAACAAAGTATTTAAACGTATAATGCTTTATATGAACGTATTTATTTCAATATGATTATCGACGAAATTAAAAAAAATATATATATAAAATGATTGAATTATCAGAAACATTGAATTATGATTACAAGTCTCTGTTGAGAGGTCCACTATGATTTGAGAAAATCTATTCCTCTTAACGATATTCGGAATAATTTGTAAAGATATTTATAAATAAAAATAAAAAGTGTCATTTACGAAAGTTAGACAAAAGCTAGTGGAGAATTGGTTTCCATAATATTCTATTAATCTATTTTCAAACGTACAAAAACGTTTTCAGTTTAAAAAGAACTTTATTATTAAAACGTATATAACTTTTATAAATATCTAGAATCACTTTTGATAACTCATTATTTAACCAGTATAATAAATATAACGATATTTATATTTTATTTCATTAAATATATATAACGATTTAAATTAATATTATATATATTTATACGCGTATTATACATACATACTTTTTATACTTTTACTATACTTTAACTTTACCTTTACTTTACTTTAACTTTAATAATTCACTTTAATAATTCATACTTTAATAATTCACTTTAATAATTCATACTTTAATAATTCACTTTAATAATTCATACTTTAATAATTCACTTTAATAATTCATACTTTAATAATTCATACTTTAATAATTCACTTTAATAATTCATACTTTAATAGTTCACTTTAATAATTCAAAAATATATTATAAATAGAATTCAATAGGTTTCATTATTTCATAGAAACTTGAAAATATATTTCTCTAAACTCTCTCAATCGATTTACATATATATATATATATATATATATATATATATATATATATATATATATATATATATATATATATATATATATATATATATATTTGCTCTGTATTATTTCAAGATATTATTAGTATACATAAAATATTACGACGGAGTGATGTCCGAGTGATTTCAAAATAGTTTTTTTTTTTAATGAGTCGAAGCTAAGGAAATTATGGGTTATAGCTATGGAGGTGATGGGTATGGTTCATGGGTATGCTCGTGAGGTCAATCTAGTGTTTATCATCTCCGTTGCGTCTACGTACTTTCCTGCAATATTGAATCTCAATATTGATACGTGAGCACTCATAACTTAACTTTTATATATCAATAGTGTATCCCTGACTAGTGCTCGAGTATATAGGATTATGCATGCTTGTACATTTGATATTGTCCTTAGATAGGTTTGTTGAATCCTGAATTAGATACATATGCTACTGAGATAGGGTATATGATATGCATGTCATTGGAAAGCTAGCGAAAAATTAAGAACTTTTCATTTAGATATCGAATGGTTTCGATGAACGGATTAGAAGTTATAGTCAACTGAATTTTAGTATTATTGTTAAAATGATTATTATTACTATCGTCGTTATTATTTTAATAGAAATATCATTGTTATTATAAAATATCATTATTACTATTATGTTAGTATTATCATTTTATCATAATACCATTTTTAGTAAATATAAATATTGTTATTTTTTTTATAAAATAATAATAATTATTATTACAAAATAATAAAACTTTTACTTATTATTATTATGATCAATATTATTTTATCAAATAAATAGGGGATACAAAGATATTTTTCACCACGCGTAATATAATTACATTAATAATACTTACCACTGTAGTTTTACAATATTAAGTGAACTTTATAAATTTTAATACTTAAGATATATAAAAGTATATTTTATCATATATAAACGTTAATATAAATTTTTATTAATAAATGACTTTTATTATTATAAAATCTAATAAATATATTTAAATATATAAAACGACTATAGTTAAGTTATATAATAAACACGTATAAATTTTAGAAGTCATTTTGGGTTAAGTTGACTTTTGTTGACTTTTGCATATTAGTCTCGAGCATTAGGATTGTGGTACACTATGACTTGACCAAAAATTGTTAGACAAATATTGACCAACATATAAATATATATAATTAATATAGGTTCGTGAATCCGAGGCCAACCTTGCACTTGTTAAATGACGTTATATGTATTTTTACTATGAAATACAGTATGGTGAGTTTCATTTGCTCCCTTTTACTCTTTACATTTTTGGGCTGAGAATACATGCAAATGCTTTATTAACTGTTTTACAATAATTATATGTGTGAGTTTCATTTGCTCCCTTTTACTCTTTACATTTTTGGGCTGAGAATACATGCAAATGCTTTATTAACTGTTTTACAATAATTATATGTGTGAGTTTCATTTGCTCCCTTTTACTCTTTACATTTTTGGGCTGAGAATACATGCAAATGCTTTATTAACTGTTTTACAATAATTATATGTGTGAGTTTCATTTGCTCCCTTTTATATATATTTTTGGGACTGAGAATACATGCGCTGTTTTTATAAATGTTTTACGAAATAGGCACAAGTACTAAAACTAATTCTACGTGGGTTTAAACCAGTAATATACCCTTAGCTTGGTAACATTAAACTACTTGTCTATGTACAGTAGGCGCGAATCCTAAAGATAGATCTATTGGGCCTAACAAACCCCATCCTGACTATGGGATGCTTTAGTACTTCGAGGTTATTTTAAACACACCTGATCTGGTGTACTTCAGAGGGTAAAACATGAACGTTAAGGCTTGTTACCGGGTGCCTACAACTTATAGAATACTTTTATACACTTGCGAGTGTACATATATTTATAAACGGAAATCTTGTGATCTATTAATATATTGAAATGATTGATATGATAAACCTATGAACTCACCAACCTTTTGGTTGACACTTTAAAGCATGTTTATTCTCAGGTATTAAAGAAATCTTCCGCTGTGCATTAGCTCATTTTAAGGATATTACTTGGAGTCATTCATGGCATATTTTGAAAGACGTTGCATTCGAGTCATTGAGTTCATCAAGATTATTATTATGTCAATTATAGTTGGATGTATTATGAAATGGTGTGCATGCCGTCAACTTTCGTTGTAAAGAAAGTTTGTCTTTTAAAAACGAATGAAATGTTTGTAAAATGTATCATATAAAGGTCAAATACCTCGCGATGTAATCAACTTTTGTGAATCGTTTATAATGTATATGAACGAGTCCTTTCAGTTGGTATCAGAGCGGTGGTCTTAGCGAACCAGGTCTGCATTAGTGTGTCTAACTGATAGTCATTAGAATGCATTAGTGAGCCTGGACTTCGACCGTGTCTGCATGTCAAAAGTTTTGCTTATCATTTTTGTCGGAAATTGCCTGCTTATCATTCTTAGTCTAGACACGTCTTACTGCATTGATTGCATGAATAGTGTATAGACAAAATTCATATCTTAGCGTATCTGCTAATCCATATCTAAGCGTATCTGTTACTGTAAACTTTGCCTGACATATCCCGTAAATTCCTCCGTAATCTATGAAATCTTTTGCGCTATATATATATAGATATTCTATGTAATTAGAATACCACCCGATAGCCGAAAAATCATTTCATATAAAAAATCCTTTATTCAATCGAACGAAATGGAATTCGTCATTAGTTCAAGTCCCTCGAATTCCGATATGGAATCCCACTCAAGCTCCGAAAGCAGTGTGACCAGAATGGATCAACCAATTAGCCATCATCTATTCTGGATGAATTGGGGATAGGTTCGTAGCATCCTCAATAATTGGAGACAAGAAGAAGGTGATCTCTTCCATCCACCACATTGCCCTCTTGGCGATGAACCTGAAAGCACTTACCGGCGAACCGGTCCGAAACACCATTTTCTCTCCCATTTCCAGAGTATCTCGTCACGATTATATACTACATCAAATTCTAGATTTTATTTATCCGTTCGTCCGAACCGACAATCACCCCGGTGTAATAGAAGAAGTCAACGCGCTTCACGCTCGAGTAGTGACTTTAGAGAATATGGTGCAAGGGTTACAAACACCAACAAATAACGAAGTATTAATTCATAATTTCAATTTTATTGAATAAATACTCCGTAAAAGTTATGTAATTTCTAAAGTCTTTAGGGATTATTCAGTTCTAGTTTCAACCGTAAATCAAATGAGTTTAATTTAATATTAACTCATTAAATCTATGTTACATCTGAAGAAAATATGCACATATATATTTTCATAAAGACTGTAATAAAACTCCGTTGTACAAAATATTAATTGTGAAAAAAAAAATTTAACGGGTAGGTAATACCCGAGAGATATATAAATTCACAATTAATATGTTACATTTTTCGAATCTGATTAAGCAAATCATCAACTATACTCCCAAAATCTCACAACAATATACATTCTTGTATAGTAATCAAAGCAACCATTCTCACCCAAATTTGATTACGCATTCTGATTTTGACAAATCAAAATCCAAGTCATGATTTAACAGAAGACATCACTCTTAGATTCCTACATCTTTCAAAGCTATACTTTGACTTCAAAACTGTGTTAGAACATCATATGTATATTAACGATTACAAACTGTGTTCAAACTCTCCGAAGTTTTCGAAGATACTTCAAACAATGAACAATCGAGATGATGATCCAACCACATATTACCCACATTTATGTACCTAAAAAGCTCTCGAAGCCAAAGTCATAGTTCGATGCGTATCCGTGTCAGACCCTTTGGCATTTATTAGCTAAAATGACTTTTCAATTCCTTTTCAAAGTAGACAGTTTTGTCACAGCTCCAGCAAGTCAACTTCGACTTTTCAGTTAGACTAGTCTTATTATAACCTCGATAGATACATTGCCCTTTCGTCATCGTTACTGGGGACCTTTCATATCTCGCCACCTTAGAAATAAACTTACCAACAACTTCAATTATCTTTGACTTTTCGAAAAATCATTATATTTATTGAAATCACATCATTTACTCATTCGCATCTTGTAACGAGAATTGTCATACGAATCATCGGAAAACAGTAACCAATATTTTGAAATCTCACAGCATGTCTACGCCAACAGTTATATGTGTACGTAAAACGTCTATCTCCTGGACTTACATAATTTGAATGTGAAGTTCTGAAAAATATTTTGAACTGCAAACTAGTTCTTGAAATGCTGATGAAGCATCAAAAACTGTAAACGATCTTAACAGTAAAAAGTTTGATGACAAAGAATAGTAAGGTGGTAAAGCTGAGAAAAAGAGAAGGTTTGGAACTGGAAAATGGATTGAACAGACTATGAAGGAGGCTGTGGACAAATCACAAAGACTAAATCTGACTTCAAAGAATCCAAATGATTCAGTGCCTGCTAAAGTCATTAACGAATACCTTACTCTTTATTCTAAACCTTTACAGACAAATCTTCATCATCATCCATCAATATTAGAAATTCTAAGATATTATCATATCTTTCATTATAAATATTCGCGATATTTCTGAAGATATTTTCACAACTAATCTTATCTGAAGTCATTTATCTCTTTGCGCTATCAGTGTTACATCATATAAGAAACTATTAGTTTTTATATTCTATAAACTTTCGAGTTTAAATTATGAATGTTTTGAAGTAGTGTTGGGAACTGAAGCATAAGTTAGTATAATATAATGACACTTGATCAACGTGATTATATTACAGTAAGTCATGCTGAGTTTCTAATGGGACATGACGATTCACAGATCATGCCGTCATCATGTTCCATGTTACACGACTCTTGTATTCTATTTAATCTCTAAAAATATCAAGAATATATTTTCTTGATGATTCAGTCTTTTCAGGGTATTCTGGTAAATTAACAAATCAAGATCGTGCCATTACCATTTCCTTCTTAGAACATTAACTATGTTCATTCTGAAATTCATATCTGCGAATACTGGACCATTACAAACGTTGCTTAATCGCAAGAAGAAGAAACGAACGGACAAAACTCCAAAATAGAAATTGGAGTATAAATCGCAGCAAATAGAAGGGAGCATTAACTATGGATGTCAATGATTATAGAAGACAAAAGCAGGGGCTTTGAAATATAAGGGAATATATAAAACCCAATAACCACCCAAAAATTATAAACCGTATATATCGATGCATATAGCAATATAAAGACACGGAAGAACTAAAAACACTATAAACCCGAGAGTATAGTAGAAGTAAATAGATTCTTCCAGAGACAGATGAAAAAGAAGAATGACAGATATGAAAGTGAGGAGTATATCGAGAATCAGTACTGGATGAAGCATATTGACAAATACTTTAAAATATGAGTTGAGGGAGTAAGAATAGAAGGTGTGAGTTGTAAGGAAACGAAGGAGGTGGATTTATAGTGAAATACCCGATAGAGAAATCAAGATGGATTATCGTATTAATTCCAAGAGAATCATAATCTCCTTAATCACCGAAGCATCAAATCCAACATAGATTACAAAGATTTTCTTTAAATTCGGAGATCAATTGTGATGACGTCAAAAGATATGACGAATCACTATAATCTTATTTCCTTCATGTACGATAACTTCCCTCATACGCTTCGAGTAATCGAATTATTTTATCCATACTTCTTAGACATGATAAAACTTCATAATCGTTACGTCATAATAACATTCTCATTGTTAGCCATAACGACCTCTATCAAATTTCGGGGACGAAATTTCTTTAACGGGTAGGTACTGTGACGACCCGGAAATTTTCAACTAAATTTAAACTTTATCTTTATATTATTCTGACACGATAAGCAATGTTTGTTAAGTTAAATCTCAAGGATTTTAAACTATGTTTATACATTCATTTAAACCTCGACCAAATTCTAATGATTCACGAACCATTAAATGAACATATATGAATATGTATGTATATGTTATAAATTGAAAATGTCAACAAAGTATTTAAACGTATAATGCTTTATATGAACGTATTTGTTTCAATATGATTATCGACGAAATTAAAAAAAAATATATTAAATGATTGAATTATTAGAAACATTGAATTATGATTACAAGTCTCTGTTGAGAGGTCCACTATGATTTGAGAAAATCTATTCCTCTTAACGATATTCGGAATAATTTGTAAAGATATTTATAAATAAAAATAAAAGTGTCATTTACGAAAGTTAGACAAAAGCTAGTGGAGAATTGGTTTCCATAATATTCTATTAATCTATTTTCAAACGTACAAAAACGTTTTCAGTTTAAAAAGAACTTTATTATTAAAACGTATATAACTTTTATAAATATCTAGAATCACTTTTGATAACTCATTATTTAACCAGTATAATAAATATAACGATATTTATATTTTATTTCATTAAATATATATAACGATTTAAATTAATATTATATATATTTATACGCGTATTATACATACATAGTTTTTATACTTTTACTATACTTTAACTTTACCTTTACTTTACTTTTACTTTACTTTAACTTTAATAATTCACTTTAATAATTCATACTTTAATAATTCACTTTAATAATTCATACTTTAATAATTCACTTTAATAATTCATACTTTAATAATTCACTTTAATAATTCATACTTTAATAATTCATACTTTAATAATTCACTTTAATAATTCATACTTTAATAGTTCACTTTAATAATTCAAAAATATATTATAAATAGAATTCAATAGGTTTCATTATTTCATAGAAACTTGAAAATATATTTCTCTAAACTCTCTCAATCGATTTACATATATATATATATATATATATATATATATATATATATATATATATATATATATATATATATATATATATATATATATATATATATATATATATATATATATATATATATATATATATATATATTTGCTCTGTATTATTTCAAGATATTATTAGTATACATAAAATATTACGACGGAGTGATGTCCGAGTGATTTCAAAATAGTTTTTTTTTTTAATGAGTCGAAGCTAAGGAAATTATGGGTTATAGCTATGGAGGTGATGGGTATGGTTCATGGGTATGCTCGTGAGGTCAATCTAGTGTTTATCATCTCCGTTGCGTCTACGTACTTTCCTGCAATATTGAATCTCAATATTGATACGTGAGCACTCATAACTTAACTTTTATATATCAATAGTGTATCCCTGACTAGTGCTCGAGTATATAGGATTATGCATGCTTGTACATTTGATATTGTCCTTAGATAGGTTTGTTGAATCCTGAATTAGATACATATGCTACTGAGATAGGGTATATGATATGCATGTCATTGGAAAGCTAGCGAAAAATTAAGAACTTTTCATTTAGATATCGAATGGTTTCGATGAACGGATTAGAAGTTATAGTCAACTGAATTTTAGTATTATTGTTAAAATGATTATTATTACTATCGTCGTTATTATTTTAATAGAAATATCATTGTTATTATAAAATATCATTATTACTATTATGTTAGTATTATCATTTTATCATAATACCATTTTTAGTAAATATAAATATTGTTATTTTTTTTATAGAATAATAATAATTATTATTACAAAATAATAAAACTTTTACTTATTATTATTATGATCAATATTATTTTATCAAATAAATAGGGGATACAAAGATATTTTTCACCACGCGTAATATAATTACATTAATAATACTTACCACTATAGTTTTACAATATTAAGTGAACTTTATAAATTTTAATACTTAAGATATATAAAAGTATATTTTATCATATATAAACGTTAATATAAATTTTTATTAATAAATGACTTTTATTATTATAAAATCTAATAAATATATTTAAATATATAAAACGACTATAGTTAAGTTATATAATAAACACGTATAAATTTTAGAAGTCATTTTGGGTCAAGTTGACTTTTGTTGACTTTTGCATATTAGTCTCGAGCATTAGGATTGTGGTACACTATGACTTGACCAAAAATTGTTAGACAAATATTGACCAACATATAAATATATATAATTAATATAGGTTCGTGAATCCGAGGCCAACCTTGCACTTGTTAAATGACGTTATATGTATTTTTACTATGAAATACAGTATGGTGAGTTTCATTTGCTCCCTTTTACTCTTTACATTTTTGGGCTGAGAATACATGCAAATGCTTTATTAACTGTTTTACAATAATTATATGTGTGAGTTTCATTTGCTCCCTTTTACTCTTTACATTTTTGGGCTGAGAATACATGCAAATGCTTTATTAACTGTTTTACAATAATTATATGTGTGAGTTTCATTTGCTCCCTTTTACTCTTTACATTTTTGGGCTGAGAATACATGCAAATGCTTTATTAACTGTTTTACAATAATTATATGTGTGAGTTTCATTTGCTCCCTTTTACTCTTTACATTTTTGGGCTGAGAATACATGCAAATGCTTTATTAACTGTTTTACAATAATTATATGTGTGAGTTTCATTTGCTCCCTTTTATATATATTTTTGGGACTGAGAATACATGCGCTGTTTTTATAAATGTTTTACGAAATAGGCACAAGTACTAAAACTAATTCTACGTGGGTTTAAACCAGTAATATACCCTTAGCTTGGTAACATTAAACTACTTGTCTATGTACAGTAGGCGCGAATCCTAAAGATAGATCTATTGGGCCTAACAAACCCCATCCTGACTATGGGATGCTTTAGTACTTCGAGGTTATTTTAAACACACCTGATCTGGTGTACTTCAGAGGGTAAAACATGAACGTTAAGGCTTGTTACCGGGTGCCTACAACTTATAGAATACTTTTATACACTTGCGAGTGTACATATATTTATAAACGGAAATCTTGTGATCTATTAATATATTGAAATGATTGATATGATAAACCTATGAACTCACCAACCTTTTGGTTGACACTTTAAAGCATGTTTATTCTCAGGTATTAAAGAAATCTTTCGCTGTGCATTAGCTCATTTTAAGGATATTACTTGGAGTCATTCATGGCATATTTTGAAAGACGTTGCATTCGAGTCATTGAGTTCATCAAGATTATTATTATGTCAATTATAGTTGGATGTATTATGAAATGGTGTGCATGCCGTCAACTTTCGTTTTAAAGAAAGTTTGTCTTTTAAAAACGAATGAAATATTTGTAAAATGTATCATATAAAGGTCAAATACCTCGCGATGTAATCAACTATTGTGAATCGTTTATAATGTATATGAACGAGTCCTTTCAAGATGAACAATTTAGTTGACTTTTTGGAATTAAACTATGACTTCCAAATTCGAAATAATTAGAAAGAATTGACGATTAGAAACTTACAGATAGTTTAATTAGATGATTCCTAACATCCTTGCATTTATAGATTTTGAAATGGAATTCGAATTTGAGGTTTTGATAATATTACCCAAGAACAGAGAAGTGGTGATGTGTTCTTCAAATGAATTTTTGATTTTGCTGTTTTTAATCTCGAATTGTATAAATAGAGGATTATATAGAGGTTGAGTAATATTATTACAGTTATATTCGCTCAATTATAGATTGTTTTGTAGCTTAACAGACTCGACAAGAAATCAATCAGAAACAGAAACATGAATAAAAAAAATAAAACGGAATAAGATGGGTAACTGAATTTGGATACATCTGTGTTTGATTTCGAATCTTATTACAGAATTGGAGACAAGAAACAAGTTAGAAAAAAGTGTGATGGTGAGATGAAACAGAATACGTACTATATATCTGTGTTTATATTTATATATAATCAATATTTATGTATATATATATTATGTATATGTATTTATATATGTATACTTGTACTTCGTATATGTATGTGTATATATCTGTATCTGCATCATCATATATCGCTATATATATATATATATATATATATATATATATATATATATATATATATATATATATATATATATATATATATATTTTTGTATATTAATTATATAAAGGAACAAAATAATATTAATTATATAAACATTAGTATTTATTATTAATTTTATTAATAATAAAGAAACTAATAATAATAATAATAACAATAGAGATAATAGTGATAATAATATCAATAATATTAACAATACTTGTACATATCAAATATTTATATATATATTTTATATTAAAAATATTAATATCAATAATAAAAATATTAATATTATCATTTATAATGAAAGTATTGTTAATAATATTAATATAACAACTTTATTCAAACTTGTAATTAAATTTAATTATTAATATTATATGATAACATATATTATTTATTTATTATTTATACATTTTATATATATTACATTATATATAATATTACTTATGCATATTATTCATATGTATGTGTGTGTGTATATATATATATATATATATATATATATATATATATATATATATATAATATCCTTTATTTATATATTCAATTTAAATAATAACTTAATTATTCTGTTTATTATTTTACATTTTTAATTTCAAATTGATTAAAGTGTATTTTATTAATTCAAAATATTATATATACACTTATATATATATATATATATATATATATATATATATATATATATATATATATATATATATAATATCCTTTATTTATATATTCAATTTAAATAATAACTTAATTATTCTGTTTATTATTTTACATTTTTAATTTCAAATTGATTAAAGTGTATTTTATTAATTCAAAATATTATATATATATATATATATATATATATATATATATATATATATATATATATATATATATATATATATATATATATATATATATATATATATATATATATATATATATTTACATATTTATTTACACACAACAGTTCGTGAATCGTCGGGGATGGTCAAAGGTTAAATGTATCCATAAAAAATAGTTCAAATATTTTGGGACTCGGTTTAATAGACTTTGCTTATCGTGTCAGAATCTTATAAAGATCAAGTTTAAATTTGGTCGAAAATTTCCGGGTCGTCACAATTGTGACGAAATTTGAAGAAGGTCATTGGAGAATAAATGTGGTTTATTTATTCTGACCAAGTTAAGTATATCAATATATTTATAGAAATAACGATAAGTTTCTAAGTCAGAATCCGTGGTTCCTAGGCTCATTAAGCTAAATGAATTTAGTATTTAAGTTCACTAAATATCTAAAACTTATCGTTAAACTGTTTCATTAAAACAAACTCGTGGTTTCACGGGTTATTTCACTAATGTGATTGTAAAACCCTATTACATGTGATTCTGCATGTGAAATGACATGCTAAATTTAAAAAAAACAAAAAAAAAATTGGAAAAAAAATAAAAAAAACAAAAAAAAATTTAAATTTTTTTTCAATCACATGTGATTGTCGCGTCACATTGCGCGCTCTGATTGATCCGTTGGATTTTAAGCAAATTATTGGATTCAAGGGATTACAACTGACAAATCAAACTAGAATATTTTCTCTCAATGTAAAACTGAGTGAATAAATAATGGCTTAAGAAATATTTGAAAATAAGTTTGTACTAACATAACTGAATCGTTCAATTACATAATTCTTATGTTTTTAAGAGTTTCCAGAAAAGAAATTGTTTTCTACGTAATAGCTACATACGTGAAAACCATTTTTCAAGATTGTCTCGTTAGTTTTAGATGCTCCTATTTAAAACATAAAAAGTGGATCCTTATAGATTTATTTAAAAAACTTTTATCTGGGGAATATTATTAAAAAAATAATGAAAGTATAAATAATAATAACGATTACAAGCGCGCCTTGCGACTTCACAAACAACCGAAGACCAAGCTAGAACCTACACATATAACTAGGACTATCAAAACCAAAAAATCTAACGACCCATCTAAATAAGGACAAAAAACTACAACCAGTCCCACTTCATTCCAAACGAAGTCGATGCCTTAGTAACCCTTTTCCCCTCCGTAAACTCGACCGTTTCCTCTTTATCAAATTTCACATCGCCCGATTCATCAACTAGGTTATTGATTCATTATGTAGTGCTCCGAATGAATTTGAGTCTTAACTTGTGAACCCTTACTTGTCCCATCTTCTAACCTTCTTTTATCCACCTGTACAACCTTCGACAAGCCATTATTTTTAATTCTTTGGGCCAATTCTTCTTGAGATTATATACCAATTTTTGCTTTTCTCTTCCCACATTAAACCCATTTGTCCGCCTTCTCGTTTGATCATGACTCGACGTCTTTCCTTTAGTTTAACTATTTGAAAACCATAACTATCCATTATTATTGTGACCACTCGAGTAATATGCATTGTACTTAGTTCATGTTGGTGATCAAAAAAATTACTTCCCGAGTAACGTGAAGGTTTCCATTTATACTCTATCTTAACCGTATCTACCATGCTTCGTTAACCATAAATTCCAAGAGTTGCTACCCTGCGACTTCAGCTCATGTTCTGCCATTATTTTGATCATTACACGAGCTTAGTTTGGCCAACTTCATGCCTCAACACACATGTGATGGTACTAGTATAAGAATCTAACATAATAGAATTTTCAATGTTGGATGCAATCATACTCAGACCATCAGTTGTGTAACTTGTTAATGATGTTTTGAATGAAATTTTAAGCAATGGTAATATTCAAATCAATAGTTAAAAATATGAGATAGACAATATTACATCATTACCCAAATTAATGATAAAAAAATACGAGTATGATTTAAAATGATAATATAACGGTTGTCGTTGAATACGTTTACCTAATTACTAATTTCTTTTTTTATATAGTTAGATTAGATATATTAGATTAGATTAAATTAGATAAATTAAATGGATTAAATTAGAAAGAAATAGAGATAATTGAATTTGTTACAAATTAATAATTGAAAATCAAATTAATTGTTAGATTTCAAATCAATTAATGATCAATGGTTGATATGAAAAATGGAGACAATTATAACATCATCTCAATGAATGATTAATAATCATAGTGATATAAAGGCCATTTTTTTAATTTTTTGATGAAAGATCACACAATTGTAACTTTCCTTAAAAGAAGATTCAACAAGTTTTTTAATATTAAAATAATCAATGATCACTCACATTAGTACCCGGTAGAATTAAAAACATAATACTCCATATATAATTATGTAATAATTAATCATATAATATCATAATTAATGGAATAATCAGTAATTACAGAATTAAAACATAAGGAATAATCAGTAATTAATCATATAATATCATAATTAATGATTGATTGATTCTTTATTAATTAATTACCATTACATTACATTACAATAGTAATTCAATCACATTCTAAAATATTTGTGATTGAATATATATTTCAATTTCAAATTATTATTTTAGTTTCAAGAAATAGAGCATGCATTTGGATTCTCATCAGAGAACAATTGAGGTGGTGGGATTCTTTCCATAACATACAAAGGTGGATACTGATGATAATACATCATTCTTTGCATCTCCATCAACTCCATTCTTTCTACTCCAACTTCCTTCCTTACTTCCTCTTTTGCCACTTCATCACTTTCGCCTTCTTTCTTCTCTTCTTCCGCGGCTGCTGATTTCTCTTCGGGTTTTGGTTCTTCTGCGGGCTTCTCTTCGGGTTTTGCCTCTTCTTCTTTGGGCTTCTCGGCCGATTCCGGTTCCGGTGCTGGTGCTGGTTCAGGCTCGGGCTGTGGCACAATCTTGGCCTGCTTTTTTGTACGCCTATACACGTACTCTACGAGCTTCTCGCCATCCATACTTCCTGTTACTATAACTTTACTTGCATTTACTTCTGTTTCCACTGTTCTTACCCCTACAAATTGTACATATACATTCCACATTATTTATTAAATGTTCACACTTGTAAACTTGTAAATGATGTATTTTTCCTTCTTTTTTATAGAAAAGATGTATGTATGTATGTGTGTATTCATAATTACAATTACAAATATAATGTATAAAATAATATATATATATATATATATATATAATATGGGAGATGATTCTAATACACCCTTTTTTGATCCTCACACACCTATTTTAACCTTTTACTCCTCTAATAATACTCCATTTCTTTAAATTGGTGTGTGAGAATCAAAAAAGTGTGTGTGAGAATCATCCCCATATAATATATATTACTCCGTAGTAAAATAATATTACTATAAAAATGTCACTAGAGTTATGATGCTTATAGTGATGCATAATATGTCCATACCTATAAACATGCAAGAAAGATAAATAATAAATAATTACATTATTAGAGATCACATAATTTGCCTCCTTTTGTATTTAAGTGTAAAATATTTTGTGACTTTTACTGTTATCAGTACGCATCATTTTCTGTGTACTTTTGAACAGTGTCATTTTTTTCGCCGAGGATAAAATGTTAAAAAATGGAAAGAAAAAAAAAAACAATTTGAGAGATTAAGATGTCGAACTTTAACAAATAAATATAGAAATGATCATTCGTTTGGGGCGGCTGACGCAGTTGCTCTACAATAGATCCACCCCTTAGTGTAAAACTGTAATCGTCATTTACAATTTGATAGAAAATGACACAGTTCTTTCAAAAGTGTTGAAAACTTGTGTAAATCATAGTGAGATTGGATGTATATGTATTGTATACCTTTCATTCGAAGGATTTTGCGTTTGAGTTGTAGAGCACAGGCTTCACAGTGCATATTAACGTTTAACTCGAC
Source organism: Rutidosis leptorrhynchoides (assembly GCF_046630445.1). NCBI lineage: Eukaryota > Viridiplantae > Streptophyta > Magnoliopsida > Asterales > Asteraceae > Rutidosis > Rutidosis leptorrhynchoides. Next base: position 589,555,596 of record NC_092334.1, on the reverse strand, counting down.
CGTAATAACTCCAGGAACATCGGAGGTGACAATTTGAGGGATGGGTTCTCCTTCAGCAGCAGGAAGAGGTGACAAAACTTTAGCAACTCTTTTTGTTTTCTTTGTTATTTTGTCACAAACTGCTTGTGGTTCCACCACTCCTTTTATTGTCACTTGGTTCTTTCCCATATCAAAGTCCACTCCTACAACCCCTATGAAAATATCACACAACTCATCAAATGATATGACAATGTATATATTATAATATTATATACTTTTTGTTAACAACTAATTATAAGATGCTTTATTTTCTTACTATCAATTACAATGTATGTATCATATTTACTTATAAGTACTCTATATTTTTATCATTATCATGATCACATTGAACTAGAAAAAAGTGAATATATAGATTAATATATATATACCTGGAATTCTCATAAGTGATTTCTCAATTTTTTTGGCACAACCAACACAATGCAAATCTATAAACAAAACAAATGGAGGTGGTGGTGGTGGTGGTGGTTGTGGTTCTTCTTTTTTCTCTTCAACAGGAGGTTTCTCTTCACCATTTTCTGTCTTTTCTTCTTCTGGTATAACTTCCTCTGCTTTTGGTTCTTCCTATAAAAAAAATAAATAAATAATAAGACAATTTTTAAAAAGGACTAAACAAAAACCACATTAAACATCAAAGATCACACACTCACACACACACTGTCCCATCCAATAAATATGACTAAAACAAAAAGTTAATTCTAAATTAGTAATAGTTACCACTTTCTGTTCTTCACCCATTGTGAATAATTAAAATAAAGAGAAGGGAAGTTGGTGTAACAAGAGAGAAATATAAAGAGAGAGTATAAGGGAATGAGAGTTAGAAAATAAAAGAGTTGAAATATATAAGAAAATAATATTGAGAATCTTAAGGATGGACGGTGAGTTATTATCCTATAAAGGCAAAACATTGACATGGCAGAGCACATGCAGAGCCACTAACTTCTATTTTTTATATAAAAATAATATCATCTTTTTGGGTTTGGATCCATGGCCACAAAACTTAACCAAACGGAATTCCAAAGATTCAGGGTACACTAGTTTATTGGGAATACTAACTGAATTATGATCAGCGCACAAGGTTTACTTTAAGGCTTGGTATTTTCTTAAGTGTTAGTTAATCACAGGTCTATCTGGACGTGTTTTATCTTAAACAGGTCAAAGAGTAATATCAAATTAATTTAATTAGTAATACTAAAACGGGTCAAATGGCTACCAACGTATTTTGGCGTGAATACTAAGTGTTATCTTAGAAGTCCAGACCCATTATGTGGAAGGGTAAATGTGATCAGCGTGAGTTCAAGCCTCATTTGTGTCAATAATTTGCACCTCTTACCACAGTACGCGGGTCTAGTCTCGTTCCCATCACACATGCATGGGCGAAATTAGAGTGGTAGAGCGGGCCAGGGGCACCGGACCCTTGGATTTGAAATTTTTAAGTTTGAATTTTGAACTTTTTTTTTTTATTTTGACCCAACCCAAAAGTTCATGACCCAAAATCACCCATCTTTTTCATTCTTGGACTCTTTAAGGAAATGCAAAATAGTTCCACGTCAGAAACTGATATAAAGAAATGTATGCATATAAACTTAGACAAACCTCTCTCTATCACCAATTGGATTTTGAGTACTGTGGAACTCATGAACTTATATGTTATAAATGTTGGTGGACCTGAAACGATCCTACACGTGGTATCAGAGCCGCAAACGGGATGCAAGATGGTGATATTCGGTGATCGATAGCATTAAACAAGTAGCATGTAGAAAGAAGTAGCAAGTAGTAAGAGCAAGGATGATCACTGATGTTCGTCAAGCAGCATGGATTAACCGATTAAGGGGTGATTGTTGGAGATAATCGGTTATGAAATGCAAATAATACCACATCGGAAACTGATAGAATGAAATGTATGCATATAAGCTTAGGGGAATCTCTCTATCACAAGCTGGTTTTAGAGTACTTTGGTGGGTTCTCATACGAACCACGTTTTGGTGTTTTGCTGATCTACACATTTTTTTTTAAAAAAAAACGGGTCAAATGGGTTAAAAATCATTTACGATTGTACCAAAACTGTCTTATTAAAAGATTTGGATTATTATTGTAACTATGATTAACGTACTTACTAATTATGTTAAAAAAATATTGATTAACATAATTAACCAAATGAATGTATGTGATTTTGACCCGTTATTCAACATGTCATGCTCCTATCTCTAGACAACTCTGAACAATGTACATTAGAATCATGATAGATTTTATCATTCTTGAAGCTTTTTTCAGATTTTGTGTTAGTTAGTGGTTCCTGAAGAGTCTTGTCTTCTATTCTTTACGTATACCGCTCAAAAAACGACAAACTTTGTAACTGTTTATGATCAAAAAAGCTCGGTATGACCACGAAGCTAGTCGAACCATTCTGAAAAACCGATGGTTGATGTATATATGAATAGATTAGTCAGGCAAAAGTTAAAAACTTTAGTTTGAGTTTTGGGAGTATGCAAAAAGGAATAAAAGTTTACGTGTAAAGATCTGCGTACTAGAAACTTGGTATCACATGCCTCAATATTCAATATTTCTTTTTAAGCTTTTTCATTTTGTAATTACCTAACCTGTCATGCATCTATTCTTTGTTTTTTGGTTTTTTTCATTCATGTAACTAACTTGATTGAATCTCTACATGACCAAAATAGTGATAAAAGATGAGGCTCTGCATCAAAATTTCAACTTTGTTACGTGGGGATGAATGTTAAACACATAGACATTGCATTTGGATCTATATAACTAATTATGTAACTTAGTCTATAAGAGCAAGTAAAGTTTATTTGGGCTTAAAAGGGCCAGATCAAGTACCAAATATAGAAACATTTAAACATGTGGACATGAGTCAGCATGGGCCCATAAGGTTTCCTCTCATACAAGTTTTATTTGTAATTTTCTAACCTAGCTTTCATACTTTATAAACTGTAAAAACTACTAAACTGAAAAATATACAAATATGATTAAATTATTTAGTGTAACTTCTATACTTTCTAGTGAGAATATTCTTGTTAATAATGTTGATTATAAAGATTGTGTGTGAGATTAGTGTGGGGGCCATAAAATTGGAATAAGAGGTTAGTATTAGCGTAATGTATGTAGGCATTATTGCTTTGTTTAGTTGTTAAGCAATCAAACTTGACCCAACCACCATACACTAAACTTTTTGGCTAATGTATATGGGTCCAAGTGTACAGTTTTTAAGGTTAACATGATCAACTAACTACTTATGGTTGTTTGGTTTTGAGTCAAGAAAGCTAACAAATCATCAAGAAGACATAATAAAGCAATAATCAAAGTATATAATTATAAAAATCATAATTAACAAAATGAGAAAATAGAAACATTAATTGAACCACCACATAAACTTTGCCAAATAGCACCTGCCAGATTGTAAAGCTACAATGGTATGGTCATCAAAAAAAGTTTCTATATACATTTACATATGTAGAAATTGTAAAACCATCTTTTATCTTTATACAAGTACTTTTGCTAAATATATACATTTACATCGTCACAATACATAGAAAAGTGAGTGTTTTTTAAACGTAAATCATTGTTTTGCGAAAAAAACGTAATAACATTAAATGGATCCGAAGATCAATAAGTACAACTGTTGCAAAAGAAAATTCAAACCTAGCCAAACAAGTGCCAAATCTACGGACCTAAACCAAACGGTTCCACAAACTGGGTGAAAACATGCCTAACACACTAACAAAGGATAAATTATTTTTTATTACATGTCACAATTGAAAGTATGGTTAATTGCATAAACATGTAACCAATTTTGGCATAATTTCTAATTCAGGTAACCAACTTTGTTTTAAACTCAAACTTTCCAAAGGACACGATTTATTACACGTACGAAAACAAAGTAAACATTGCCACAAGTAACCACGCATCATCCACCACATTAGAAATCCTGCCGGGTTAAGTTAATAATATTGACGTTTAGAGGGTTTTTACGTACGAAAAATGAAAACAAAATTGGCTATACGAAATACAAAATGGACCTCACTAGTTACCTTTTTATGCAATTAACCATTAAAAGTATGTTGTACCTTTTTTAAACTGTGAAAGAAGGTTGATGCTGATTAAGATATAATTCTGCAATAGCGGTGTGTAACGCCGCACCAATAGGAAGAACATCTTCATCAAGAAAGAAATAAGGAGAGTGTGGTGAGTGAACCGCACCAACGTCTTCATTACGTATTCCGATTCCAAACATGACTCCAGGGATCACTTGCTGATAGAACGCAAAATCTTCACCAGCCATCACCTTTTCGGAAATTTTAACTGCCTGTGGACCGAGCAACATTGAACCCACTTGATCCACATGATCATTCATGGTCTTGTCGTTAATCGTAGCTGGATAAGCTGGGAATTCATCGTCTTTCATGTCAACTGAACCTGTACATCTATGAACAGCTGCCTGTCCTTCAACCACCTGATAAAAATGAAGTTAATATAAATTTATTTAAGATTAATGAGATAAAATTCTTCTAGTTACTATTAAGTCTCTCAACAAATTTGCGTTGCGATTTCACAGTCCCCTTATATTGAAATCTAGAATTTGAAACCTAAGGTGGTTTAGAGGGGCATTTGATTGTGTCTTTTTAATTTAACTAGTTTTAACCCGCGACTTCGCAGAATAAATGATCCGTAGTAATAATTAATAATTAATTTTAATTATTATTAATTGATATATAATATATAATAGTAATGAATAAGAGTAGTTTTTATTTGAATCATCAAATTAATGGTTGAAATTCAAGATAATGGTTGAACTCGAAATCAATCAATGGTAAAAACATAGAGACAATTATGACATCATCCTTTAAATCAATGGTTGAAATTCAAAGTTATAAACTCGCCTAAAGGTTGAAATCCCATCATTTAAAAAAAGATGACATAATTATCACTTTCTTTTATCTATAATATAGGACGAAAGAAGATTTTAAATGTTAATTGTTAATATGACATGATTAATGAGAACCAGCAGTTGTTATACAAATGGGCTGTAAAAATAGTCTTTAAATAGACATAAGCTGTTAGTGTTATGCAAATTCTGAATGTTTAAGGAATCAATGGATAATATGACCAAACAAGACAGTATTGTAAAGAACTAAAGATGGTTTGTGAATGGACATAAAAGTGTCACAAATTCAATTAAACTATAGGGGGTTCATAATAATCATATTTTGTTAGGCCTCAGACGTGGCAACTCTTCAATTTCCTTAGCCAATATGGCAAATTTGGTAGTTTCTTAACTAGGGGTCTTTTATGTAAGTATAGCAGGAGATACTATGCCAATATGCTTGATTTACTAATGAATTTTGGTCCATTATGGATTGTTAGGAGAGAACCTACAGCTCAAATTTAGGCAAGTTTGGCGAGACACCAGACCTCTAAAACGTCATCCAACCATTTTCTTCGTACTCTATCTTAAATATAAGTGAACGTTCCTATCATTTTAAATTTTTATAATCAGTTTTATTGCACATGCAGATGGTATGAAACTGATTATCCAAACAGAAGTCATCATCTCCCATCATAATGATAACAATGAGAGTTTAGCGTTCAAACTATGGGTCAGGAATTTGACACGACTAGTCGGTCTAGAAAAAAATGAATTAAATAAATTAAAGTACTTCTTTTGGCCTATTTATCGATTAGAAGATTTAGCTTGTATGAATCGCTATTGGTTTGCTAACAATAATGGGAGACGCTTAAGTATGTTAAGGATATATATGTATCCCTGATTAAAAATTAGAGTTTCCTATATATAATATTCTATATTCTATTCTATATTTCTATTTTATGCTCTATCAATGATATTTTTTATTTTTTTTCTTCTATCCGTGACCATGTTATATGCAAGCAACCTGATGCGAATATGCGATGTCTTACACCCCAGTCTAGGATACGTGAATATTAAGTAGTCAGGGTTGAGTCCGGGGACTAGCCGGATGTTGACTAACATTGACTTTTAGTAATATATATTACACACATAAATCAAACATAAATATTTCAAACGTAAAATTTTCAAACATATGTATATGGCACAAAATATCTGAGTATAAAATTTATTTTTAATTTTGACCCGACTTTGAACAACACTGACTTTGACCGACTCACACCGACTTTGACTGACTTTGATCTTATTTTTTTACAGTTGCTCGACTAATTAGACGCTTTGGACGAAACGGGTCGGGCTAGTCAACAAACCGACTAGTCGGTCGAGACGGCTGCCGTTTACAACATTGCTAAGGGTTGTCATATTTTTTCATCTATTTATTTACTTTTATTATTTAGAGCAGCAGAGAGGGTCATCATACTACAACAGGCTTTATAATGATAAGCAAACGAAGTGAAAATAGAATAAATGAATAGAAGATACCTCTTTTACCCTCTGCTGAAGACGCTGCAATCCTTGAGTGGTAAGACTCCTAAGGGTTCCCCCTATTTCAACATATGATGGAATAACATTTAACGCGCTTCCGCCCTTAACATAAGTCACTGATAGCACCTTCATACAATAACAAGTATTAGCATCGCCAAACAAATAACTATAAACAGGTCATACATCATGAAATCAACTTGGCGTCAAGTATCTGATAAAGTACAGTAACATATCCAAATTTTCTTATTGCTTACTTGTTCTATTCTATTAGTTAGTAATTGAAGATGGTGAGCAACAAACTTCACCACTCCATAATTATTAAGTGCCATCATGTTTAGTCTTGAGGAATATCCAAAATGAGTACGGGCAGGCCCGGCCCGAAGAGGGATCAACGTGATCACCCGCTCAGGGCCCAATATTTTAAGGGGCCATTATCCATTACTACTGCTCTGGCCCAATATTTTTAGAAGGGAGGAGATATATCAGGCCCTAAGGAGTCAGGTACAAATTCTTTTTTATTCTATTACTACCAAGAGCTTTGGCATTTATAGAGTATAATTCCTTTAATTTGTACTTTACCGATGTGGGTTAAAAACTAATGTTTCCTCTTTGTTTTTTTCTCAGGGAAAATCACTCTGCATTTCACACATGTTCTTTAAAGAACACGTATCTCATTTGTATTAAAATTATATCATATATACTTGGACTTCAGGATATATTTCGGTAAAAATCCTAAAACTTTGACATATTCAACGTTTGAAGTTTTTTTAATCTAATATTAATAAATTTAAACTTACACGATGTACATCTTTTAACTCTGATATTAACTTTCTTATATTATTTTTTAGCATGTTACTCGTTATAAGAATAGATGTGGTAGTTTATTATAAGTGGTTGAATTATTCTTAGATAAATAAATGGGATGAATGCATAAGTGTCAAGTCTACTACTTTCTTAGAATATTAGTTTTCATGTTTGATAGAAGTCGTAGTTGTTTCTTTCCAATTGCTATAATTATGTAATCCTATGTCCACTAGTGATATGAATGAAAAAGTTTGTCACAAAAGACTCTTCTTAACCTATTATTCTTGAGAGTCTTGAATCGACCTATTAAAAGCCTTTTTTTCCGACTCGCTCAGGGCACTAAAAATGTAGGACCGGCCTGAGTACGGGTCAAACAGGTTATAAGTGCCCAAAGTTTTTTCTGGAATGCATAAAACCTCCTAGGTTGTAATTCGAAGAATTAGGTCATTAGTGTAAAAAAAAGTGTGTTTATAATTACAAATAACATGCTAGTTATTCTTAACAAAGTATTTTTTTAAAAATGCTTGCAGGTTAAACCAACCAACTCCACAAATAAAAGACCCCTTTCAACCTAACCATGTTGACCCATAACGAAACTTGTGAAACCCACCCATCCTGCCACCTGTACTTTTAGATACAACGACTGCTAGACTCTATTTTATTTTACATTTCATGAAACATAGATGTTACATTAGACATTGTTCTTTTATATATAAGTTTGTATATATACAACAACACCAACAACAAAACCCAATAACACATAGATGGTGTATGGGGGAGGTGAGATGTAGACAATCCTTCCCCTATCCGAGAATAAAGACAAGTCATTTCTCCACCCAAAGTGGAAACACTCTCAAAAGTAGAGAAAGTCATCCCTCTCCCTATTCGACGGATAGAGAGATTGCTTCCGAGTGGACCTCCGGCCAATAAGTAGGGAAAAAAATTTTAAAAAATAAATAAAATTCAGACGCCATGAAAATGGTAAAATCAAATTTTCATGGGTTTTAAATCCTGCCTGAAATTTACTTTAGGCTCTAAGGGTCAGTCAAGTCGTCAATAAATCGACGCTTGCTGTCGACTCAATAACTAGAGCCCACAGTTTTAATATATACTTGTTTTTATATCCTTTACCTACATAGCTTTAATTCTGTTCAATACCTACATTTATTATTCTGTACTTTTTACTATTTCTTGTGGTGTATTTGCTTAATATATTAACTAATTACAGTTTTAAAGTTTAACATCATTCAATTTAACGTGTTAAAATATCTTTTCGCTTATGAAAACAAGAAATCATAGTGAGACATACTTGACTCTGTAAGGGATCTAGTTCTCTTGAGATCAGTTGTTGCAAAGCCAATATTGTAGATGATGCAGCAAGTACAGGGTCCACACTATTGTGCGGTTCAGCCGCATGACCACCTTTTCCTTCAATTCGAGCCACAAAAAAGCAAACGGCAGCCAACATAGGTCCAGGAAGGGTTGCAATGGTTCCTGTTGGAATTCCAAAATCAACATGCATTCCAAATATAGCCTCTGCACCACCTAGTGCACCTTGTTTTATCATATACGATGCACCCGCACCTCCCTCCTCAGCTGGTTGGAAAATCAGTCGAACCGTACCCTTAATGAAAAACAAAATATGTTTATCAGAATACTAAAAACTGGCTATTGCAACATCAGATTACCGTTTCGAAACACAAATCGAAAAACCGGATTCAGTAACAATAGTGAATTTTTACTTAAAAACATACCTTGAGGTTATCCTTTCTCTGATTAAGCAACTTAGCAGCACCAAGAAGCATAGATGTATGAGCATCATGCCCACATCCATGCATAACACCATCACTTTTACTCTTGTGTTCCCATTCAACTAACTCCTATATTTTCACCCCAAAAGTAGTTAACTTTTCAAACATCTCAAAGTAACTTCGGAAATAAAATTACACCAGAATGTATCCAACTACATAAGTGATAAGTGATGAAGTTTTCCCTGTTTGGGTTATCTCGGAGAACGAGTGTGTTTACTCTTGTGTATGCAGCCTATCTGGATTAATCCGTGACCGTTTTCAAACCCTTTCTTGACCACCACAAGATTTGAGTCCAAGGTTGGGGCCCTAAGATCCTTGCAAGAGATCTCCAGTTTAAATCTTGTGGCGGCCAGAAAAGGGTTTGGAAACGGTCACGTATTAATCCGGATAGGCCACGTAAACTAGAGTAAAAATACTCGTCCTCCCGAGTAACCCAAACCTTATCACTAATAATGTATCCAGCTGTAGTACTATAACAAAGTGTTACTTTCCCAACACGTGCTATTGTATGTATCTTAACTCCTTGAGAAGAAGTGAAGTCGCTATCACAGTAGCACGGGACTAGTCGGTGGGGACCTTGTAAGGACCACTCGACAATATTAAGAGATTAGTCGGACTAGTTGGACATTGACCACTGTGACTGCATTTGACTTACTTAGACCGATTTGGACCAAATATATCCGAACTAATAAATCTGACTTTGACGGAATAACTTTCACTTTTGATTTTTTTTAGAACGGCTTGGTTGGTCCCCCTCCCATTACCCCCCACTGGAAACCCACTTTCGAAACATCGCACTTACGTGAACCCGCTCGATTTTATTGTGTACTGCTCCCGCCATAGGACAACTTACGTGAACCCGCTCGATTTTATTGTGTACTGCTCCCGCCATAGGACAAGGACACAGGACCCCACCAACATGACGGCTAATGGGTTTATGCACAATATGTGGGAAAACCAGCCCCATTCGAGAATCAAACCTGTGACCAGGCGGATCTCTACTAAGGAATTGTACCACTCAGCCAGAGAAGCTCGGTGGTAACTTTCACTTTTGATACATACCATATAACCATTTCATAGAAAAGAATTTAAAGTTGAAAACTTTATGATGTTTTTTTAGCCCTAAAAATTTTTACCTGCAAAGGAAGGGCATCCATGTCAGCTCTAAGAGCAACAATAGGAGGTGATCCAGTACCAATTTCAGCAACAAAACCAGTATGTGCAATTGGGTATGTGTAAGAAATATTAAGCTTCTGAAGCTCATATCTAATAAGGTCACTGGTTTTAAATTCTTGAAAACGAAGTTCAGGGTACTCATGAATTTGCCTTCTGATTGAAATTAACCAATCTTTATCTTGTTTTGCTGAGCTTAAAAGCTGTGTTTTGTAGTCATCTTCTTCATTCTTGTATGCAATTTCAGTTGATGAAGGAAGTGAAATGCATAAAAAGAAGAGAATTAACGAAAGTTTGATCATTTTGAATAGCAGTTGTTTAGGGTTTATTACTTAAGTGCTAAAAGTCCCAAATTTGATACTCTTGGTACATATTTATTTATAAAAAGGAAATTTAATTTATTAGTGTTAAAGAAATCAAAACTACTTGATTTCATATTTTTATTACCTCCTTCCACTAGCATTTTCTTGTTTGTAACGAACCTTCCAGTTATAAGTTCTTCTCTGGTGTCCTCAGTTAAGTTGACTTTGATGGAGCTACTTAAAAGTCAAAACAGATAAAGTTTAGCTACTTAAAAAAATAATGCAGTACTATTAACGAAAAACATGTTTATTTTCCTATTCGCTTATTAAAATTAATTTTATATTAATTTAGTATTAAGGGATCAAAGTCAAGCTTGTGAACTTATGATGTTGACGCTCTAAGTGTCTGTTCACGGTTTATTTTTGGGGAGAAAAAAAGTAGGTGAGGGAAAAATAAAACGATTAGGCGTTCCAGAGTACTTTTGTGGAAGGGAAGCGAAGGGAAGGAAAGGAATTAGAAGGATGCCTTTCCTTCCTCTTCATCCACTTTCTTTTCATTTCTTTTCTTTTATAAACAAACTCTGGAACAAATCCTAACGATTTTTCCTTTAAAGTATATAGTTCTGATATAATATGTAGCTTTGAACTTTATTAGAAATGGAGGAAATGGATATTGTCATGTTTTCAATCGGCTTCTATTTCAATCCTGGTTAATGGATCACCAACAAGTGAATTCAAATTAGAACGTGGGGTACGACAAAGGGATCAACTCTCCCCGTTTCCTTTTTTTTTGCTGCGGAAGGGTTGAATGTGCTAACGAAAAAAGCCGTGAGAAATAGGTGCTTCTCGGGGGTGGAAATTGGTCGTGATAAAATTCCCATTTTACATCTTCAATACGCGGACGACACAATCTTCCTTGGGTCTTGGAGTGAAAGGAATATTCGAAATCTTATGAAGCTTCTAAAATGTTTTGAATTAACGTCGGGTCTTAAGGTTAACTTTCACAAAAGTAACCTTATTGGGATTGGGGTAGATAGGAGTGAACTGGAGAACTCGTTTGTTTGGTTGTAATATTGGTACTACACCGTTTACTTATCTTGAATTACTGGTTGGTGGTAACATGAATAAGGAAGAATCTTGGAAATCGATCGTAAACAAGTTTGAAAAGAGACTTTCGGATTGGAGGGCTAGATCGATTTCATTTGGTGAACGCTTGACCCTTGTTAAATCGGTGCTAAATAGTCTTCCGTGTGAGTTTCATTTGCTCCCTTTTTAAATGCTTTTGCAATTATATATTTTTGGGACTGAGAATACATGCGATGCTTTTATAAATGTTTTACGAAATAGACACAAGTAATCGGAAACTACATTCTATGATTGGATTATCGAATCGAATATCACCCTTTTTAGTCGGGTAATCTAAGAATTAGGGAATAGAAACCCTAATTGACGCGAATCCTAAAGATAGATCTATTGGGCCTAACAAACCCCATCCGGGTTACGGATGCTTTAGTACTTCGATTTTATCATGTCCGATGAGAGTCCCGGAATGATGGGGATATTCTAGACGCGTTTTGTTAATATCGATTACCAGGTGTTCACCATATGAATGATTTTTATCTCTATGCAGTTTGTGCGAAATGCCTGATATGAGATGATGTTTATGAAAAATGAAAATTGAAATCTTGTGGTCTATTAAAATTATGGAAATGATTGATTACGATAAACTAATGAACTCACCAACCTTTTGGTTGACACTTGAAAGCATGTTTATTCTCATGTATTAAAGAAATCTTCCGCTGTGCATTTGCTCATTTTAAAGATATTACTTGGAATCATTCATGGCATATTTCAAAAGACTTTGCATTCAAGTCGTTGAGTTCAATCAGGATTATTATTAAGTAAATGACAGATTAGGTCATTTATAGTTTGAATATTATGAAATGGTATGCATGCCTGTCAACTTTCGATGTAATGAAAGTTTGTCTTTTAAAAACGAATGCAATGTTTGTAAAATGTATCATATAGAGGTCAAATACCTCGTAATGAAATCAGCTATTATGTAACGTTTATAATCGATATGAACGGAGCATTTCAGTTGGTATCAGAGCGGTGGTCTTAGCGAACCAGGTCTGCATTAGTGTGTCTAACTGATAGTCGTTAGGATGCATTAGTGAGTCTGGACTTCGACCTTAGTTGCATGTCAAAATTTTTGTTTATCATTTCTTGTCAGAAATTACATGCTTATCATTCTTAGTCTAGACACATCTTATTGCATTGACTGCATGAATAGTGTATAGACAAAATTCATATCTTAACGTATCTGCTAATTCATATCTTAGCGTATCTGTTACTGTAAATTTTGCCTGACATATCCCACAAATTCCTCCGTAATCTACGAAATCTTTTGTTCTATATATATTGATATTCTATGTAATTAGAATACCATCTGATAACCGGAAATCATTTCATATCGAAAACCCTTTACTAAATCGTACGAAATGGAACTCGCCACTAGTTCAAGTTCTTCGGAATCCGACAGCTATTCCGACATGGATGTTCACCTAAGCTCCGAAAGCAGTGTGACCGGAATGGATCAACCAATTAGCCATCATCTATTCTGGATGAATTGGGGATGAGTTCGTAGTTTACTGAGTCATTGGAGACAAGAAGAAGGTGATCCCTTCCATCCACCACATTGCCCTCTTGGCGAAGAACCTGAAGCACTTACCGACGAACCTGTTCGTAATACCATTTTCTCTCTCATTTCCAGAGTAGCTCGTCATGATTATATCCTATCTCAAATTCTAGATCTTATTCATCCGTTCGTCCGAACTGACAATCACCCCGGTGTAATAGAAGAAATTAACGAACTTCGCGCTCGAATAGTGACTCTGGAGAATATGGTGCAATATCCACGAGCATCAGCAGCACCAGCAGCATAACCAGTACCACCAACAACCCAAGTTTCAACATCACATGCCTCAACATCTCATTCTGTACCTCGAGTATAATCATCGTTCTACATGACGTTCTACATCATTTATCTTCGTTCGACATGATGATTATGTAATCTCTAATGTTTTAGAGATTATGTGTTCTAGTTCTAACGATAAATCAAATGAGATTAATATCATATTAACTCATTAAATCCATGATTACATCTGAAGAAAATATATATGTATATATGTTTTCATAAAGATTGTAATTAAAAAAATTCTTTCATACAAACTGTTAATGGTGAAAATATTTTAACGGGTAGGTAATACCCGAGGAATATTTAGATTTCACATTAATAAGTTACACTGTACATTTTTCGAATCTGATTTAACAGTCATTTACTATCCTACTTACATCCACAGATATACGAATCCGTTCAAAGCAGATTACCCATTTTCATTCAATTTCATATTTGGATTTTGACCTATCAGAATCCAACAAGTGGCATAATGAAGAAAACATTGGACAAAAATAAAATTTGTTAGAAACAAACAAATTAACTATGAGAAATTTTGTTAAGAATCCACGCTAACAAAATCCTAGCTAACTGTTAATTCCTTATTACATTTAATTATCGTAATTTATTTATCGCAATTTATTTATCGCAATTTTAATTCTCGCAATTTTATTTATCGTCATTTAATTTCTGTTATTTATTTTACGCACTTTAAATATCCTCGGATAAATCGGGACACGTATACAATGTTTTGACATATCATGTCGACGTCATCTATATATATTATTTGGAATAACCATAGACACTCTATATGCGGTAATGCTCGAGTTAGCTATACAAGGTTGAGGTTGATTCTCAAATAATATATATACTTTGAGTTGTGATCGAGTCTGGGACTTGTATACAATGGGTCACGACACGTATTAATTAATTCGAATATACCATATTAAACTATATATGAATTATTACTAACTGTGGACTACTAACTGTGGACAACCAATATTGGACAATTAAAAATGAATTAAAATATTGATTATAACATATGAAACTAAACATTTCTTCAAGTTTGCCACTTGATTTCATCTTAAACCTCATTTATATCTTGACGATTACAATCAGCGTTCAAAATTTTCATGATTCTTGAAAACACCTCAATCGAGAGGATGAACCAACCGCACTTCATCTACGGAAGAAAAGATTGATGCATATAGTCATGTACCTGAAAACACTTGGAACCTGAGTAAACGTTTAACACGTATCTGTGCTAGCTCCTTTGGCATTATTATTACTGAAAATAACATTGCAATTCCTTTTCAAAATAGCCAATTTTGTCACAGCTCCAACAAATCAACTTCGACTTTTCATTCGAATAAACTCTATTATAACTTTGATATATAAGTTTGTCCTTTGTCATCATTATCAGAGAACCTTTTATATCCCACCACATTAGTAGTAAGCTTACCAACAACTTTATTTCTCATTGGCTAAAGTCTCTCAGCAGAACCATTATATTTGTTCGTTAAAACCTATTCATATACTCATCCACATCTTATAACGAGAATTACCACATCAATTACCGGGAATTAGCAATCAGTATTTTGAAATCTCGCAGCATGTCTACATAAACAGTTATATGTATACATATAACCTTTATCTCTTAGAATTATGATCTTCCATTCTGAAATTTTGAAAAGCACCCAGTCCACGAATCAATACCCTGAATTTTGAAAACGCTTAATGAAGCAGCAGAAACTATAGATAACTGTAAACGACCTTAACCGTCAGAATATTGATGATAAAGAATAATATGTTGGCAAAGCTCAGAAAAGTTGGAACTGGAAAACAGATTGAGCAAACCATGAAGGAGGCTGTAGACAAATCCCAAAGACTAAACCTGCCTCCAAAGAATCCAAATGACTCAGTGTCTGCTGAAGTTATTAACGAATACCTTACTTCTGACTCTTCACTTTACGGACAAAACTTCCTCATCCCTCTTGAAATCAGAAATTCTAAAATATCATCGTATCTTTCATTATAAATATCCTCGATATTTCTGAAGATATTTTCATAACTATTCTTACCTGAAATCATTAATCTCTTCGCACTATCAGTGTTACATCAGAAAGGAAACTGTTTTAGTTCATAAATTCTGCAAAATTCGAACTTAAAATATGAATGTTATTGAAGTAGTATTGGGAACTGAAGCATAAGTGTAACAACCTAAACCAAACCACGTTCGAACCCACTTAAAGTATCACAAAAATTTTTTTATTTTTGTTGCACAGCTATTGGCGCGGCGTGCCAACCTTCTGCGCGGCGCGCAAAAAGGCCTGGACAGGCTGCTGTCCCAAAAAGTCAAAAACATGAAAATGTTTGACCACTTCCCGACGTATTTAGACAAAACGCTTTTCACAACATATTATATTAGTTAAAACTAACACGTTCCAATAATAAAACGAGTTTTATGAGACCGGGCCCACATCGGCCGTTTTACGACTTTCGTACAAAATTCAAGTTTTCAACCACATGATTTTTAACACAAAATAAAGCCGAGCATGGCGATTGGGGATACGCTACCCAATCCTAATCAAATCCAAAAGCAAGCCTTCTAAAGTAACTACGCAAGTCCACTAGTCCCCGCACTTACCCGAGCCACCTCATCCAAGCAAATCTATAAAAAAAAATAAACAACGAGAGGGTAAGCTAACGCTTAGTGAGTGAGAATATACTACATACATATATATGCATAAAATGGACACGCCACACAAATAATCAAATACCGCATATCGGAGCATCCAAGCATAAAGGCAAGCTAAGCTAAGCATACCGTATAATCACTAAGCAACAAGCTAGTAACAACAACCATAAAGTAAGTCACCAACGACGATGTGAACAACGCCAATAAGCTACACCCGGAGGGTTAGCTACATCACAACAATACATTAATATATATATATAACAGAGCGTAAAACCGCGCAAGGTTAACCAATCGTACAAAGGAATGGTACTCGAATTTCCCATCGGTGTTCATAACAACCGTTAGTGTACAACACATATATCACTAACCCTTGGACAACACATATCCGTTCATGAAACCGTTAACGTACAATGCATATATCACTAACTTGGACAACATATATCCTTTCATAAAACCGTTAGCGTACAACACATATATCATGAACTTGGACAACACATATCCATTCATAAAGTCGTTAGCGTACAACACATATATCACTAACTTGGACACAACATATCCATTCGTAAAGTTGTTAGCATACAACACATATATCACTAACTTGGACAACACATATCCATTCATAAAGTCGTTAGCGTAGAACACATATATCACTAACTTGGACAGCACATATCCATTCATAAAAATAAACACATCACAATTCAATATCAACCCTTCGCCATTGGGGTTATCCAATTCACAATCACGTGTGATAATGTACACACAAAATGTGTACCTCGCCAAAGGTGGTCAACCAAAACGCACATTCGTGCTAATTGGACCTATACACAAGTCCATCAAATCCACCTATATGTGAAGTGAGCTCTATAACCGAGAACCACTTCACCCGACCCGCACCCATCCTACATATAAATATGCACATAGGATATTAACACTCACCTTGTCGCCTTGATGAATGCTTCCAAGTAATCCGCGACTCGTCAATGGAAAGTACCTATTCCATTATTACGAAACAAGCAACACAATTAGGGTTGACTTACAAACCAACCCAATTCGACACTTAGTGCCATTTTGACCCAAATGCACTTCCAAGTACAAATCGCGCCCAAAATTAACCAATAATCACTAACACAAGTGAGAATGGTCCTAATACGCCAATTAAACCCAATCATAGGTGTTAAACAACTATCTTGCCCAAAATGACACTTAAACCCTAATTTGACCCATAAGAAGTCAATATCACGCCATTAGCAAGTTTTGACACCAAAACATATTTAACTCAGTTTTATACTTCAACTTAATCCATTTTGAGTTTATAAACCTTATTAAATCGACAATTGGGTCATAATCATCACCAAACCCTAATTTTGACTCTAGTCAAAATTAGTCAACCCAAATTCACCTAAAGTGGTTCCAACACTTCCGTAATCACTAAACCTAGTGATTAAACTCAAGATTAAAGCCTAATCAAGGCCAAATCATCAACCAACCCAAAACCCGCCAAGTGACAAGAATAACTAGTCACCATAAACTCATTTCATCATCTAAGAGGGTTTCACTACAAATCAACTCAAACCCTAACTTGAATATCAAATCTAACAAATGTAATTCGGAGTTTGAACTTACCAATACCACCAAAATGATGTCGTTGACGAGTAGAACAACTTTAAAACCCGAGCTTTGGTAAGAATCCAACTCCTTCTTCTCCAATTCAAGCTCTCTCACTTTAGAACCCTTCCTCTCTCTCTAGATATGGATGAGAGTGTTTGTGTGGGTGAGAAATGAGCTCCAATGGAGTTCTAGATCAGTTTTGGTGACCCTAAACCGACCCTAAATGAAAAGACCAAAGTACCCCTCATTTAAACCTTTTAAAAAAAGCTGAAAATTGCATCAGACGGGATCGGAGCGCCGCTCCAAATGGTGGAGCGCCGCTCCAACCTACAGGTCAGTTTTCAGAAACTTGTTTTGGCCATAACTTTTTGACCGTAGCTCCGTTTTCGATGAATCAAATATCGTTGGAAACGTAATAAGATTTTCTTTCCAATGGTAAGACTTTGAAACATCAACACAAACTTTATTTGGGGTTAAAAAGATACGTACACACCTTGTCACTTCAGACAATGTCCAGTTTCCTTCGACGTTCGAACAAGCAACACGTACATGCTGCGTACACTTCATACACGCATCGTACACCATAAATACATTATGTACAATAAATATTTGGGTCTTACAACTCTCCCCCACTTAAACTCGATCACGTCCTCGTGATCTTCTCCACTTAACCAATCCGGAACTACTCAACGGCCCTCAATCATAAGTTCCAATCCGAACTTTCCTAGACAATTCTTCCCAATGAATCGCCTTTAACAACTAAAATTGCCACCCACGATTTATCAAAACCGCTATCCGAGCACTAAAACCTGCTCTTTTCCCCATACCGGGAAAAAATCAACCAGTCTCGAACCGAGATATCAACCCCTAGCATACCATACCAAGTACATCGCTAGTAACCACCGCACATCAAAATAAAGTCAACCATCTAAACCGACGAAGACCGAAAAGAAGCGAATCCTTACGGATTACCCTTAACACTAAACATCTCTTGTAGTGCGCAATACGACCAATACGCAACTACCGTAACATCATAATCCAACGGTTAAAACCGATAGCGCCCAGAACGATTATGGCAACGCTAGATCCCAAGGTGTACAAAATCGACTATTATCACACCCGTAACAACATGTGAGCGAAACACGGCTATCGCATCACTAAACATACAACATGGTCCTCACGATCCCACCATTGGTGTATAAAACAACCGATAGATCACACCGCACGGTCCTTACGACCCCAACATCGGTGTATAAGACAACCGATAGATCACTCAACACCGGATGAAGTCAGCGGACCCCGTCAACGGTCATGCTTCACCGATATATCACTACTCCCATGATGAAGTTAGCGAACCCCGAAGGTCATGCTCCACCAATCAACGATCCCATGATGAAGTCAGCGGACCCCGAAGGTCATGCTCCACCAATCAACGATCCCATGATGAAATCAGCGGACCCCGAAGGTCATGCTCCACCAATCAACGATCCCATGATGAAGTCAGCGGACCCTGAAAGTCATGCTTCATCAAACACATACGCACTTTTGGCCTCAAACAACGAGTAGTGCAACATCGCGCTCTGCTACGCCATAGTGAATCCTAACGGACGCCACTAACCATTCACACAATTGAGCAAGAACCACCTATATCGAACATATGCACAAAACAACAATTCCCCAAGAGAGAACCTGACACGCACATCCCTTAACCGAGGGATTTCACCTTGCTCGCCATACCCGTCCATTATCTCTCAACGAGATTTACCACTTTACCACCTTGGTGATAATTCAAATCCAAAATCATAGGTACAATTTAACCGAAATTGTACCTACCACTAATCGACCAAATCTAGGTCCCGACACAAATTTCGGATCTACCAAAAGCATTGTCCAAAATCCCACACTAAAACCTCCTCGTGCGGGAGTGTAACTCCCCCACTTGGAACTACGTTCCATAACCGCATCTCGTACACCCGCACAATGCTACCAAATGTAGACTTTACCAATAATTGGGTTCACACGGCCCATCACCACGTCTTGCTTCAACTTTGAGCATACCAAGGATCCTAACCTATCCTTAAACACTTCGAACGAAAAGTGTACAAATTACACGAACTATACACTCGCAATCATCCAATTTCTTTAGTTTGTCGAATTTCACCCGATCACTCATGAACCTAAGGGTTTCACTTCGGTACCCTAAGTACAATGTAACCGCAACACAATCGGAGTCGAACACCACGTTAGTAGGTATAAAAAGGCACCTAATGTCGCGTCACGTAGACTCCTTTACCAACATGCATCGAGATCAACACTCGATTTCAAGAATTTCAATCCACCCGACGAACCTCATGGTTCATAAACTTCTACGCGAAAGCGAACACGCGCTTAACGACCTAACACCAAAACCCATTTCCATGATTTGGTAGAAACATTTCCCAAATACTAAGGGATGCTTGGTTGCACCAAGTCTTACGCCCTTCGCCCGACAATCCAAAGTCACCATAGGGTACTTCCATTAGGAACGTCACCCATATCAATAACATGCACAACACAATTGAGACCTTAAGGGTCTCACTCGAACGAGCTTAACAACCCGGTACCAACCAAAATGCCTAAGCGCCCAAGGATTCGCACCATAGATTCAAGGCACAACACACCACTTATACGCTCTACTGAGAGCAAACCGGAGCCATAAACGTAAACCCTTCGCTCGCTACGAATTATCTCCAACGGAGAATAAAGTTTAGCTAAGACTTACGCACTTACCGCATGTTATTACAAGCGAACAACATATAATTTCATACTAAAAGTACCTGATGTAGCACTGTTGGGCTTCCGTGCTCCACTTCCCATCATGTATTCACGCTCTAACCTCCTAACCCGATCATCATGCGATTCGGAACACTCTGACTTCCGGTGTCCCTCCATTCGGCAAATGAAACACCTGATTGAGCCTAAAGGCACCACCGTACAATCTTGTGCCAAATGATCCCGTTCCCCACACTTAAAGCACGTGAGCTTGTAACCCTTCTTACTCTTCTTCTTCACATTCCCGACGCCTTCAGGCGTACTTCGTGCCCTCTTACCATGAGCACCATGTAATCCTAACCGTGCAAGTACATCTTCATCATCGCTACCTCGAGGTTTGGGAAACCTCTTTTCAAACTCTTCCTTTACAACTTTAGTCACTTGGTCTCGGACCATTTCCGTCATTTGTCCTTCGACCAACTCCTTGGTTACTTCTCTAACTTTGCCGGTGAAAACCGAGACATATTGTTCAAACACGGCCTCAATCTTTAACGTTAACCCATCCTTCCCTTTGTGAATAGGCTCACTCGTTCTGCATCCATCTTCCGTTTTCATTCTAAGGGATGCAAACGATTAGATCACGAACGTATAGACTACACGCACAACACCGTTCCATCTTGCTAAACACTCATCGTACATCACTTGTTAGACATGATTTGCATCCGTAATAAGGTTTGCAAGTCCTTATTACGCATACACGCCGTATCAACTTGTTAGTACAATGATCGCCTCGCTTGATGATATAAACAAACACAAACAAAATTCTACGTGATATAAACACACGCGAGAATTATTATCACAACACAAAAGTATATTAATAATATCCGCATTACTAATATAAACGTTAGTCCGCCTACAAACAAGGCACTAACTATAACCTATTCCGACCAGTAATCCTACAAGTCCCGCAACAATTAAGCACACACAAAAGTCTAAGTTTAGGCACCTATCTCAAGTCACCTAAATCACTTAGACCATGCTCTGATACCACTTGTAACAACCCAAACCAAACCACGTTCGAACCCGCTTAAAGTATCACAAAAAAAATTTTATTTTTGTTGCACAGCTATTGGCGCGGCGCGCCAACGTTCTGCGCGGCGCGCAAAAAGGCCTGGACAGGCTGCTGTCCCAAAAAGTCAAAAACATGAAAATGTTTGACCACTTCCCGACGTATTTAGACAAAACGCTTTTCACAACATATTATATTAGTTAAAACTAACACGTTCCAATAATAAAACGAGTTTTATGAGACCGGGCCCACATCGGCCGTTTTACGACTTTCGTACAAAATTCAAGTTTTCAACCACATGATTTTTAACACAAAATAAAGCCGAGCATGGTGATTGGGGATACGCTACCCAATCCAAATCAAATCCAAAAGCAAGCCTTCTAAAGCAACTACGCAAGTCCACTAGTCCCCGCACTTACCCGAGCTACCTCATCCAAGCAAATCTATAAAAAAAAATAAACAACGAGAGGGTAAGCTAACGCTTAGTGAGTGAGAATATACTACATACATATATATGCATAAAATGGACACGCCACACAAATAATCAAATACCGCATACCGGAGCATCCAAGCATAAAGACAAGCTAAGCTAAGCATACCGTATAATCACTAAGCAACAAGCTTGTAACAATAACCATAAAGTAAGTCACCAACGACGATGTGAACAATGCCAATAAGCTACACCCGAAGGGTTAGCTACATCACAACAATACATTAATATATATATAACAGAGCGTAAAACCGCCCAAGGTTAACCAATCGTACAAAGGAATGGTACTCTAATTTCCCATCGGTGTTCATAACAACCGTTAGTGTACAACACATATATCACTAACCCTTGGACAACACATATCCGTTCATGAAACCGTTAGCGTACAACGCATATATCACTAACTTGGACAACACATATCCTTTCATAAAACCGTTAGCGTACAACACATATATCACTAACTTGGACAACACATATCCATTCATAAAGTCGTTAACGTACAACACATATATCAGTAACTTGGACAACACATATCCATTCGTAAAGTCATTAGCGTACAACACATATATCACTAACTTGGACAACACATATCCATTCATAAAAATAAACACATCACAATTCAATATCAACCCTTCGCCATTGGGGTTATCCAATTCACAATCACGTGTGATAATGTACACACAAAACGTGTACCTCGCCAAAGGTAGTCAACCAAAACGCACATTCGTGCTAATTGGACCTATACACAAGTCCATCAAATTCACCTATATGTGAAGTGAGCTCTATAACCAAGAACCACTTCACCCTACCCGCACCCATCCTACACATACATATGCACATAGGATATTAACACTCACCTTGTCGCCTTGATGAATGCTTCCAAGTAATCCGCGACTCGTCAATGGAAAGTACCTATTCCATTATCACGAAACACGCAACACAATTAGGGTTGACTTACAAACCAACCCAATTCGACACTTAGTGCCATTTTGACCCAAATGCACTTCCAAGTACAAACCGCGCCCAAAATTAACCAATAATCACTAACACAAGTGAGAATGGTCTTAATACGCCAATTAAACCCAATCATAGGTGTTAAACACCTATCTTGCCCAAAATGACACTTAAACCCTAATTTGACCCATAAGAAGTCAATATCACGCCATTAGCAAGTTTTGACACCAAAACATATTTAACTCGGTTTTATACTTCAACTTAATCCATTTTGAGTTTATAAACCTTATTAAATCGACGATTGAGTCATAATCATCACCAAACCCTAATTTTGACTCTAGTCAAAATTAGTCAACCCAAATTCACCTAAAGTGGTTCCAACACTTCCATAATCACTAAACCTAGTGATTAAACTCAAGATTAAAGCCTAATCAAGGCCAAATCGTCAACCAACCCAAAACCCGCCAAGTGACAAGAATAACTAGTCACCATAAACCCATTTCATCATTTAAGAGGGTTTCACTACAAATCAAACTCAAACCCTAACTTGAATATCAAATCTAACAAATGTAATTCGGAGTTTGAACTTACCAATACCACCAAAATGATGTCGTTGACGAGTAGAACAACTTTAAAACCCGAGCTTTGGTGAGAATCCAACTCCTTCTTCTCCAATTCAAGCTCTCTCACTCTAGAACCCTTCCTCTCTCTCTAGATATGGATGGGAGTGTTTGTGTGGGTGAGAAATGAGCTCCAATGGAGTTCTAGATCAGTTTTGGTGACCCTAAACCGACCATAAATGAAAAGACCAAAGTACCCCTCATTTAAACCTTTTAAAAAAAGCTGAAAATTGTATCAGACGGGATCGGAGCGCCGCTCCAAATGGTGGAGCGCCGCACAACCTACAGGTCAGTTTTCAGATGAAATGTCCCGTTCTTATTGATTAAAAACGTTCCATATTAATTGATTTCGTTGCGAGGTTTTGACCTCTATATGAGACGTTTTTCAAAGACTGCATTCATTTTTAAAACAAACCATAACCTTTATTTCATAAATAAAGGTTTAAAAAGCTTTACGTAGATTATCAAATAATGATAATCTAAAATATCCTGTTTACACACGACCATTACATAATGGTTTACAATACAAATATGTTACATCGAAATCAGTTTCTTGAATGCAGTTTTTACACAATATCATACAAACATGGACTCCAAATCTTGTCCTTATTTTAGTATGCAATAGCGGAAGCTCTTAGTATTCACCTGAGAATAAACATGCTTTAAACGTCAACAAAAATGTTGGTGAGTTATAGGTTTAACCTATATATATCAAATCGTAACAATAGACCACAAGATTTCATATTTCAATACACATCCCATACATAGAGATAAAAAATCATTCATATGGTGAACACCTGGTAACCGACATTAACAAGATGCATATATATAAGAATATCCCCATCATTCCGGGACACCCTTCGGATTTGATATAAATTTCGAAGTACTAAAGCATCCGGTACTTTGGATGGGGTTTGTTAGGCCCAATAGATCTATCTTTAGGATTCGCGTCAATTAGGGTGTCTGTTCCCTAATTCTTAGATTACCAGACTTAATAAAAAGGGGCATATTCGATTTCGATAATTCAACCATAGAATGTAGTTTTACGTACTTGTGTCTATTTTGTAAATCATTTATAAAACCTGCATGTATTCTCATCCCAAAAATATTAGATTTTAAAAGTGGGACTATAACTCACTTTCACAGATTTTTTACTTCGTCGGGAAGTAAGACTTGGCCACTGGTTGATTCACGAACCTATAACAATATATACATATATATCAAAGTATGTTTAAAATATATTTACAACACTTTTAATATATTTTGATGTTTTAAGTTTATTAAGTCAGCTGTCCTCGTTAGTAACATACAACTAGTTGTCCACAGTTAGATGTACAGAAATAAATCGATAAATATTATCTTGAATCAATCCACGACCCAGTGTATACGTATCTCAGTATTGATCACAACTCAAACTATATATATTTTGGAATCAACCTCAACCCTGTATAGCTAACTCCAACATTCACATATAGAGTGTCTATGGTTGTTCCGAAATATATATAGATGTGTCGACATGATAGGTCGAAACATTGTATACGTGTCTATGGTATCTCAAGATTACATAATATACAATACAAGTTGATTGTAACATCCCGTGTTTTTCCGTTAAATTTAATTTTAACACCGTCTTTGTTTTTTAAACAAAATCTTTCGTATTTAAATTAATAGTTTCCGTGAGTAACGTTCATTATATTCCCGCTATTTAATTTTGACATCACCCGTTTACTCGAGCGTTTTAAAAATATTCGTTTGGTTAATTCCCGCACCCGCTTTGAAACTTGAGGGACTAAACTTGCCAAGAGGGCAAAGAGATGACTAGGTCAACTAGTCAACCTTCACCCTCCTCCATTCAATCACCTCCACCTCTCTCTCTTTCTCTCTATCAAGAACACACACACAAACACCCAATTCAATCATTCATCATCTAAATTCAATCTTGGAAGCTCACAACAAATCCGATTACATTTTCGTGATCCTCTCTTCATCCTCTACATTTTGATACAAACTTCATCTCGTTTGGGTAACATTTCTAAAACTCTAGATTTCTTTAAATTCGTGTTTTTGACTTGAAATTGTGTTAGTTAGTGTCTATGGCTCGTGTATAACATGAATATATGTTTTGTTTGCTCGATTCGTTGTTTTGAGTAACTAGTTTGAACATTTGAAATGGGTTAGCTTAATCCTTGATTTTGGATGAGTTAATGTTGTTAGATTGTTAAAGTGCATGTTTTAATTGTGTTACTAGTATCACTAGCTTCGTTTTGATGCGTAGGTTGATTAAGGAAACTTCAAAAACATGAATATTGATTTTTGCGGATTTTGGTTAGGGTTTGATAGACTTAAAACGAGCTTTTGATGTTTCGAATGCCATGAAATGTTATTAGTAAGTGCTTAGTTGTAATATATGCTTCATTACCTTCAAAACGGCATATCGTATGTGTAAATTGGATTCCCGAATCATAAAATACGTTTTACGAACTTGAAACTTTGAAAATAAACCTTTCTTGATAAATTGACGAGTTTTCGGTTATTGTAAATGATGTTTTTGATTAATGATATGTGGTTAGTTGTATTCCTTGTCGAAATAGCTTTCCGATGATATAAAATACATGTTCTAATTGTTTGCGGATCATAAAATGTGAATGTTTGTGTTTTGGTTCGTGCATACTTTGAAAACTGACCAGAATTCTCTGGCCAGGTAGTGGCGCGGCGCGCCACATCCCCGCGCGGCGCGCAGAATCGCCTGGCCAGATTCTGCTCACTTTGGCGCATTTCACGCGAAATGTTTGACTAGCTATCGACCTCCGATTCACATGAAACTTGTTCTAATATGCTTATATATGAATAAAAACCTCAGAAAAATAGTTCGGGACCGAACCCGAACGTGTTGACTTTTTCGTTGACTTTGACCAAGTTTGACTTTTAGTCAAACTTAACCAAACTTTTATACAATCATTCTAACATGCTTTTATACTTGTTTCTTGTATGAAACTTGACAACGTGATTCACATGCTATACTTAATCGAGTCGTAACGAGCCATAGGACTAATTGAACACATTTCACCCGACCTTGTATCGTAACCGGTTAATTGACACAACTTACTTGTTAGGGTCAAGGCTAAGCAACTTTCATGCATACGTTACTTTGTGAAGTACTTTTATACTCGTGCACTCGAGGTGAGATCATAGTCCCACCTTTTCAACAACTTTTATACTTTAAATTGTGGGCTGAGAAACATATACTTTGTTACATTTGGTGCTACTTACTTTTATACTTTGAACACAAGTACAAGGAAAACAAACATTCCACAGCGAGTTAGAACAAAAATCCTCAATTCGATTATCATTAGTTACACTTGCAGGGTGTAAGCGAGAACTTATATTGTGTGGCCATACGGGTTTGACAAACCCTCACTACGGACGGTTCGCTACCGTCTACGGGTGAAATATATTTTTGAGAAACAGTGTATGTTCTAACACTATAGTGATGGGGTTCAATGGAAGGAAACGTTAAGTCTTGATAATTGGGTGCTCGCGAACAATACTTTTGGAATGCAAACGATTTTGATAATCAACTATGGGAATACTAAATCTTGTGGTTCAAAAACAACGTTTACAAATACATCTATGATTTCACCAACGTTTTTCGTTGACAGTTTTCTATATGTTTCTCAGGTTCATACTTGGCTATTTGATACATGCTTCCGCGTACACTCATACTTGCTTGGAGTCGAGCATACATGCATACACTCTGATTTCTTGCTTGGGGTCAAGCATACTTACATACATACGCTAGGGATAGCACTTTTGGATTCAAACTTTTGTTTACATACTTACGCTATTTATAGCAACGGTGTTTTTCAACTTATATCATGTCGCAAGTTATTTCATTTATACTTTATGACTTTTGTAAACTTAGACTTGTTGTCGAACGGTTTTGTAAACTAAACTTGCAAGTCTTGTACCTTTCAAATGAATGCGACATAATTTTGGTCAAACGAGTCTCATATAGGGACTACGACCACGCAACGGGACCTAAGTTAACGACGCCGTCAATAACGGTTTTGGTCGGGTCGTTACAGATGGTATCAGAGCGTTGGTTGTAGGGAACTAGGACGTACATTAGTGTGTCTAACAGAGTCGTTAGGACGCATTAGTGAGTCTAGACTACAACCGGATAGTTAGCATTTGCATTCTGACATACATTTGCTATAGATAGCACTTACTTGACTACTTGTGCATTATACTTGAATCATTCTTAGGCAACTTTTTTAATGGTACCCAACCTTCATCATACGAACTCGTATTCCGCCACTTTTTGGTAACACACGTAAATTCATGATTCATACACGTATGGATGACGACGACTTCATTAGTCACACTTGTTCGGGAACTCTGTCTCCCGGATTGTTATTTGCCACCGTTTCAACTTACTATCGGTTTCCCACTGGTGTTTCTTACTATCTACTTTTTGGTGTTACTACCATCACTACTCTAGGTGAGTATCGTCATCAACATTTATCACTACGGTTGCGTACTACTCGTTATCATGACTCGTTACTCCTTTCATACCTGAATACATTATTGTTTGAATCGAACCGATTTGACGTTAACAATCATTTATACTCTTCCCGCGGGGAAACGCTTCTTTAGAGTTGTAGAAACTATTTCGATTTAATACGAGTCACGTTTGAGACGTCGTTACATTTTGTTCATTTTAGATTTTCGCGATGACACGAACTTTAGTCTATGGAGTGATGTGGGAATGGAGGTATGAGTTAGCATAATATAACTACACTCGATCAACGTAGTTATATTACGGTAAGACATACCAAAGTTCTAGTGACGCGTGATGGTGGTTAGACTCGATCAACCTAAACACCACCATGTGCCATGTACATGACTTCATCCTTTCATGTTTGGACATCCGAAAACTCCGAGAATATTGATAACAACCATACCGGGGACACCCCTTCGACTTTTGTCGAACTATACTTATGCTTCCGAATGAATTACCGATTCCTCTCGACTTCAACCGTATGTTACACGTGTATACTATCTCGTCCTCGCACAGTCTTATTGACTAATTACAATTTACTCGTTATGCTCGCACCGAGGCGGAAACTTCTTTTGCATCACCCTCGTACTTCCGGTTCAGGAGGTCCTTATTCTAAATTCCCAATGGAGAGAGACTCTCCACGTTATACTAGTATTCACCTCGAGGGTGAATAGTTCCGACGAACGTTTTTCTTTCAGAAACCGATGAGGACTTGCCCCGACGAACGTTTTTGGAAACTGATAAATCTTTCGCTACGCGAATTTTCTTGAAAAACTTGTCCTAACAAACTTGTCTAAATATACCTTACGGAATGTACTCCGTAGACTTCGGAGTGCCTCACAAAAAGCCTCGGGACCACGTTTAGACATGGGTACCGCGTACCATCCACAACCCGACGGACCGAACAAACATACGATTTAAGTCTTGAAAACCATAATACGAATTTGTATTACCAACTTCAAATTTACTTGAGAAAAGTATTTTCCTTAACCGAATCCTCATACTACAATGATTTTCATTCGAGTGTTAACGTCACTCCTTTTGAAACCACATGTGACCGGAAACGTCATTCTCCTTTGTCGAACCAAGTAAACGATGACCAATTCACCGGGGCCGAGGTTATTCATGAGCAACCGAGAAAATTTATTCATATTCAGGCAAAACCCTACGCGACTCGTAATCACCAAGAGCTACGCCGATGTTAGACGTAAACATTTCAAATTCCGCGTGGGAAACCGCGTCACGTTAAGAGTCGCACCTTGGAAAGGTACAATCCATTTCGGGAAACGTAGGAAGCTAAGTCCGCGATACTTTGATCCTTTAAATTCTTGGGGTGTTTTGGACCCGTCGCTAACCGTTTAGATTTTCCGACCCATTTTGAGCCTCCGTTTATCCTACATTCGATGTATCAACTCAAAGACGTGTTTTGCGAAACGAGAACTTGTTATCTCCTTTGATGAACTCACTATCGACGATAACCCTCACTTCCTAGGAGGACCGGTTGAAACCATAAATCGTGAAGCCAAACCTTAAAACAACACATGATCCCGACCGTCAAAATTCGTTGAAATACCTTAGAACGTACTTCTCCCTCATTCGTAGAATTGGCAACACAAGATCTCGAGGAAGATTCAACGACTACTACTTCCAACTAAATTTCGGGACGAAATTTCTTTTGAGGTGTGGATAATGTAACATCCCGTGTTTTTCCGTTAAATTTAATTTTAACACCGTCTTTGTTTTTTAAACAAAATCTTTCGTATTTAAATTAATAGTTTCCGTGAGTAACGTTCATTATATTCCCGCTATTTAATTTTGACATCACCCGTTTACTCGAGCGTTTTAAAAATATTCGTTTGGTTAATTCCCGCACCCGCTTTGAAACTTGAGGGACTAAACTTGCCAAGAGGGCAAAGAGATGACTAGGTCAACTAGTCAACCTTCACCCTCCTCCATTCAATCACCTCCACCTCTCTCTCTTTCTCTCTATCAAGAACACACACACAAACACCCAATTCAATCATTCATCATCTAAATTCAATCTTGGAAGCTCACAACAAATCCGATTACATTTTCGTGATCCTCTCTTCATCCTCTACATTTTGATACAAACTTCATCTTGTTTGGGTAACATTTCTAAAACTCTAGATTTCTTTAAATTCGTGTTTTTGACTTGAAATTGTGTTAGTTAGTGTCTATGGCTCGTGTATAACATGAATATATGTTTTGTTTGCTCGATTCGTTGTTTTGAGTAACTAGTTTGAACATTTGAAATGGGTTAGCTTAATCCTTGATTTTGGATGAGTTAATGTTGTTAGATTGTTAAAGTGCATGTTTTAATTGTGTTACTAGTATCACTAGCTTCGTTTTGATGCGTAGGTTGATTAAGGAAACTTCAAAAACATGAATATTGATTTTTGCGGATTTTGGTTAGGGTTTGATAGACTTAAAACGAGCTTTTGATGTTTCGAATGCCATGAAATGTTATTAGTAAGTGCTTAGTTGTAATGTATGCTTCATTACCTTCAAAACGGCATATCGTATGTGTAAATTGGATTCCCGAATCATAAAATACGTTTTACGAACTTGAAACTTTGAAAATAAACCTTTCTTGATAAATTGACGAGTTTTCGGTTATTGTAAATGATGTTTTTGATTAATGATATGTGGTTAGTTGTATTCCTTGTCGAAATAGCTTTCCGATGATATAAAATACATGTTCTAATTGTTTGCGGATCATAAAATGTGAATGTTTGTGTTTTGGTTCGTGCATACTTTGAAAACTGACCAGAATTCTCTGGCCAGGTAGTGGCGCGGCGCGCCACATCCCCGCGCGGCGCGCAGAATCGCCTGGCCAGATTCTGCTCACTTTGGCGCATTTCACGCGAAATGTTTGACTAGCTATCGACCTCCGATTCACATGAAACTTGTTCTAATATGCTTATATATGAATAAAAACCTCAGAAAAATAGTTCGGGACCGAACCCGAACGTGTTGACTTTTTCGTTGACTTTGACCAAGTTTGACTTTTAGTCAAACTTAACCAAACTTTTATACAATCATTCTAACATGCTTTTATACTTGTTTCTTGTATGAAACTTGACAACGTGATTCACATGCTATACTTAATCGAGTCGTAACGAGCCATAGGACTAATTGAACACATTTCACCCGACCTTGTATCGTAACCGGTTAATTGACACAACTTACTTGTTAGGGTCAAGGCTAAGCAACTTTCATGCATACGTTACTTTGTGAAGTACTTTTATACTCGTGCACTCGAGGTGAGATCATAGTCCCACCTTTTCAACAACTTTTATACTTTAAATTGTGGGCTGAGAAACATATACTTTGTTACATTTGGTGCTACTTACTTTTATACTTTGAACACAAGTACAAGGAAAACAAACATTCCACAGCGAGTTAGAACAAAAATCCTCAATTCGATTATCATTAGTTACACTTGCAGGGTGTAAGCGAGAACTTATATTGTGTGGCCATACGGGTTTGACAAACCCTCACTACGGACGGTTCGCTACCGTCTACGGGTGAAATATATTTTTGAGAAACAGTGTATGTTCTAACACTATAGTGATGGGGTTCAATGGAAGGAAACGTTAAGTCTTGATAATTGGGTGCTCGCGAACAATACTTTTGGAATGCAAACGATTTTGATAATCAACTATGGGAATACTAAATCTTGTGGTTCAAAAACAACGTTTACAAATACATCTATGATTTCACCAACGTTTTTCGTTGACAGTTTTCTATATGTTTCTCAGGTTCATACTTGGCTATTTGATACATGCTTCCGCGTACACTCATACTTGCTTGGAGTCGAGCATACATGCATACACTCTGATTTCTTGCTTGGGGTCAAGCATACTTACATACATACGCTAGGGATAGCACTTTTGGATTCAAACTTTTGTTTACATACTTACGCTATTTATAGCAACGGTGTTTTTCAACTTATATCATGTCGCAAGTTATTTCATTTATACTTTATGACTTTTGTAAACTTAGACTTGTTGTCGAACGGTTTTGTAAACTAAACTTGCAAGTCTTGTACCTTTCAAATGAATGCGACATAATTTTGGTCAAACGAGTCTCATATAGGGACTACGACCACGCAACGGGACCTAAGTTAACGACGCCGTCAATAACGGTTTTGGTCGGGTCGTTACATTGATTAAGTTATGGTTGGAATAGATTTGTTACCAATTTTCACGTAGCTAAAATGAGAAAAATTATCCAATCTTGTTTTACCCATAACTTCTTCATTTTAAATCCGTTTTGAGTGAATCAAATTGCTATGATTTCATATTAAAATCTATTTTATGAATCTAAACAGAAAAAGTATAGGTTTATAGTCAGAAAAATAAGTTACAAGTCGTTTTTGTAAAGGTAGTCATTTTAGTCGAAAGAACGACGTCTAGATGACCATTTTAGAAAACATACTTCCACTTTGAGTTTAACCATAATTTTTGGATATAGTTTCATGTTCATAATAAAAATCATTTTCCCAGAATAACAACTTTTAAATCAAAGTTTATCATAATTTTTAATTAACTAACCCAAAACAGCCCGCGGTGTTACTACGACGGCGTAAATCCGGTTTTACGGTGTTTTTTGTGTTTCCATGTTTTAAATCATTAAGTTAGCATATCATATAGATATAGAACATGTGTTTAGTTGATTTTAAAAGTCAAGTTAGAAGGATTAACTTTTATTTGCGAACAAGTTTAGAATTAACTAAACTATGTTCTAGTGATTACAAGTTTATAACGTTGAATAAGACAGCTTTTTATGTATGAATCGAATGATGTTATGAACATCATTACTACCTCAAGTTCCTTGGATAAACCTACTGGAAATGAGAAAAATGGATCTAGCTTCAAAGGATCCTTGGATGGCTTGAAAGTTCTTGAAGCAGAATCATGACACGAAAACAATTTCAAGTAAGATTTCCACTCGAAATAAGATTGTTATAGTTATAGAAATTGAATTAAAGTTTGAATATGATTATTACCTTGTATTAGAAAGATAACCTACTGTAAGTAACAAAGGTTTCTTGATCTTGGATGATTACTTGGAATGGATTTAGAAAACTTGGAAGTAAACTTGCAATCTTGGAAGTATTCTTGATTTTATGAAACTAGAACTTTTGGAATTTATGAAGAACACTTAGAACTTAAAGATAGAAATTGAGAGAGATCAATTAGATGAATAAAATTGAAGAATGAAAGTGTTTGTAGGTGTTTTTGGTCGTTGGTGTATGGATTAGATATAAAGGATATGTAATTTTGTTTTCATGTAAATAAGTCATGAATGATTACTCATATTTTTGTAATTTTATGAGATATTTCATGCTAGTTGCCAAATGATGGTTCTCACATGTGTTAGGTGACTCACATGGGCTGCTAAGAGCTGATCATTGGAGTGTATATACCAATAGTACATACATCTAAAAGCTGTGTATTGTACGAGTACGAATACGGGTGCATACGAGTAGAATTGTTGATGAAACTGAACGAAGATGTAATTGTAAGCATTTTTGTTAAGTAGAAGTATTTTGATAAGTGTCTTGAAGTCTTTCAAAAGTGTATGAATACATATTAAAACACTACATGTATATACATTTTAACTGAGTCGTTAAGTCATCGTTAGTCGTTACATGTAAATGTTGTTTTGAAACCTTTAGGTTAACGATCTTGTTGAATGTTGTTAACCCATTGTTTATTATAACAAATGAGATGTTAAATTGTTATATTATCATGATATTATGATATATAATATATCTTAGTATGATATATATACAGTTAAATGCCGTTACAACGATAATCGTTACATATATGTCTCGTTTCGAAATCATTAAGTTAGTAGTCTTATTTTTACATATGTATTTCATTGTTAATACACTTAATAATATATTTACTTATCATTTAACATAATTAACCAAGTGTATCAATATCTTAATATGATTCATATGTACCTAGTAAGACGTTGTTATAACGATAATCGTTATATATATCGTTTTCGAGTTTCTTAAATTAATAGTCTCATTTTTATGTATATAACTCATTGTTAAAATACCTAATGAGATACATAATTATAATAAAATCATGTTAACTATATATATAACCATATATATGTCATCGTATAGTTTTTACAAGTTTTAACATTCGTGAATCACCGGTCAACTTGGGTGGTCAATTGTCTATATGAAACCTATTTCAATTAATCAAGTCTTAACAAGTTTGATTGCTTAACATGTTGGAAACACTTAATCATGTAAATAACAATTTCATTTAATATATATATAAACATGGAAAAGTTCGGGTCACTACAGTACCTACCCGTTAAATAAATTTCGTCCCGAAATTTTAAGCAGTTGGAGGTGTTGACGTATCTTCTGGAAATAAATGCGGGTATTTCTTATTCATCTGATCTTCATGCTCTCAGGTGAACTCGGGTCCTCTACAAGCATTCCATTGAACCTTAACAATCGGTATCTTATTTTGTTTAAGTCTCTTAACCTCACGATCCATTATTTCGACGGGTTCTTCAATGAATTGAAGTTTTTCATTGATTTGGATTTCGTCCAACGGAATAGTGAGATCTTCTTTAGCAAAACATTTCTTCAAATTTGAGACGTGGAAAGTGTTATGTACAGCCACGAGTTGTTGAGGTAGCTCCAGTTGGTAAGCTACTGGTCCGACACGATCTATAATCTTGAATTGTCCAATGTACCTTGGATTTAGTTTCCCCCGTTTACCAAATCGAACAACGCCTTTCCAAGGTGAAACCTTAAGCATGACCATTTCTCCAATTTCAAACTCTATATCTTTTCTTTTACTGTCCGCGTAGCTCATTTGTCGACTCTGGGCGGTTTTCAATCTTTGTTGAATTTGGATGATTTTCTCGGTAGTTTCTTGTATTATCTCCAGACCCGTAATCTGTCTATCCCCCACTTCACTCCAACAAATCGGAGACCTGCACTTTCTACCATAAAGTGCTTCAAACGGCGCCATCTCAATGCTTGAATGGTAGCTGTTGTTGTAGGAAAATTCTGCTAATGGTAGATGTCGATCCCAACTGTTTTCGAAATCAATAACACTTGCTCGTAGCATGTCTTCAAGCGTTTGTATCATCCTTTCGCTCTGTCCATCAGTTTGTGGATGATAGGCAGTACTCATGTCTAGACGAGTTCCCAATGCTTGATGTAATGTCTGCCAGAATCTTGAAATAAATCTGCCATCCCTATCAGAGATAATAGAGATTGGTATTCCATGTCTGGAGACGACTTCCTTCAAATACAGTCGTGCTAAATTCTCCATCTTGTCATCTTCTCTTATTGGCAGGAAGTGTGCTGATTTGGTGAGACGATCAACTATTACCCAAATAGTATCAAAACCACTTGCAGTCCTTGGCAATTTAGTGATGAAATCCATGGTAATGTTTTCCCATTTCCATTCCGGGATTTCGGGTTGTTGAAGTAGACCTGATGGTTTCTGATGCTCAGCTTTGACCTTAGAACACGTCAAACATTCCCCTACGTATTTAGCAACATCGGCTTTCATACCTGGCCACCAAAAATGTTGCTTGAGATCCTTGTACATCTTCCCCGTTCCAGGATGTATTGAGTATCTGGTTTTATGAGCATCTCTAAGTACCATTTCTCTCATATCTCCAAATTTTGGTACCCAAATTCTTTCAGCCCTATACCAGGTTCCGTCTTCCCGAATATTAAGATGCTTCTCCGATCCTTTGGGTATTTCATCCTTTAAATTTCCCTCTTTTAAAACTCCTTGTTGCGCCTCCTTTATTTGAGTAGTAAGGTTAGTGTGAATCATTATATTCATAAATTTTACTCGAATGGGTTCTCTGTCCTTTCTGCTCAAGGCGTCGGCTACCACATTTGCCTTCTCCGGGTGGTAACGAATCTCAAAGTCGTAATCATTCAACAATTCAATCCACCTACGCTGCCTCATATTCAGTTGTTTCTGATTAAATATGTGTTGAAGACTTTTGTGGTCGGTATATATAATACTTTTGACCCCATATAAGTAGTGCCTCCAAGTCTTTAATGCAAAAACAACTGCGCCTAATTCCAAATCATGCGTCGTATAATTTTGCTCGTGAATCTTCAATTGTCTAGACGCATAAGCAATCACCTTCGTCCGTTGCATTAATACACAACCGAGACCTTGCTTTGATGCGTCACAATAAATCACAAAATCATCATTCCCTTCAGGCAATGACAATATAGGTGCCGTAGTTAGCTTTTTCTTCAATACTTGAAACGCCTTCTCTTGTTCATCCTTCCATTCAAATTTCTTCCCTTTATGCGTTAATGCAGTCAAGGGTTTTGCTATTTTGGAGAAATCTTGGATGAATCTTCTGTAGTAACCAGCCAATCCTAAAAATTGACGTATATGCTTCGGAGTTTTTGGGGTTTCCCACTTTTCAACGGTTTCGATCTTTGCCGGGTCCACCTGGATACCTTCTTTGTTCACTATGTGATCGAGGAATTGAACTTCTTCCAACCAAAATGCACACTTTGAAAACTTAGCGTACAGTTTTTCTTTCCTCAATACTTCTAGCACTTTTCTCAAATGTTCTTTGTGCTCTTGATCATTCTTTGAGTAAATAAGTATGTCATCGATGAAAAAAATGACAAACTTGTCAAGATATGGCCCACACACTCGGTTCATAAGGTCCATGAACACAACTGGTGTGTTAGTCAATCCAAACGGCATAACCATAAACCCGTAATGATTATAACGTGTCCTAAAAGCAGTTTTGGGAATATCATCCTCCTTTACTCGCATTTGATGATATCCAGAACGTAAATCGATCTTCGAATAAACCGACGAGCCTTGTAGTTGATCAAATAAGTCGTCAATTCTCGGCAGTGGATAACGGTTTTTGATGGTAAGTTTGTTCAACTCTCTGTAGTCAATACACAACCTAAATGTACCATCCTTCTTCTTGACAAACAAAACAGGAGCTCCCCATGGTGATGTGCTTGGTCGAATGAAACCACGCTCTAAAAGTTCTTGTAATTGGCTTTGCAGTTCTTTCATCTCGCTGGGTGCGAGTCTGTAAGGAGCACGAGCTATTGGTGCAGCTCTTGGTACAAGATCTATTTGAAATTCAACGGATCGATGTGGGGGTAATCCTGGTAATTCTTTCGGAAATACATCAGGAAATTCTTTTGCGACGGGAACATCATTGATGCTCTTTTCTTTAGTTTGTACTTTCTCGACGTGTGCTAGAACAGCATAGCAACCTTTTCTTATTAGTTTTTGTGCCTTCAAATTACTAATAAGATGTAGCTTCGTGTTGCCCTTTTCTCCGTACACCATTAAGGGTTTTCCTTTTTCTCGTATCATGCGAATTGCATTTTTGTAACAAACGATCTCTGCATTCACTTCTTTCAACCAGTCCATACCGATTATCACATTAAAACTCTCTAACTCTACTGGTATCAAGTCAATCTTAAATGTTTCACTAACCAGTTTAATTTCTCGATTCTGACATATATTATCTGCTGAAATTAATTTACCATTTGCTAATTCGAGTAAAAATTTACTATCCAAAGGCGTCAATAGACAACTTAATTTAGCACAAAAATATCTACTCATATAGCTTCTATCCGCACCCGAATCAAATAAAACTTAAGCAGATTTATTGTCAATAAGAAACGTACCTGTAATAAGCTCCGTATCTTCCTGAGCCTCTGCTGCATTAATATTGAAAACTCTTCCGCGGCCTTGTCCATTCGTGTTCTCCTGGTTCGGGAAATTTCTAATAATGTGGCCTGGTTTTCCACATTTATAACAAACTACATTGGCATAACTTGCTCCGACACTACTTGCTCCACCATTACTCGTTCCGACACCATTTGTTCCTTTCGTTCTGTTAATCCCTGGTCCGGAGACCTCACACTTCGCCGCGCTATGACCATTTCTTTTACACTTGTTGCAAAATTTGGTGCAGAACCCCGAGTGATACTTTTCACACCTTTGGCATAGCTGCTTTTGATTATTGTTGTTGTTGCGGTTGTTATTGTTCTTGGAATGATTGTTGTAGTTGCTGTTGTTGTTGTTGTTGTTGTTGTTGTTGGGTCATTTGTTGTAGTTGCGATTGATGTTGCGATTGTTGGGATAATTGTTGCGATTATTATTGTAATTGCTGTTGTTGTTGTATTGGTGATTCTTATCACCGTTTTCCTCCCACTTTCTTTTGACTTGCTTCCCATTGGCCTCTTCAGCCGTCTGTTCTTTAATTCTTTCCTCAATCTGGTTCACTAGTTTGTGAGCCATTCTACATGCCTGTTGTATGGAGGCGGGCTCGTGTGAACTTATATCTTCTTGGATTCTTTCCGGTAATCCTTTCACAAACGCGTCGATCTTCTCTTCCTCATCTTCGAATGCTCCCGGACACAATAGGCACAATTCTGTGAATCGTCTTTCGTACATGGTAATATCAAATCCCTGGGTTCGTAACCCTCTAAGTTCTGTCTTGAGCTTATTGACCTCGGTTCTGGGACGGTACTTCTCGTTCATCAAGTGCTTGAATGCTGACCACGGTAGTGCGTACGCATCATCTTGTCCCACTTGCTCTAGATAGGTATTCCACCATGTTAACGCAGAACCTGTGAAGGTATGCGTAGCGTACTTCACTTTGTCCTCTTCAGTACACTTACTTATGGCAAACACCGATTCGACCTTCTCGGTCCACCGTTTCAATCCGATCGGTCCTTCAGTTCCATCAAATTCCAAAGGTTTGCAGGCAGTGAATTCTTTGTAGGTGCATCCTACACGATTTCCTGTACTGCTAGATCCAAGGTTATTGTTGGTATGTAGCGCAGCCTGTACTGCGGCTATGTTTGAAGCTAGAAAAGTACGGAATTCCTCTTCATTCATATTCACGGTGTGTCGAGTAGTCGGTGCCATTTCCTTCAAAATAGTCAAATGGAACAAGTTAATCATACAGAATATTAAGAGTAGTTAATAGTATTTCGTAGCATAATATGAACTCATTTATAAAAGCTTTTTCTTCATATTAGCGTTTTATAAGTTTAAATTCGGGTAGTACCTACCCGTTAAGTTCATACTTAGTAGCTAATATACAATTCAACTACTACAATTCTATATGAAAAACTGATTATAATAATATTTCGCATTCAAACTTTTATACAATATTTTACAAACTTACAATACAGCTTATTTTACATAAAGCATGAAATATAGCACACAATAACTTTGATACAAGATAGTTGTGAAGATAATTCTAGCTAGTACACAAGTCGTTCAGCAAAGGCAATAAAGACACGTAATTCATACGTCCAGAAACAAGTCATGCATTCTGGTTTTACTAGGACTACTTCCCATCCTTGGTCTTGTGAAACATAACCATTATGGCCGTTGATAAGACAGCGTGTTGTAACATCGTCAAAGGGACGAGGGTTACGTAATGTCCAACAGTCCCGTAACAATCTAAAAACCTCATTTCTTACCCCAATTACCGACTCCGTTACTTGTGGGAACATTTTGTTTAATAGTTGTAGCCCGATGTTCTTGTTCTTACTTTGGTGAGAAACGAACATTACTAACCCGTAAGCATAGTATGCTTCTTTATGTTGCATGTTAGCCGCTTTTTCTAAATCATGAAGTCCTATATTCGGATACATTGAGTCAAAATAATTTCTTAACCCGTTGCGTAAAATAGCATTTGGGTTCCCCGCAATATATGCGTCAAAGTAAACACATCGTAACTTATGGGTTTCCCAATGTGATATCCCCCATCTTTCAAACGAAAGTCTATTATAAACCAAGACATTATTGGAACGTTCTTCGAATGTCTTACAAACTGATTTCGCCTTAAATAGTTGTGCCGAGGAATTCTGACCGACTCTAGACAAGATTTCATCAATCATGTCTCCGGGTAGGTCTCTTAAAATATTGGGTTGTCTATCCATTTTGTGTTTTTATACTGTAAAATAGACAAGAGTTAGATTCATAAAAAAAATACTTTTTAATACAAGCAATTTTTACATATATCATAAAGCATAAGCACACTATATAACATATATTACACCACACGAATATAACTATCTTATTTCGACTCGCTCGTTTCTTCTTCTTCGGTTTTGGTTCGTTTTGCCAAGTTTCTAGGGATATATGATGTTCCCCTAATATGAGCCGTCGTTTTCCACATTGGTTTAGAAAAACCTGGTGGTTTAGAGGTTCCCGGGTTATTGTCACAACTTAAGAAATACGGGTGTTGATGATACATATAAAGTTCATCGGGTTTGAAATCAAATTTCTCTATTTTTATGCCCTTTCTCTTATTGTTCTCTTTTGCCTTATTAAATTGTGTTGGGGAAATTTCTATAACATCATCGGAATCCTTGTCGGGATCCGATTCATCGGAGAATTGGTAATCCTCCCAATACTTTGCTTCCTTGGCGGAAACACCATTGACCATAATTAACTTTGGTCGGTTGGTTGAGGATTTTCTTCTACTTAACCATTTTATTATTTCCCCCACTGGTTCTATTTCTTCTTCCGGTTCTGATTCTTCTTCCGGTTCCGATTCTTCTTCCGGTTCCGATTCTTCTTCCGGTTTCGACTCTTCTTCCGGTTCTTCTTCGGGAACTTGTGAATCAGTCCAATATATATTCGACTGTTCGTTATTATTAGGTGAGTCAATGGGATTTGTGCTAGAGGTAGACATCTATCACACAATATCAAACATGTTAAGAGATTAATATATCACATAATATATACATGTTAATAATATATAGTTTCCAACAAAAATGTTAAACAATCATTTTTAAAGAAAACACGGTCGAAGTCCAGACTCACTAATGCATCCTAACAAACTCGATAAGATACACTAATGCAAATTTTCTGGTTCTCTAAGACCAACGCTCGGATACCAACTGAAATGTCCCGTTCTTATTAATTAAAAACGTTCCATATTAATTGATTTCGTTGCGAGGTTTTGACCTCTATATGAGACGTTTTTCAAAGACTGCATTCATTTTTAAAACAAACCATAACCTTTATTTCATAAATAAAGTTTTAAAAAGCTTTACGTAGATTATCAAATAATGATAATCTAAACTATCCTGTTTACACACGACCATTACATAATGGTTTACAATACAAATATGTTACATCGAAATCAGTTTCTTGAATGCAGTTTTTACACAATATCATACAAACATGGACTCCAAATCTTGTCCTTATTTTAGTATGCAACAGCGGAAGCTCTTAGTATTCACCTGAGAATAAACATGCTTTAAACGTCAACAAAAATGTTGGTGAGTTATAGGTTTAACCTATATATATCAAATCGTAACAATAGACCACAAGATTTCATATTTCAATACACATCCCATACATAGAGATAAAAAATCATTCATATGGTGAACACCTGGTAACCGACATTAACAAGATGCATATATATAAGAATATCCCCATCATTCCGGGACACCCTTCGGATATGATATAAATTTCGAAGTACTAAAGCATCCGGTACTTTGGATGGGGTTTGTTAGGCCCAATAGATCTATCTTTAGGATTCGCGTCAATTAGGGTGTCTGTTCCCTAATTCTTAGATTACCAGACTTAATAAAAAGGGGCATATTCGATTTCGATAATTCAACCATAGAATGTAGTTTTACGTACTTGTGTCTATTTTGTAAATCATTTATAAAACCTTCTTGTATTCTCATCCCAAAAATATTAGATTTTAAAAGTGGGACTATAACTCACTTTCACAGATTTTAACTTTGTCGGGAAGTAAGACTTGGCCACTGGTTGATTCACGAACCTATAACAATATATACATATGTATCAAAGTATGTTCAAAATATATTTACAACACTTTTAATATATTTTGATGTTTTAAGTTTATTAAGTCAGCTGTCCTCGTTAGTAACCTACAACTAGTTGTCCACAGTTAGATGTACAGAAATAAATCGATAAATATTATCTTGAATCAATCCACGACCCAGTGTATACGTATCTCAGTATTGATCACAACTCAAACTATATATATTTTAGAATCAACCTCAACCCTGTATAGCTAACTCCAACATTAACATATAGAGTGTCTATGGTTGTTCCGAAATATATATAGATGTGTCGACATGATAGGTCGAAACATTGTATACGTGTCTATGGTATCTCAAGATTACATAATATACAATACAAGTTGATTAAGTTATGGTTGGAATAGATTTGTTACCAATTTTCACGTAGCTAAAATGAGAAAAATTATCCAATCTTATTTTACCCATAACTTCTTCATTTTAAATCCGTTTTGAGTGAATCAAATTGCTATGGTTTCATATTGAACTCTATTTTATGAATCTAAACAGAAAAGGTATAGGTTTATAGTCAGAAAAATAAGTTACAAGTCGTTTTTGTAAAGGTAGTCATTTCAGTCGAAAGAACGACGTCTAGATGACCATTTTAGAAAACATACTTCCACTTTGAGTTTAACCATAATTTTTGGATATAGTTTCATGTTCATAATAAAAATCATTTTCCCAGAATAACAACTTTTAAATCAAAGTTTATCATAGTTTTTAATTAACTAACCCAAAACAGCCCGCGGTGTTACTACGACGACGTAAATCCGGTTTTACGGTGTTTTTCGTGTTTCCAGGTTTTAAATCATTAAGTTATCATATCATATAGATATAGAACATGTGTTTAGTTGATTTTAAAAGTCAAGTTAGAAGGATCAACTTTTATTTGCGAACAAGTTTAGAATTAACTAAACTATGTTCTAGTGATTACAAGTTTATAACGTTGAATAAGACAGCTTTTTATGTATGAATCGAATGATGTTATGAACATCATTACTACCTCAAGTTCCTTGGATAAACCTAATGGAAATGAGAAAAATGGATCTAGCTTCAAAGGATCCTTGGATGGCTTGAAAGTTCTTGAAGCAGAATCATGACACGAAAACAATTTCAAGTAAGATTTCCACTCGAAATAAGATTGTTATAGTTATAGAAATTGAATTAAAGTTTGAATATGATTATTACATTGTATTAGAAAGATAACCTACTGTAAGTAACAAAGGTTTCTTGATCTTGGATGATTACTTGGAATGGATTTAGAAAACTTGGAAGTAAACTTGTAATCTTGGAAGTATTCTTGATTTTATGAAACTAGAACTTTTGGAATTTATGAAGAACACTTAGAACTTAAAGATAGAGCTTGAGAGAGATCAATTAGATGAATAAAATTGAAGAATGAAAGTGTATGTAGGTGTTTTTGGTCGTTGGTGTATGGATTAGATATAAAGGATATGTAATTTTGTTTTCATGTAAATAAGTCATGAATGATTACTCATATTTTTGTAATTTTATGAGATATTTCATGCTAGTTGCCAAATGATGGTTCCCACATGTGTTAGGTGACTTAAATGGGCTGCTAAGAGCTGATCATTGGAGTGTATATACCAATAGTACATACATCTAAAAGCTGTGTATTGTACGAGTACGAATACGGGTGCATACGAGTAGAATTGTTGATGAAACTGAACGAGGATGTAATTGTAAGCATTTTTGTTAAGTAGAAGTATTTTGATAAGTGTCTTGAAGTCTTTAAAAAGTGTATGAATACATATTAAAACACTACATGTATATACATTTTAACTGAGT
The DNA here is from genome assembly GCF_046630445.1 of Rutidosis leptorrhynchoides. Taxonomy (NCBI): domain Eukaryota; kingdom Viridiplantae; phylum Streptophyta; class Magnoliopsida; order Asterales; family Asteraceae; genus Rutidosis; species Rutidosis leptorrhynchoides. The sequence goes on along the minus strand of NC_092334.1, from coordinate 589,511,633 downwards.
CGTTAAGTCATCGTTAGTCGTTACATGTAAATGTTGTTTTGAAACCTTTAGGTTAACGATCTTGTTGAATGTTGTTAACCCATTGTTTATTATAACAAATGAGATGTTAAATTGTTATATTATCATGATATTATGATATATAATATATCTTAGTATGATATATATACAGTTAAATGCCGTTACAATGATAATCGTTACATATATGTCTCGTTTCGAAATCATTAAGTTAGTAGTCTTATTTTTACATATGTATTTCATTGTTAATACACTTAATAATATATTTACTTATCATTTAACATAATTAACCAAGTGTATCAATATCTTAATATGATTCATATGTACCTAGTAAGACGTTGTTATAACGATAATCGTTATATATATCGTTTTCGAGTTTCTTAAATTAATAGTCTCATTTTTATGTATATAACTCATTGTTAAAATACCTAATGAGATACATAATTATAATAAAATCATGTTAACTATATATATAACCATATATATGTCATCGTATAGTTTTTACAAGTTTTAACGTTCGTGAATCACCGGTCAACTTGGGTGGTCAATTGTCTATATGAAACCTATTTCAATTAATCAAGTCTTAACAAATTTGATTGCTTAACATGTTGGAAACACTTAATCATGTAAATAACAATTTCATTTAATATATATATAAACATGGAAAAGTTCGGGTCACTACATCAGAAACTTGTTTTGGCCATAACTTTTTGACCGTAGCTCCGTTTTCTATGAATCAAATATCGTTGGAAACGTAATAAGATTTTCTTTCCAATGGTAAGACTTTGAAACATCAACACAAACTTTATTTGGGGTTAAAAAGATACGTACACACCTTGTCACTTCAGACAACGTCCAGTTTCCTTCGACGTTCGAGCAAGCAACACGTACATGCTGCGTACACTTCATACACGCATCGTACACCATAAATACATTATGTACAATAAATATTTGGGTCTTACAATGAGTTAGTATAATATAATGACACTTGATCAACGTGATTATATTACAGTAAGTCATGCTGAGTTTCTAATGGAACATGATGATTCACAGACCATACCATCATCATGTGCCATGTTACACGACTCTTACATTCTACTAAATCTCTAAACAAATCAAGAACATATTTTCTTGATAATTCTATCTTTTCCTGTGACTTCGGTTAATTTGGATAATGTTTTAAAAATATAAATTGAAGTATAAAAGATGAGATTATTGGAACAAAAGAAGTTCATTTATAGTGAAATCTCAGACAGAATAATCGAGACAGATCATCGCATTTAAACAAAGAAAATTCTAATTTCCTTATTTACCGAAGAACCAAATCTTATTACAAAGATTTTCTCTAAATCCCTCGAACTTCGAAAATCAACCATATCTACGTTAAAAGATATGACGAAACTTTACTTCTCTCATTTCACTCTTTTGTGATAGTTTCACTCGTACTCTTCACAAAACTAAATTGTTTTATCTATATTACTCAATGATGATAAAACTCTAACTTTCAGCTCGTATGCGTCATTAAAACATACTTATTGTCAGCCATGATGATCCCAATCAAATTTCGGGGACGAAATTTCTTTAACGGGTAGGTACTGTGAGTTTCATTTGCTCCCTTTTTAAATGCTTTTGCAATTATATATTTTTGGGACTGAGAATACATGCGCTGCTTTTATAAATGTTTTACGAAATAGACACAAGTAATCGAAAACTACATTCTATGGTTGGATTATCGAATCGAATATCACCCTTTTTAGTCTGGTAATCTAAGAATTAGGGAACAGAAACCCTAATTGATGTGAATCCTAAAGATAGATCTATTGGGTCTAACAAACCCCATTCGGGTTACGGATGCTTTAGTACTTCTTATCATGTCCGATGAGAGTCCCGGAATGATGGGGATATTCTAGACGCGTTTTGGTAATGTCGATTACCAGGTGTTCACCATATGAATGATTTTTATCTCTATGCAGTTTGTGCGAAATGCCTGATATGAGAAGATGTTTATGAAAAATGAAAATAGAAATCTTGTGGTCTATTAAAATTATGGAAATGATTGATTACGATAAACTAATGAACTCACCAACCTTTTGGTTGACACTTGAAAGCATGTTTATTCTCAAGTATTAAAGAAATCTTCCGTTGTGCATTTGCTCATTTTAAAGATATTACTTGGAATCATTCATGACATATTTCAAAAGACTTTGCATTCAAGTCGTTGAGTTCAATCAGGATTATTATTAAGTAAATGACAGATTAGGTCATTTATAGTTTGGATATTACGAAATGGTATGCATGCCTGTCAACTTTTGATGTAATGAAAGTTTGTCTTTTAAAAACGAATGCAATGTTTGTAAAATGTATCATATAGAGGTCAAATACCTCATAATGAAATTATCTATTATGTAACGTTTATAATTGATATGAACGGGGCATTTCATTACGTTGTACTACTTTTCACTCTTCCGTGCACCGCCACGTGTGATCAAAAAACTTGAGAGTGTAAGACGTTCTTTTTTTTTTGGTGGGATGGGTAATAAATCAAAGATTTCTTGGGTCAAATAGGATGATGCAATTTTACCATATCAGGAGGGTGGGTTAAACTTGGGTTCTCTTAAAACAAAAAACATGGATTTAATTGGTAAATGGTGGTGGAGGTTTAAAACTGAATCCACCTCCTTGTGGGTCAAAGTTGTGACGCCCCGTACAAAATTAATGTGTACGGATCATCAACAACTGGTCCATTACATGGTATAATGCTATATGCTGTTTTAAAACAAGTTTTGCATTCATGAAAAGGTAACGTTTTTACCAACGTCAAATGTTTTACAAAGGATAACGTGCTTCTACGAATAGAAAGCAGTAACATAAGTACGTGACACAAAGGTCATTACAAAGCCATTGTTCAAATATAACATAAGTTGCGAATGCAAAATAAAAGTTCCATGATTGAGATATCTCTAAACAATGCAGCGGAAGTCTAACACAGCGTGTCTATAACGGCAAGTCTAACAGCGGAAGCAACAACGTCTAAGCACCTGCGAAATAACATGCTTTAAAATGTCATCACGAATGTTGGTGAGCTATAGTTTTTGTAAACAGCGATACAATGTAGACCACGAGATTTCGTATTCAAAACAGTATAAAAAGTATATGCTTGTCCGTGGGCACCCGGTAACTAACTTAACAAAGTAATATAAATATCACCCCCCTAAAAGTACACTTGGCGAGTGCGTAAGTTTATGAAGTATTAAACACCCGTTAAATACTAGCGCGACTAGCCTGAGTGGGGATGTCAAACCCTATGGATCCATATCTAAGATTCGCGTCTACCGGTTCAAAAACCAATAGTTAAACGTTACCGAGCTAAGGAAAAATTTGTGTCGTTATATCACCCACACATATATAAAGTTTAAGTACTCGTGTCTAGTATGTAAAACATAAAAAGCGCATGTATTCTCAGTCCCAAAAATAGTTAAAGAAATAAGGGAGCTATAACCCGCAGTGAACAATGCGGTAAAAGTCGATATGAAAAGTATGCAAGTAGTAAGTCGGTCCGAAAGGTCCTCAACATAAGTCAAAGGTTAGTAAGTTAGTAAACTGTCCCAAAAGGTTTAAAAGTGAATAAATTAAGTCTTAAGTATCATCACCATCATCATCATCATTCGTAAAAGATAAAGTAAGTTTTCAACAAGAATAGAGATCGAAACAAAAGGCTGACTTCGGACAGCTGCTACGACCTCTATACAAACTAAAAAGATGTGTGGTTAGTGGCCAAGGCTCCGTATGTGAGTCCACTTACCTCTATCAAATTTTCAGATCCTAACTCGATGTCGTTTGACCGTGGCGACGGTTCAAGCGCGAGTAGGTCAGAAATTTCAGCACGTTGTTACAAAGGCGTAGTGATTTTCGGAAGGCTATAAATCCTAAACTGTATATCGGATTTAGGCGAGTATTAAACGAAAAGTCATCTAATCGAACCGAACTATCTGGAAATCAACTTTCTAGAAGTCCTATGAGTCTGATCAGACCCTGAAAAATAGTAAACAAGTGCTCCGGTGGGATTCTTGTTGTTTGATGCTCATCACGGTTCTCATCCTTGATGCGTATAAGCCTCAAGTGTACAACTCTTGATGTTTTAGCATCACTTTGACCAAGTTTCAACCATCAACACACAATGTCAAGACTAAGAAGAAATACAACTCACTTAAGAGTTTTAGAAGGATGATGAACCAAGGTTACATCATATTCTTAGTCTTAACACAAATACAAGTTCTATTCAAGATTAAAGCTACAAACTTTGATTCAAATCAAGCAAGACCTTAAGTCACATAACTTAGATCAAACAAAGTAATGAAACCCTAAGCTAGAAAGCTTGGATCCCTTAATAATAATTATGAGATTTCAAAGCTAGAAAGCTTGAATCTTTTATGTTCTTGAAGATCTTTAAAGCAAAAAGCTAGATCTTCAAGTTTCGTGAAGATCATAAACACAAGTTTTGATCTTTTAACAAAAACAAAGTGATCTTAACTTATAAAGCTTAGATCCATCAAAGTAATGAAGATCCAAAGCTAGAAAGCTTGAATCTTTTATGTTCTTGAAGGATTCAAATCAAAGTTTGAATCTACAAGATATAACAAGATCAAAAAGCTAAAAAGCTTGATCTTATGATGTTGATGATGTCGTGATTAAGAAGAGAAGAAGAAGAAGAAGAAAATTTTAAGAACTTACAATTTTAGTGTGAGAAAGACTAGAGAGAAAATTAGAGAGCAAGTGTGTGTAAAATGAGAATGAGATCAAGTGTGAAATGGAAGAATGAGGTTTGATATTTATAGTGGTGGTGGGTGCTTGAGGCCGTAGGTTTGGGGAGGGGACAACTTTTTGCTTTTTGCATGGTGGTGGTCTAAAGTGGTGCTTGTTGTTGGGATCCCATGCAACATGTGTAGTAATGGTTAACAAAAATGCTAGTATGTTGGCTCATCTTCATGGGTTTTTGTCCTACATCTTAATGGATCATAAATCCATTAAAGTTGGGCTAATTTAATGGTCCATTAACTAGAGTAGGGTGGGTCTAAGTCCATTAAGGTAAAAAGTCCAATAAGACTAACTAGTGTGCATTAGTAAAATTACTAAGCGTAATTAAGCAACCAATAAGCCAAGTAATTGTCATTAGAAAATAACAATTAGTTTTAAGTAGTCATAATATTCCAATTATGACAAAGTTTAACGTGTACAAAGTACACAACTCGTTCTAAACGTCAAGTGACACTAACTGTCATAGAAGCATTCGAGGATCAAGTTAAGTGATTAAGCACTTAATAACACATTGTAAGTTAATACCGAAAGTAATTAACACGAACAATGATCCCAGAATATAATCTAACACAGTACGCACAAATATGCAGTTTCGTGAAAGTAATAAGTAAAATTAAAAGTCAAAAAAGTCGGGTCGTTACAAAAGTCATTTCGAGCATTTATGGGACTTCGGGCGGACTTTCGGTTGATGATACTCCTCTAAATGACTCCTTCAAGTCAATTTGGAAGAGTATTATTAAAACCCAGACTAACATTGTGAAAACCAGTCTTCATTTTAGAAACTTTTTTGTAAAGGAAATATTTGACGGGGCATTTACTTCATTTTGGAACGAGACTTGAATTGGAAGTGAGAATTTAAAGCAAAAGTTTAAAAGATTGTCAAGACTTGAAACGAACTTAGAAGCAAAATAAAATATAGGCTTTCATGGGATGGTACAAAGTGTGAAGGTATGTGGGCATGGTCAAGAACTCCAAGTGGGCGAGCATATGATGAACTCCAACAACTACAAGTGATACTTGCGGATGTCAAAGTTAATCCACAATCAATTGATAGGTGGAAGTAGATGGCGGTGGAAATCAAATTTTTTTCGACGAAAGCATTAACAACCTTGATCAATTCAAAAGTTTTATTTCCAAATAGTTCGATGGGTGAAACCTTAAGTAACAAATTGGTGCCGAAAAAGATTGAAGTTTTTGTTTGGCGAGCAAGAAGAAAATGGATCCCGATAATGGTAGAACTTGACAAAAGAGGTATTGACCTTCATTCGGTTCGATGTCCCTTATGTGACGATAACATCAAATCGGTTGATCATTCTCTTATCTTATGTAAACATGCGTTTGAGGTGTAGTGCAAAGTATTTGATTGGTGGGGTCGAGGCGGTATTCCTTTTATAAATGTCGAGGACCTTTTTCAAGACTCTGGACAAGCGGGTTCGTTCGTAGGCAAAACAATTTGGCAAGCGGTGTTATGGTCTTGTAGCTATCTCATTTGAAAAAATCGAAATCAAAAGGTCTTTACGAACAAAAGTTGGAATGCACCGATGGCATTGAACGAGATCCAACTTAAAACATTCGATTGGGTCGCGAAAAGATGTAAAACGAAAACTATTGATTGGCATTCGTGGCTTTATAACCCGCAAGTTTTTATCTCATAATTAGGTTTTTGGTTAGACGATTCCCAACCCTGCCTGTGACGTCACGGGCAGTTGGTGCACTTTTTGGCCAAAAAGTGCAATCTGACTCTGACTGGACAGTGTTAGTTTCTGACATTTTTTAACCCAAAATATCAGTTTTCAGTGTCAGTTTCAGTAGGGTCCACCAATATTTATATTTTGTATTTTTTTATATAATTTAACACATTATTTCAATAAAATAATAAATATTAAATAAAAACAATATTGAAAATTTTTAAAAATTAAAAGTTCAAAGAAATTAAAAAAAATTACATAGTAGTCTTAAAAACTAAAATTACTAAAAATTAACAAACACATAATCAAACTACTAGTTTTCGCCGTCTTCGGATGATTCGTCGGGTGGTCTTTGGTGTGGGTTAGACATATTTTTTTTTTGTATTGAAGAGTAAGAAATGAAAGATTTGATGAAGATGGGTTGTTGTAGAAGTATCTATACAGAGGTAGGAAAAAGATAGATTAAATTAGAATTTGAAAAAAAAAAAAAAAAAAAAAAAGGTCATGTATCCGTTAGAGAGGGACCCACCACATCAGAAAACAGCCAACCAGAAGCCGCCACGTCGCACTGACGTTTTTTTTCCCCGTCGGGGAGGCAACTAACGCCCCAAACTAACGAAAACTGACGCCGCGTTAACGGCCGTCAGTTTCCGTCAGTTTGTGACACCTGGGACTGACGCCGCAAACCGACGCTGCGTTGGGGGTGGTCTTATGGTGCTATTTTAGCATCATTGTACATGTATATATTGTTGTAGCTTTTGCTTTGTGCGTAGATGTATGTGGCTTGTTGCTACACTGTGAGGTGTTCTGCTAATTTACAAATATGCGGACACTAGTTTTGTGACTTGTGGTTCCCACCAAAAAAGGTGGAGGCTGTTTCTTAAAAGTCTAATAATAATAATATAGCTTTTCTAAAAAGAAAAATTTCAATTTCTAGCTCGTATAACTAATTCTTACAATGACGATACTTAACAAATCTATATCACAGGACAAACATGTAAATGGAATATATTCTGAAAGTTTGTATTTTTTTTATAGATATATCTGTTGTTTGTGTTATAGTCGAAGTCATAATTATTATTTGAAAATGGACCTTATATTGCGATTTGCAATTGAAGTATAATTATGTGATTTTCGAGTTGTTTAATATATTCAAATTGCTTTAGGTATTTCGTTTAGTTTTAGTCAATATTGATGGAAAATTTAACAAATCATCAATTCGCAGTACCTATAACACAAAGTTACACAAAAGTCGGTTCAAAATTATACTACGTACAATTCATGATTTTTCAATCGATAATACGAAGTTACAATTCTTAACATAAAATTCGGTTTCAAAGCTGTTAAATACCGAAGAAAAAAAATAGATACCATACTGAAACGGTACCATTTTCAATAACGTTCCTATTAATTTAATTTTGACAATCCCTAAAAATAAGTCGCGTATAGTTGTCCAAGATGAGATATAAGAAAAATGAGTTGTGTTTATCTTTGTTCACAATCCCCAAAAGGCTTCTTAAAAAAAAATTGCATATAACTTCATTTACTCAAACAAACTAGTTCCTGGTACTCAGTCAAAAAGATAAAAATATAAACACAACCAGCCTCTCTAGGTAAACATTTTTAACTATTTGATTGTCTAAAAACTAAAATTACTTGTTCACAGTTATCATCCTACACCACTTCAGTTTCTTATGCCTTTCCAGATAGCAACAGCTCCTGCACACACGCCTGTAACCACCAGTGCAATTGGAATTGAATTTAACGCTTTCTTCACTCTAGTAAACAAAGACGTTTTTCTCGCATGAACCACATTTGAACCCGAATCTTGAACCACCTTCACACTGTTCGCCTGTAGTACCTATTTACATTTAGATACAGTAAGCCAATGCGAATTATAATTATAAACACATATTAAAGGTGAAAAAACAAACAGAAAACTCACCTCGGTTATATTAGATTTATCTGCAATAGTTTCTTGATTAGTACTAAAACCCGACAGTTTCCTCTGCAAACGCATTCTTCTGTTTGCATTTCCTTGAAATGGAAGATCGGCGGGGTTTGGCGTTTGGCGAGTTCTAATTATGATACCATTGTCTTCAAGATGAGAATGATCCACGTCAGCCAAACAAGATTCCTCTTCACTGATAGTATCTCCATTAGAGCTCAAATTTGTCGGTTGGTTTCTTTTAGAACATCTTAGTATTGCGTTCATAGGAAGTTTTCTGTTTGCGGTTCCTTGGAACGGGAAACTAGGAAGCTTCTGAAGTTGACGAGTTCTAATTTTGATTCCCGTTTTAGCGACATTTTCATTGCCAATGTTGCTAGTCTCGTCTTTAACATGATCGGGTTTCATAAATACTTGACTGGGCCAAGTCTCATCATGGCAGATATTTTCTTCAAACGGTACACTATCTGGTTCAATTAAAATATGGTCGAGGAAGTCCATAAACTTATTATTTGTACCGTTTTCATTCTGCATCTCGTTTTGCTCGTTGCTAATCATAGGGTCATCCATGTACGATGATCCAAATTCTAGATGCATATGAGAATGCAGTGGTGAGAAGATTTTTTCATCTAAATTTTCTGTTACAGGATTCTCGAGACCTAGTAAAGCTTCTTGTAGATCGACATCTTGCTGCAAATTGGAAAAATAAAACAGAATATTAGGGAGCAAAAAGATACATATATTGCTAAGATGTAATTTAAAATATACCATTTGAAATTCTGATTGGTAAATTTGGGGAAAGTCGTGATAATCCAGAGGATCTTCGGTAGAAGATTTCACAACTGAAGGTGAGGTGGCAACAGGGTGATCAATATCGTTGTTTTTTATACTGCCAAAATGTTCATCTTTGCCGTCATTTTTCTTGAATAAACGACAAATCACGTAAGGATTCTGTAAAAGTCAAATAAAAAAAATAAGCAAACAATAGTTCATGAGCAACGTAGAATGTAGTGACACCAACTCAAACCAATACTGTACAATTTGATGACTAAAGTTGTTACGAATCATTGTTACATAATTAAGATATTACTAACAACTGTGTATTAAGAACATTCAACTCTTGAGTTCCATTATAAGGGAGAAAATTAACCCATTTACCCATATATTGATCTATTTTAGTAGAACTGAAAAACAAAATCTCACTCTCCGCAGGTAACTCGAAGAGGGAAAAAAAAACTCTTCCGTCTACCATTTTATTGATCTATCTATATACATATAAGCTCGTTTAGGTAAAACAAACATAACAGCTTAAAAGAAAACGGGTTAACAGAGTAGCAATTACGTAGTCAAACGCATAAAACCCCCTGAAAAGCTTTATTTACAACATTCAGATATACATAATTACTATACATCATTACCAGCATAGCTTTTGCCATCATAATCATAGCATTAAACATTTTCATTCAGTTTTCTAATTTTTAAAACAGTAAATGTACAACCTATCACCATACCATTATTTATTAGATAAATAATAAAACAATCTTATAAAAAAGTATCAATAAAAACTCATTCAGTATGTTGACAAAACCATCTGTTTTGACGCATTACCCAACCCTTGTCCTCGATTTTTTCTGCATCAAATCAATTCATAAATGTGCTTAATTGAACTATGTCTCAGGTTCAAACAAGGTACATTTTAATCTTTAAAGAATTAGATAAGGTTATATTATACACCTGTCCAGGATGAGTACCATCAAGTTCCTTAGCAGTAGCAGAATACTCATGAATCACCCAATGAGTCCTCTCCCCTTTCGGAGCTCGACCAATATAAAAAACAAGCGTCTTCTTCTTCCCAATCGCACGGTTTCCCCTACTCGTCTTTATCGTCCTATCTTTCCCAGTAGCTTTCCAGTAACCAGCTACTGTTGCCCTATTCAATCGATCCCCATTTTGATACTTACGATCCTTAGGGCAAAAGTAGAACCATTCGTTATCAATCGACTCAATCACTGACAACTCTGTAATAAAATCCAGTTCAAACACACTGTTAATGATCATAATAATACGATATTTCAGTACATAAAACAATATCTTACATATGAACATATCCAAATAAATGCAGTTGACACAAATTCATCAACTAAACCCTAGAAATTAAAATTGACCATCTATGTTACAAATTTATCTTAAATGATGAACTTCAGCCTGTATATTAGCCTGTGAGCCCCATATTTCAATTTTTTATTTTTTATTTTTTATACATTTATTGTGTTCAACAATTCATATACCTGAAAAATTATTTAAAAAAATAGAAGCATAAATGTATAGAAACAACATAACGGTTCGTCAAACATTAAGCGTATAATCATGCCTTTTTTATACGTATAGTTATATAGCTATTTTAACAATTAACAATCGTATATGAATATGAATGTAAAAAAAATAGATATATGTATGTACGTATATATAAATCATTACCAGGTAAGTCCCAAGGTTCGTTTTTACAAACATCGAGTTCGCGAATACAACTAACTTCGTCATCGTGACCGTTGATCTTCAATCGCAAATAGTGACTAATCAGTTCTTCGTCCGTCGGACGGAAGCGGTAACCTACCGGAAGTACTGGATAAGCAACCATAATCGAAATCGTAATAATAATATAGCAGGAATTAAACAGGATTTTGATTTCAATGTAACATCAAATTAATCGTCTCAACAAAGTGAAGTTGATTTTGCTATAACAGCTCTCAGCGTTTTGACTGGGATGTTTAAGATAGAGACATAAATTGGAAGATTATTACGTATATACCATTAGGCTTTGAAGGGGTTGTATAAAGAGTAAAAGTGATTTATGAGAGGGGTAAAATCGGGAGAGAAGCTTTTTGAGTCTTAACGATTAAGGTAGAGTGAAAACGAATTGGAGTATGACACGTGGTGGGGTGCTGGCAAAGAAATATTGACGTTCATCAGTTTTGTTTTTGGCTGTGGCTGTTGGGGTAATTTTATAAGAAATATAAACTATGGGTTAAATTAGTAAATCTATTAAAGGGGCTTGGTAAAATATACGGAGTACTACGAAATTGCCAGAAGCCCACAACCCCACAACCTACGTTCACTGTCTGATGACCCGAAAATTTCCGACTAAATTTAAACTTAATTTTATATGATTTCGACACGATAGGCAAAGTCTGTAAAGTTAAGTCTCAAAATTTTTGAACTAATTATATGGATTCATTTACCCTTTGACTACTCTTGGCGATTCACGAACAATTGTGTGTAAATAAATATGTAAATATATATGTATAAACAAATTCTATACATAAGTAATATTATATATATTGTAATTTATAAATATTAAAGAATCAATAAGTTATATAATTGATAGTAATATATTTGTAATATTAATATTATTACCATTAATTTCACTATTATTATTATCAACATTTGTATCATTAATATTATTATATAAAGTATATATGAAATTTGACATCTACAAATATTATTATTAATATTAGTATTATTATCATTATTAATTCTATTGATATTATTATTATCTGTTTCATTAATATTAGATATTAAAATTTGTATAATTAATGTTACTATGATTTTTTTACATATTTAATATACAGATATATAGATATATATGAAATATGAAATTTGTTATAAGTTATTATATTATCAAAATTATTAATATTATTATTATCAACAATATTATGATAAGTAGAATTATTATTAGTATTAATAAACATATTATTATAATCGTTTTATTATGATTGTTATTAGTAAACTTATTAAAATTATCAATTTTATGATTCTTAATATCACTACTATTTATAGTTATTATTAATACAATTATTATTATTATTGATATTATTTATTATTTATTATTTTTATTATTATTATTAGTATTTCGAAATTTCTATTAATAATTTTATTATAGTTATTATTAGTACTTTATTATTAATAACATTATAAATATTAAAGTTTATGGATTATATATAATCAAATATATAAACAGATTTATATAAATACTTATAGATATATATAAAATACAGATATACATATATAAAAATACGTATACTTATATAAAATACAGAATTTTATACATAATAACATATACAGATATAAATATACATATATATATACGGATATATACATAAATGAATAAAATTACATACGTATTCTGTTTCCAGTCATTTTCGAGCTATTGCTAATTTGTTTTCCTGTCTAAAACGCGTACAATCAAGATTCAATACAATCCAAACTTAGTTAACGATCTCTTTCTTCCTTTATATATATATATATATATATATATATATATATATATATATATATATATATATATATATATATATATATATATATATATATTTCTGTCCTTGAGAATAATCTGTGTCGACTAGAATGGCTATATAATTGAGCGAATTACACACTTATAGGGATTAAGTCTTTCCGTTATACATCTTCATTATCGATTAAAAAAAATCATTACAGCAATTATTAAATCGAATTTAAACAAAAAAAATCGAAGAACATCAAGACTGCCCTGTTCTTGGGTTGATTTTTGAAGCGACCCGTCTGTGACAACCCGGAAATTTCCAATCAAATTTAAACTTTATCTTTATATTATTCCGACACGATAAGCAAAGTTTGTTAAGTTAAATCTCAAGAATTTTAAACTGTGTTCATACATTCATTATAACCTCGACCAAATTTCGACAATTCATGAACCGTTATATATAAATAGATATGTATATATATGTATATATATATTATAACTTGAGAATATTAATAAAGTATTAAACGTATATTACTTTACACGAACGTATTTGTTTCAATATGTTTATCAATGGAATTAGAAGATAATATCACATGATTGATTTATCAGATACATTGTGATATGATTACGGTTCTATGTTATGAGGTCCACTGTGATTTAAGAAATCTATTCTTTTTTACAACATTCGGAAAATGGTAAAGTGATTTATAAGTAAGAACGTGGAGTGTAAATAACTTAGATGTTGGATATCGACAAGTTAAGTAACTCGACATTTTTCATACGTTTATTTAACCTTTGGACTTTATCCCATGCTTCACCAACAGACCGTAATTTAAAAACTTGAAACCTATTATGAATATATATGATTCTACTTTTCTAAAACGTTTTATGATATAACGATTTCCATTATTTTAACCTTTTAACAAAATGATTCTTAAATATATTTAGTTTTAGAAAACAAAATTATCATATTTATTTGATTTATTTTCAAACGTACAAAAACGTTTTTAGTTTAAAAAGAACTTTATTATTAAAACGTATATAACTTTTATAAATATCTAGAACCACTTTTGATAACTCATTACTTAACCAGTATGATAAAGATAACGATATTTATATTTTATTTTATTAAATATAAATAATGATTTAATTTAATTTTATATATATTTATACGCGTATTATACGTACATAGTTTTATACTTTTACTATACTTTAACTTTACCTTTACTTTACTTTTACTTTACTTTAACTTTAATAATTTACTTTAATAATTCATACTTTAATAATTCACTTTAATAATTCATACTTTAATAATTCACTTTAATAATTCATACTTTAATAATTCACTTTAATAATTCATACTTTAATAATTCACTTTAATAATTCATACTTTAATAATTCACTTTAATAATTCATACTTTAATAATTCACTTTAATAATTCAAAAATCTATTATAAATAGAATTCAATAGGTTTCATTATTTCATAGAAACTTGAAATATATTTCTCTAAACTCTCTCAATCGACTTACATATATATATTTACTCAGTATTATTTCAAGATATTATTAGTATACATAAAATACTACGACGAGGTCATGAGCGTATTATTTCAAAATGGATTTTTCGAGCGGGATAGAGCTAAGGAAAACATGGGTTATAGCTATGGAGGTGATGGGTATGGTTCATGGGTATGCTTGTGAGGTCAATCTAGTGTTTATCGTCTCCGTTGCGTCTACGTACCTTTCCTGCAATATTGAATCTCAATATTAATACGTGAGTACTCGTAAATTATTTTTACATATTAATAGTGTATCCCTGACTAGTGCTCGAGAATATAGGATTATGCATGCTTGTACTTTTGATATTGCCCTTAGATAGGTTATGTTGAATCCTGAATTAGTTACACTTGCGGTTGAGATAAGGTATAAGATATGCATGTCCTTGGAAGGCTAGCGAAAAATTGAGAACTTTTCATTTAGATATCGAATGGGTTCGATGAACGGATTAGAAGTTATAGTCAATTGAATTTTTATAAAAATGATTATTATTATCGTCGTCATAACCGTCGTTCTAGTTTTATCTTATTATTATCATTATTAATAAAAGGAATTATCATTAAAAATTGTTATTTTTATTATTATTACTATTGTTATCATCGTTAAAGTTATAATTATTATTATTATTATTATAATTATTATTATTATTATTATTATTATTATTATTATTATTATTATTATTATTATCATTATTAATATATATATCACTATTTAAAAATGGTTATTGTTATTGTTATTATTATTATTATTATTATCATTAAAATAGTTATTAGTATTATTAATAATATCATAGTAATTATCATTATTAGTATTATTGTAATTAAAACTAATATTAGTAACACCAAATTCTTTTTAGTACTATTATTATTAGTATTATGAACACAATATAAAAGACGATTAAAAGCTATTAAACGAAACGATTAGGAAATAATGAGTATGAGTATCATGATGAAATTAAAATATTATAAGATATTGATCTAGATAAAATTATCATTCTTATTATTTTTATCATTACTATTATTATTAAAAGTATCGTTAGTATTAAAACTATCATTTTAACAAAAAATATCATTTTAATAGAAATGTCATTGTTATTATAAAATATCATTATTATTATCATTTTAAATAGAATTATTATTTTAAAGTTAATATTAAAAAGTATCGTAAATATTAAAGTTATCATAATTAGAATTATCGTTTTATTATAATATCATTATTAGTAAATATAAATATTGATATTTTTATTAAAAGAATAATAATAATTATTATTGCAAAATAATTCAAATTTTACTTATTATTATTATCAATGTTATTTTATCAAATAAATATGTAATACAAATAATATAATTACCTTAATAAAACCTATCATAATATTTTTTTTAAATTAACTTTATAAATTTTATTACTTAAGATATATAAAAGTATATTTTTATATAAAATTTTATTTATTAATAAATGAATTATATTATTTACTCTATTAAATCTTTTAAAAATATTTAAAAATATAAAACGACGATATTTAAACTATATAATAATCATGTATAAATTTTGGAAATCATTTTGAGTCAAATTAACTTTTGTTGACCTTTGCATATTAGTCTCGAGCATTAGGATTGTGGTACACTATGACTTGACCTAATTTGTTAGACAAATATTGACCAGCACATATATATACATAATTAATTTAGGTTCATGAATCCGAGGCCAACCTTGCACTTGTTCAATGACGTTATGTGTATTTTTACTACGAAATACAGTATGGTGAGTTTCATTTGCCTTTTTACCCTTTATATTTTTGGGCTGAGAATACATGCGCAATTTTTATAAATGATTTACAAAATAGACACAAGTACGTGAAACTACATTCTATGGTTGAATTATCGAAATCGAATATGCCCCTTTTTATTAAGTCTGGTAATCTAAGAATTAGGGAACAGACACCCTAATTGACGCGAATCCTAAAGATAGATCTATTGGGCTTAACAAACCCCATCCAAAGTACCGGATGCTTTAGTACTTCGAAATTTATATCATGTCCGAAGGAGGATCCCGGAATGATGGGGATATTCTTATATGCATATTGTTAATGTTGGTTACCAGGTGTTCAATCCATATGAATGATTATTTTTGTCTCTATGCATGGGACGTATATTTATGAGAACTGGAAATGAAATTCTTGTGGTCTATTAAAATGATGGTAATGAATGATTATGATAAACTAATGAACTCACCAACCTTTTGGTTGACACTTTAAAGCATGTTTATTCTCAGGTATAAAAGAAATCTTCCGCTGTGCATTTGCTTGTTTTAAAGATATTACTTGGAGTATTTCATGGCATATTTCGAAGAACGTTGCATTCGAGTCATTGAGTTCATCAAAGATTACTATTAAGTTAATTTATAATTGGATAGTGGATATTATGAAATAGTATGTATGCCTGTCAATTTTCGATGTAAAGAAAGTTTGTGTTTTAAAAACGAATGCAATGTTTGTAATATGTATCATATAGAGGTCAAATACCTCGCGATGTAATCAACTATTGTGAATCGTTTATAATGTATATGAACGGGTCATTTCAGTTGGTATCAGAGCGGTGGTCTTAGCGAACCAGGTCTGCATTAATGTGTCTAACTGATAAGTCGATAGGATGCATTAGTGAGTCTGGACTTCGACCGTGTCTGCATGCCAAAAGTTTTGCTTATCATTTTGTGTCAAAAATTAACTACTTATTGTAGCGACCCCGACAAATCGTCAAGTGACGGCGTCGGCTACGTGGGTCCCATTACCTGATTATAAGTCTTTAAGATAACGTTTGACCAAAATATGTCGCCTTCATTTCAAAATAAAGATTGTTTCAAAGTTTACAAGAATTGTTCAACCAAAAGTTAAGTTACAACGTTATAAATACGATTGAAATCTAGGCGACACTGTTTAAAGTAAAGTCAAAAGACGCTCCATGAAATGCATGTATACTCGACATCGGATGCAAGTATCAAATAGTAAGCGGAAGCATGTTTCACATATCGTGCAAGACCTGAGAAAAACATAGAAATCTGTCAACGAAAACGTTGGTGAAATCATAGGTTTAAGTAAGTAAGTACAAGTGAACCACAAGATTTGCATCAATGAAATAATAGTAATACATTCTAAAAGTTTGTTTCACGAGCACCCAATTATCAAAGCTTAACATTCCTTCCATTGTATACCCCATCACTTAGTGCTAGAACAACACTGATTCTCGAAAATATATTTCATCCGTAGACGGTAGCGAACCGTCAAAGATGAGGGTTGTCAACCCATATGGCCATATAACATAAGTTCTCGCTTACACCCGGCAAGTGTAACTAATGATAATCGAATTGAGGATTTTTGTTCTAAACTCGTATGTAGAATGTTTGTTTTCCCGTTCTTGTGTTCACTTAGTTCAAAAGAATCGTTTATATTTTCTCATCCCAAATATAAGTTCAAAAAGAGTAAAAGTGGGACTATGATCTCACCTTTGATTGCACGAGTATAAATGTACTTCACAAAGTAAACGTGTGCATGAATGTTGCTTAGCCTTGACCTAAACAAATAAGTTGTATCAATTAACCGGTTACGACACAAGGTCGGGTGAAATGTGTTCAATTAGTCCTATGGCTCAATACGACTTGAATAGTATAGCATGTGAATCACGTTGTCAAGTTTCATGCAAGAATCACGTACAAAAGCATGTTAGAACGATTGTATAAAAGTTTGGTTAAGTTTGACTAAAAGTCAAACTTGGTCAAAGTCAACGAAAAAGTCAACGCGTTCGGGTCGGGTCCCGGACTATTTTTCTATGCTAAATATTCATATACAAGTATATTAAAACAAGTTTCATGTGAATCGGAGGTCGGTAGCTAGTCAAACATTTCGCGTGAAATGTGACAAAGTGAGCAGAATCTGGCCAGGCGATTCTGCGCGCCGCGCGGGGATGTGGCGCGCCGCGCCACTACCTGGGCAGAGAATTCTGGTCAGTTTTTCCAAGTGTGCACGAACCAAAACCTTTTCCAACCCAATTCTTGACCCGCAAACACTTATAATGCCTATCATATATCGTCGAAAAGGTATTTTGACGAGGAATACAACTAACCACATCTCATCAATCAAAAACATCATTTACAATAACCGAAAACTCGTCAATTGATCAAGAAAGGTTTATTTTCAAAGTTTCAAGTTCGTAAAACGTATTTTATGATTCGGGAATCCAATTTACACATACGATATGCCGTTTCGAAGGTAATTAAGCATACATTACAACTAATTACTAACAATTAACATTCCATGGCATTCAAGCATCAAAAGTTCATGTCAAGAACTATCAAACCCTAGTCAAACATCACAAAATCAATATTCATGTTTTTGAAGTTTTCTTAATCAACCTACGCATCAAAACGAAGCTAGTGATACTAGTAACACAATTAAAACATGCACTTTAACAATCTAACAACATTAACTCATCCAAAATCAAGGATTAAGCACACCCATTTCAAGTTCATGCTAGTTACTCCAAAAACAACAAATCGAGCAAACCAAACATATATTCATGTTAGACTCGAGCCATAGACACTAACTAACACCATTTCAAATCAAAAACACGAATTTAGAGAAATCTAGAGTTTTAGAAATGTTACCCAAACGAGATGAAGTTGGTATCAAATTGTAGAGGATGAAGAGAGGATTCCAAATATGTAATCGGATTTGTTGTGAGCTTCCAAGATTGAATTTAGATGATGAATGAATGGAATGGGTTTGTGTGTGTGTTCTTGAGATGGAGAGAAAAGGGATGAGGGAGATGATGGAATGGATGAAATGGGTTGACTAGTTGACCTAGTCAACTAGTTTGCCCATTTGGCAACTCCGGTCCCTCGAGTTTCAAAGCGGGTGCGGGATTTAACCGATCGAATATTTTTAAAACGCAAGTTAACGAGAGATGTTATAATTAAATGACGGAATTATTATGAACGTTAGTCAACGGAAACTACGAATTTAAATAACGAAAGGTATTATTTAAAAAAAAAGACGGTGTTAAAAATAAATTTAACGGAAAAACGCGGGATGTTACATTATCCACAACTCAAAAGAAATTTCGTCCCGAAATTTAGTTGGAAGTAGTAGTCGATATCTCTTACTCGAGACTTTACGTTGTCAATGCTATGAATAAGTGAAAGTACGTTCTTGAGGGTTCTCATGAATTTGGATAGTCAGGGTTTTACGTTGCATTAAGGTTCGGTTTTTACGATCCCCAGTTTCAACTGGTTTTCCTATGAAGAGAAGTTTGTCATCGATAGTTGATGTATCCAGCAGGATTGCACGTTCCTGTTCCGCAGGACACGTTTCTAAGTTTGTTACACGAAATGTAGGGTAAACGGAAACTTAATTGAGTCGGAAGTTCTAAACGGTAGGGAGCGGTTCCAATACGCCCCAAGGTTTCAAAAGGGTTAACATGTCGCGGGTTTAACTTTCCCTGATTCCCGAAACGGATTACACCCTTCCAAGGTGCGGGTTCTCAATATTACGCGGTTACACACTGGGATTTGTGAGGTTCTCCTCTAAGTTTGGTATAACTCTTCTGGCGATAATGGGTTGTCTCGAGCCCTTCTCGGACTTGAACGATCTCAATTGTTGTTTCTTGATGGAGTTCAGATTTCGGTGGTTGATGCTTTGGTTAAATGAACAGGGGTATGACATTAGCGGTCATATAAGGTTTCGAAGAGTGCGCGTGAACACACGAGTGGTAACTACTGTTGTAAGAGTGATCTACTAAAGGTGACAATACGAGTTTGTGAGATGTCTTTCCAAGACGTAAATCGTTCGTTTGCTCGGTTCGTCAGTTTGTGGGTGGTACGCGGTACTCATGTCTAAGCAGGTTCCCAAGGTTTCTTGTAAAACTAGAAGTGAAACGAGTATTTCGATACAGAATAATTGACAAAGATACACCGTGTTGGAAAAGAATCTCTTAAGATACGTTTGAACAAGTTAGTTAGGGTTCGAAAAATGTTCGTTAGGACTATTCACCCTCGTGGCGAATACTTATGTAATATGAGGAGTTTCTCTATCCATGGAGAAATGTTACAAGGAGTTTCTTTAAACGGAAATGCGAACGGTAAAGATAGTAGTGAAATGAGGACTTAGAATAGGATGAGTTTACATCTCGAGGTTGCTATAACGTGCCTCTAGTTGTCAAAAGTTGAAGTCTGAAAGAGAAACGAGGTAGTACACGTAGTTGTATAGTTCAGGGTTGAATAATAGTTGACCGATTATCAGAAACACAAGGGCGTTAAGTCAAAGAAGAGTGAAGTATCGTTGGATTGTGTGTTATCTTAATTTCCAGTAATATCAGACGGTAACGGTGAAATAACAGAGGTATGTAGTGTGGTACGTGATGACAAGAATATTGATCGGATCCACAATTTAGTATTCGAATTCTTCGTGCAAAATAACGAATTTCCGTCCCGTTGATTTCGAGTCGAGGGAGTATGCCTTTCGGCGTCCAAGTAGAAATATTTCCATATTTGAGTCCCATCTGGTGTTGTACGAATTTAGCTAGAAATGTTGGTGTGAAGAATCACGCTCAAGGTTCGATCGCGGAGAGATTAAAGTCGTGTAATACGAGAAAAGTCAGAAATGAATCTTCGGTAACAACCGGTGAGATCTAAGATTTTTACGAATACAAGTCTGAGTTGGGAGAGTTTCCTGATTACATGTGGCTTGATTTCGAGATTGATTGTAATTCCTTGACCATTAACTTCATGGTCTAGAAAATTGGACTTCGTTCAACAGAAATTCTCACTCGGAGAATTTGGTATAAAGTTGCTCTTTTCTCAAAAGTTCGAGCGTAAGATGGTGATGTTGTTCGTTTTCCTTCTTCACTTAAATAAGTTAAGATGTCATCTATAAATACGATAACAGATTAGTCTATATGAATTTGCATACGCGGTTCAAGAGGTTTATGGATACGGGCGAGCCCTAAATAAATCAAGCGGTACTAAGAGAGATTTACAACTAACGTTGCGAGTTCGGAAAGTGGCTTAGGAGACATCGTCTCACTTAACCCCCAATTGATGATAACCGGAACGGAGGTCGATTTGGAACATACGGGATTCGTGCAAATAATCATGAGGTCATGGATGCGAGGGAGAGGGTATCGGTTTCCAACCGAAAATTACTCAGTTCACAATAATCTATACAAGATGATGGGGAAACATTTTTTTTTTTTTTTTTTTTTTTTTTTTTTTTTTTTACGAATAGGTTCCGAGCTCCCTAGTTCTATAGGTGTCAAGTCAAAAGTCTTAACGTATTTCCTCCAATAAAATTTTATAGGCACACAATATTTTTCCGTCGGTCACTTAAATCGTCTAAGTAGTATCTGGGGGAAAGAGGTGGAATATAAAGAGCATGAGTCAAATCCTTGGTTATAAAACGTCTAGCGGTAATCGAATCGAATAAGTATGAAATATACGGTTTGTTGTGAAGAAACGTACCCGTTACTAGTCCATCGTCGTTCCGGGCATCCTTGGTGTCGATGTCGAAGGTTCAACGGCGTGCGTTGGGGTTGATTTTCTTATTTGGGCACACATTCCTAAAATGACCCAGTTGGCCACATTCGAAGCAAGCACCCGTTCTGTGTGCGTTGGGCATCTTTCGAGCGACGGGTCCTTGGCGCCGGTGGCGAAACCTGCCACATCCTTCAAAGTGATGCTTGTGGCATTCGTCACAAAAAGGCAGTTTTCCGGCATAGCCTTTCTTGTCGTTGGAGGTAAAAGGCTTCTTGGCGGGGTTGTTGTTATTGTTGTGGTTGCTTGATTGAGAGGCTTCCCATGTTCTTTTGTTGTTACTCGGGTGGTTCTCGACCATTGGTGCCGGTGCTTCCATTTCATTCACCGTTTCTAAGGCTTGGCGGGCCATTGTTAAAGCCTCTTGTAGGTTAGTGGGTTGAGATGTCATTACCTTGTGTTGAATGCTCTTAGGGAGGCCATCCATGTAAAGTTCGACTCTTAGGGATTCGGGAGTCATGAGAATTGGACACATCGAGACTAGTTCGGTAAACCGTTGATTATAAGCCTTGAGGTCATTTCCGGCCGTTTTTAAATTCCTTAGACCCTGTTCGAGCCTTCGAGTCTCGTCGCGCGGGAAGTATTCGGTGATCATTCTTTCTCTTAATTCGGTCCAAGAGAGTGTGTGGGCTTCATCGCTTCCCACTAATTGTACATACGTGTTCCACCATGAGAGAGCAATACCGGTGAAAGTGAGGGTGGAAAACTTGACCTTATCTTGGTCTCGACAACCGCTTGTGTTAAAAACGGTCTCCATTTGTTCAAACCATCGGGTGAGAGTAACCGGTCCCCTGGTTCCATCGAAAGTGGGAGGATTGTACTTCATGAAGTTCTTGTAGGAGCAACCTTCGATTGAATTACCGGCTCCATGATTGTTGTTGTTAGAAAAGTGATCGGCCACGGCCGTACCCACGGCGGTGGTTATCATTCGTTGAAGAGCTTGTTCTAGAGTTTCGAGAGGAGTATTGTGTTGACCTTGGTGAGCCATTGTTCCTTCATGAGACAAGAATATCGTTGGTTAGTATTTTCAACAATACTAACCGTGGCATGGAATAAGGATAGAGAGAAAATTTTTCCTTGACTCGCCTTAAATTCTCTATGTCATAATGTCGGAACGTCCATGTGAATCACCGTAATATAATCCCGGAAATTATATTACCCTGATTCTCATGTGCATTTAACATTACTTCATAAAGTCAAGGTGGCGCACCAACAAAATTTATCAACGTAAGATCAAGATCGAATACGAGTTAGATATGATAGAAGAGTTCGAGTATAAATGCACAATTAGTCAAATAATTCCTACTTCAGTCTATATGCCGGTTGTAGTCTAGATTCACCTATGTACCCTATGACTCGGGGTGAACACAAATGAACTCTAAATCCCTACAACCAAGGCTCTGATACCACCTGTAGCGACCCCGACAAATCGTCAAGTGACGGCGTCGGCTACGTGGGTCCCATTACCTGATTATAAGTCTTTAAGATAACGTTTGACCAAAATATGTCGCCTTCATTTCAAAATAAAGATTGTTTCAAAGTTTACAAGAATTGTTCAACCAAAAGTTAAGTTACAACGTTATAAATACGATTGAAATCTAGGCGACACTGTTTAAAGTAAAGTCAAAAGACGCTCCATGAAATGCATGTATACTCGACATCGGATGCAAGTATCAAATAGTAAGCGGAAGCATGTTTCACATATCGTGCAAGACCTGAGAAAAACATAGAAATCTGTCAACGAAAACGTTGGTGAAATCATAGGTTTAAGTAAGTAAGTACAAGTGAACCACAAGATTTGCATCAATGAAATAATAGTAATACATTCTAAAAGTTTGTTTCACGAGCACCCAATTATCAAAGCTTAACATTCCTTCCATTGTATACCCCATCACTTAGTGCTAGAACAACACTGATTCTCGAAAATATATTTCATCCGTAGACGGTAGCGAACCGTCAAAGATGAGGGTTGTCAACCCATATGGCCATATAACATAAGTTCTCGCTTACACCCAGCAAGTGTAACTAATGATAATCGAATTGAGGATTTTTGTTCTAAACTCGTATGTAGAATGTTTGTTTTCCCGTTCTTGTGTTCACTTAGTTCAAAAGAATCGTTTATGTTTTCTCATCCCAAATATAAGTTCAAAAAGAGTAAAAGTGGGACTATGATCTCACCTTTGATTGCACGAGTATAAATGTACTTCACAAAGTAAACGTGTGCATGAATGTTGCTTAGCCTTGACCTAAACAAATAAGTTGTATCAATTAACCGGTTACGACACAAGGTCGGGTGAAATGTGTTCAATTAGTCCTATGGCTCAATACGACTTGAATAGTATAGCATGTGAATCACGTTGTCAAGTTTCATGCAAGAATCACGTACAAAAGCATGTTAGAACGATTGTATAAAAGTTTGGTTAAGTTTGATTAAAAGTCAAACTTGGTCAAAGTCAACGAAAAAGTCAACGCGTTCGGGTCGGGTCCCGGACTATTTTTCTATGCTAAATATTCATATACAAGTATATTAAAACAAGTTTCATGTGAATCGGAGGTCGGTAGCTAGTCAAACATTTCGCGTGAAATGTGACAAAGTGAGCAGAATCTGGCCAGGCGATTCTGCGCGCCGCGCGGGGATGTGGCGCGCCGCGCCACTACCTGGGCAGAGAATTCTGGTCAGTTTTTCCAAGTGTGCACGAACCAAAACCTTTTCCAACCCAATTCTTGACCCGCAAACACTTATAATGCCTATCATATATCGTCGAAAAGGTATTTTGACGAGGAATACAACTAACCACATCTCATCAATCAAAAACATCATTTACAATAACCGAAAACTCGTCAATTGATCAAGAAAGGTTTATTTTCAAAGTTTCAAGTTCGTAAAACGTATTTTATGATTCGGGAATCCAATTTACACATACGATATGCCGTTTCGAAGGTAATTAAGCATACATTACAACTAATCACTAACAATTAACATTCCATGGCATTCAAGCATCAAAAGTTCATGTCAAGAACTATCAAACCCTAGTCAAACATCACAAAATCAATATTCATGTTTTTGAAGTTTTCTTAATCAACCTACGCATCAAAACGAAGCTAGTGATACTAGTAACACAATTAAAACATGCACTTTAACAATCTAACAACATTAACTCATCCAAAATCAAGGATTAAGCACACCCATTTCAAGTTCATGCTAGTTACTCCAAAAACAACAAATCGAGCAAACCAAACATATATTCATGTTAGACTCGAGCCATAGACACTAACTAACACCATTTCAAATCAAAAACACGAATTTAGAGAAATCTGGAGTTTTAGAAATGTTACCCAAACGAGATGAAGTTGGTATCAAATTGTAGAGGATGAAGAGAGGATTCCAAATATGTAATCGGATTTGTTGTGAGCTTCCAAGATTGAATTTAGATGATGAATGAATGGAATGGGTTTGTGTGTGTGTTCTTGAGATGGAGAGAAAAGGGATGAGGGAGATGATGGAATGGATGAAATGGGTTGACTAGTTGACCTAGTCAACTAGTTTGCCCATTTGGCAACTCCGGTCCCTCGAGTTTCAAAGCGGGTGCGGGATTTAACCGATCGAATATTTTTAAAACGCAAGTTAACGAGAGATGTTATAATTAAATGACGGAATTATTATGAACGTTAGTCAACGGAAACTACGAATTTAAATAACGAAAGGTATTATTTAAAAAAAAAAGACGGTGTTAAAAATAAATTTAACGGAAAAACGCGGGATGTTACACTTATCATCCTCAGGAAATTACCTGCTTATCATTTTTAGTCTAAGACACGACTTGCTGCATTGATTGCATGAATAGTGCATAGACAAAAATTCATATCTTAGCATATCTGCTAAATCATATCTTATCGTATCTGTTACTTTAAACTTTGCCTGACATATCCCGCAAAGTCCTCCGTAATCTACGAAATCTTTTGATCTATATATATATATATATATATATATATATATATATATATATATATATATATATATATATATATATTCTATGTAATTAGAATACCATCCGTTAGCCAAAATCATTTCATATCGAAAAAAAAAATCCTTTATCCAATCGTACGAAATGGAATTCGTCATCAGTTCAAGTCACTCAGATTCCGAAATGGAATCTCATTCAAGCTCCGAAAGCAGTGTGACCGGAATAGATCAACCAATTAGTCATCACCTATTCTTAATGAATTGGGGATGGGTTCCTAGCCTCCTCAATCATTGGAGACAAGAAGAAGGTGATCCCTTCCATCCACCACATTGCCCTCTTGACGAAGAACCTGAAGCACTTACCCGCGAACCTGTCCGAAACACCATTTTCTCGCTCATTTCCAGAGTATCTCGTCACGATTATATACTCCATCAAATTCTAGATTTTATTTATCCGCTCGTCCGAACCGACAATCACCCCGGTGTAATAGAAGAAGTCAACGAGCTTCGTGCTCGGGTAGTGGCTTTGGAGAATATGGTGCAGAAATTACAAACACCAGTAGCAGCACCAGCAGCAGCACCAGCAGCATAACCAATACCACCATCATCAACGCCAACAGTACCATTACCACCTCCAACCACAACCGCGTCGTAAACCTCAACTTCACAATCTGTCCCACGAGCATCAACGTCATACGCACCATAGATATCAAGGAATACCAGCAACAATAACTGACGATGTATTAATTCATAACTTCATTGGAGAAACATTCCACGGAGATTATGTAATCTCTAAAGTCTTAGAGATTATCTAATCTAGCCCTAACCATAAATCAGTTAAGCGAACCAAAATAATAGAAGGAAGAGTAGAAACCCTGACAAAAATGGTGTGTGATTAACAAGCTAAAATTGTTTTACCAACAGCATCAACAGTACCGTCAGCGTCACCAGCATCGTCAGTACAGTCAACATCAGAATCAACAACACCTATAACATCACAAACTCCGTCAGTTCAAGAATCACTGTGGACATCATTACGAATCAATAACGCGTATATTGTATCAAGGAGTTATGAAGAGTTAACTCATTCCCTCTGAAGAAATTATATGTATATTTTATATATACATATTTTGAAATAAAAATAAATCTTTCCGTGCTAAGCTATTGTGTGTGAATCTTAACTACTCGGTTAATTCATCTTACAAATACGCAAGTATCACTACCAAAGACAACAATCCCTACATTCTCATTCTCAAGATTCAAGGCTATTCCTTTCACACCGCTGGCAAATTCAACATAATGTACGTCCTTCACCCGCAACTTAACCATCGTTAACTACAATCTCTGTCTCAATTAAAAAAATTCCAATTCATAATAAATCAAGTATATATTTGATTTTACACTTTCATCATCGATGTAACCGAAACTTCTCAGATACCATCACTCGTACTTTGCGAAGTTCACAAGAATTTAACAAAAATCAACATCACGCCTCAACAAATAACGAAGTATTGATTCGTAATTTCAATATTATTGAAGAAATACTTATGTAATCTCTAAAGCCTTCAAGGGATTATTCAATTCTAGTTTCAACCGTAAATCGAATGAGTTTAATTTAGTATTAACTCATTAAAATTTATGTTATATCTTAGGAGAATATATACATATATATTTTCACAAAGACTGTAATAAAATTCTTATGTACAAAATATTAATTGTGAAATTTTTTTAACGGGTAGGTAATACCCGAGAGATATATATATTCACAATTAATATGTTACATTCTTCGAATCTGATCAAGCAAATTATCAACTATACTTCCTACTTTCACAATAATATACATTCTTTCATAGAGATCAAAACAACCATACTCATTCAAACCCAATTACAAATTTTGATTTTGAAACCTCAGAATTCAATTCAAGATATAACCGGTATCATCACTTTTAGATTCCTACATCTTTCAAAGCTATACTTTGACTTCAAAACTGTATTAGAACATCAAATGTATATTAACGATTACAATCTGTGTTCGAACCCTTTGAAAATATCTGAAGACACTTCAAATAATGAACAATCGAGATGATGATCCAACCACATATTACCCACAGTTAGGTACTTAAAAAGCACTCGAAACCAAAGTCATAATTCCATACATATCTGTGTCAGATTCTTTGGTATTTATTAGCAAAAATAACTTTGCAATTCCTTTTCAAAGTAGCCAGTTTTGTCACAGCTCCAGCAAGTCAACTTCGACTTTTCAGTCAGACTAACCTTATTATAACCTTGAGATATACACCATCGTTACCAGGGAACCTTTTACATCCCACCACATTATTAGCAGATGTACCAACAACTTCATTACCCTTTGACTTTAACCTCTCAAAAAAGTCATTATAGTTATTCATTGAAACCCCACCATTTACTCATTCGCATCTTGTAATAAGAATTGCCATACGAATCATCGGGAATTAGCAATCATTAATTTGAAATCTCGCAGCATGTCTACGCCAACAGTTATATGTGTACATACAACGTCTATCTCCTGGACTTACATACTTTGAATGTGAAGTTTCTGAAAAACACCTTGAACTGCGAACTAATTCTTGAAATGCTGACGAAGCAGCAACAACTGTAAACTATCTTAACAGTAAAAAGTTTGATGATAAAGAATAGTGTATTGGCAAAGCTCAAAAAAATAGAAGTTTTGGAACCTGAAAACGGATTGAGCAAAGTATGAAAGAGGCTGTGGACAAATCACAAGGGCGAAACATGCCTTCAAAGAATCTAAATGATTCAGTACCGGCTGAACTCATTAAAGGAATACTTTGCTCTTGACTCTAAACCCCTGCGGACAATATTCTTCATCATCCTCTGATATTAGAAATTCTAAGATATCATCATATCTTTCATTATAAATATCCTCCATATTTCTGAAGATATTTTCTTAATTATTCTTATCCGAAATCATTTAACTCTTGGCGCTATCTGTATTACATCATAAAAGAAACTATTTTAGTTTCTAAATTCTGAAACATTCGAGTTTAAAATAGGAATTTTTTTTTTTGAAGTAGTGTTGGGAGCTGAAGCATGAGTTAGTATAATATAATGACACTTGATCAACGTGATTATATTACAGTAATTCATGCTGAGTTTCTAAATGGAACGTGATGATTCACAGATCATAACGTCATCATGTGCCATGTTACACGACTCCTATATTCTATTTAATCTCTAAAATATCAAGAAAATATTTCTTGATGATTCGGTCTTTTCTAGGGTATTCTGGTAATTTAACAAATCAAGATCGTGCCATTACAATTTCCTTCTTAGAACATTAACTATGTTCATTCAGAAATTCATATCTACGAATTCTAGACCATTACATACGGTGCTTAATCTCAAGAAGAGGAAACGAAAGAATGAAGCTCCGAAATAGAAATAGGAGTATAAATCGCAGCAAATAGAAGGGAGCATTAACTGTGGATGATAATAATTATAGAAGACAGAAGCAGGGACTTCGAAATATAAAGGAGGATATAAAGTCCAACGACGACCCAGAAATTATAAACCATATATATCGATGCATATAGCAATATAAAGACACGGGAGAACTAAAAACACTATAAAACTAAGAGTATAGTAAAAGTAAATAGATTCTTCCGGTGGCAGATGAAAGAAAAGAATGACATATATGAAAGTTAGGAGTATATCAAGAATCAGAACTGGATGGAGCATATTAGTGAATAAAAGGTGTGAGTTGTGGAAATAAGGAAACGAAGGGGGTGGATATATAGTAAAATATCCGACAGAGCAATCAAAACATATTATCGCATTTAATCAAAGCTGATCTTAACTTCCTTAATTTTCGAAGAACCAAATCTTATTACGAAGATTTTCTCTAAATTCCTTGAATTTCGGAAATCAACCGTGACTATGTCATTGGTTAAAAAGAACGTGCATTTACTCATTTCATTCTTTTGTGATAACTTCACTCGTACCCTTCACAAAAATCAAATTACTTTATCTATATTACTTGATGATAATAAAACTCTAATTTTCAACTCGTATACGTCAAGAAAACATACTTATTGTCAGCCATGACCATTCCATTCAAATTTCGGGACGAAATTTCTTTAACGGGTAGGTACTGTGACAACCCAGAAATTTCCAATCAAATTTAAACTTTATCTTTATATTATTCTGACACGATAAGCAAAGTTTGTTAAGTTAAATCTCAAGAATTTTAAACTGTGTTCATACATTCATTATAACCTCGACCAAATTTAGACGATTCATGAACCGTTATATATAAATAGATATGTATATATATGTATATATATATTATAACTTGAGAATATTAATAAAGTATTAAACGTATATTACTTTACACGAACGTATTTGTTTCAATATGTTTATCAATGGAATTAGAAGATAATATCAAATGATTGATTTATCAGATACATTGTGATATGATTACGGTTCTATGTTATGAGGTCCACTGTGATTTAAGAAATCTATTCTTTTTGACAACATTCGGAAAATGGTAAAGTGATTTATAAGTAAGAACGTGGGGTGTAAATAACTTAGATGTTGGATATCGACAAGTTAAGTAACTCGACATTTTTCATACGTTTATTTAACCTTTGGACTTTTTCCCATGCTTCACCAATAGACCGTAATTTAAAAACTTGAAACCTATTATGAATATATATGATTCTACTTTTCTAAAACGTTTTATGATATAACGATTTCCATTATTTTAACCTTTTAACAAAATGATTCTTAAATATATTTAGTTTTGGAAAACAAAATTATCATATTTATTTGATTTATTTTCAAACGTACAAAAACGTTTTTAGTTTAAAAAGAACTTTATTATTAAAACGTATATAACTTTTATAAATATCTAGAACCACTTTTGACAACTCATTACTTAACCAGTATGATAAAGATAACGATATTTATATTTTATTTTATTAAATATAAATAATGATTTAATTTAATTTTATATATATTTATACGCGTATTATACGTACATAGTTTTATACTTTTACTATACTTTAACTTTACCTTTACTTTACTTTTACTTTACTTTAACTTTAATAATTTACTTTAATAATTCATACTTTAATAATTCACTTTAATAATTCATACTTTAATAATTCACTTTAATAATTCATACTTTAATAATTCACTTTAATAATTCATACTTTAATAATTCACTTTAATAATTCATACTTTAATAATTCACTTTAATAATTCAAAAATCTATTATAAATAGAATTCAATAGGTTTCATTATTTCATAGAAACTTGAAATATATTTCTCTAAACTCTCTCAATCGACTTACATATATATATTTACTCAGTATTATTTCAAGATATTATTAGTATACATAAAATACTACGACGAGGTCATGAGCGTATTATTTCAAAATGGATTTTTCGAGCGGGATAGAGCTAAGGAAAACATGGGTTATAGCTATGGAGGTGATGGGTATGGTTCATGGGTATGCTTGTGAGGTCAATCTAGTGTTTATCGTCTCCGTTGCGTCTACGTACCTTTCCTGCAATATT
This sequence comes from Rutidosis leptorrhynchoides, assembly GCF_046630445.1. Classification (NCBI taxonomy): domain Eukaryota; kingdom Viridiplantae; phylum Streptophyta; class Magnoliopsida; order Asterales; family Asteraceae; genus Rutidosis; species Rutidosis leptorrhynchoides. The sequence continues at coordinate 589,480,210 of NC_092334.1, read as the reverse complement.
GAATCTCAATATTGATATGTGAGTACTCGTAAATTATTTTTACATATTAATAGTGTATCCCTGACTAGTGCTCGAGAATATAGGATTATGCATGCTTGTACTTTTGATATTGCCCTTAGATAGGTTATGTTGAATCCTGAATTAGTTACACTTGCGGTTGAGATAAGGTATAAGATATGCATGTCCTTGGAAGGCTAGCGAAAAATTGAGAACTTTTCATTTAGATATCGAATGGGTTCGATGAACGGATTAGAAGTTATAGTCAATTGAATTTTTATAAAAATGATTATTATTATCGTCGTCATAACCGTCGTTCTAGTTTTATCTTATTATTATCATTATTAATAAAAGGAATTATCATTAAAAATTGTTATTTTTATTATTATTACTATTGTTATCATCGTTAAAGTTATAATTAGTATTATTATTATTATTATTATTATTATTATCTTATTATTATTATTATTATTATTATTATTATTATTATTATTATTATTATTATTATTATTATTATTGTCATTATTAATATATATATCACTATTTAAAAATGGTTATTGTTATTGTTATTATTATTATTATTATTATCATTAAAATAGTTATTAGTATTATTAATAATATCACAGTAATTATCATTATTAGTATTATTGTAATTAAAACTAATATTAGTAACACCAAATTCTTTTTAGTACTATTATTATTAGTATTATGAACACAATATAAAAGACGATTAAAAGCTATTAAACAAAACGATTAGGAAATAATGAGTATGAGTATCATGATGAAATTAAAATATTATAAGATATTGATCTAGATAAAATTATCATTCTTATTATTTTTATCATTACTATTATTATTAAAAGTATCGTTAGTATTAAAACTATCATTTTAACAAAAAATATCATTTTAATAGAAATGTCATTGTTATTATAAAATATCATTATTATTATCATTTTAAATAGAATTATTATTTTAAAGTTAATATTAAAAAGTATCGTAAATATTAAAGTTATCATAATTAGAATTATCGTTTTATTATAATATCATTATTAGTAAATATAAATATTGATATTTTTATTAAAAGAATAATAATAATTATTATTGCAAAATAATTCAAATTTTACTTATTATTATTATCAATGTTATTTTATCAAATAAATATGTAATACAAATAATATAATTACCTTAATAAAACCTATCATAATATTTTTTTTTAAATTAACTTTATAAATTTTATTACTTAAGATATATAAATGTATATTTTTATATAAAATTTTATTTATTAATAAATGAATTATATTATTTACTCTATTAAATCTTTTAAAAATATTTAAAAATATAAAACGACGATATTTAAACTATATAATAATCATGTATAAATTTTGGAAATCATTTTGAGTCAAATTAACTTTTGTTGACCTTTGCATATTAGTCTCGAGCATTAGGATTGTGGTACACTATGACTTGACCTAATTTGTTAGACAAATATTGACCAGCATATATATATACATAATTAATTTAGGTTCATGAATCTGAGGCCAACCTTGCACTTGTTCAATGACGTTATATGTATTTTTACTACGAAATACAGTATGGTGAGTTTCATTTGCCTTTTTACCCTTTATATTTTTGGGCTGAGAATACATGCGCAATTTTTATAAATGATTTACAAAATAGACACAAGTACGTGAAACTACATTCTATGGTTGAATTATCGAAATCGAATATGCCCCTTTTTATTAAGTCTGGTAATCTAAGAATTAGGGAACAGACACCCTAATTGACGCGAATCCTAAAGATAGATCTATTGGGCCTAACAAACCCCATCCAAAGTACCTGATGCTTTAGTACTTCGAAATTTATATCATGTCCGAAGGAGGATCCCGGAATGATGGGGATATTCTTATATGCATATTGTTAATGTCGGTTACCAGGTGTTCAATCCATATGAATGATTATTTTTGTCTCTATGCATGGGACGTATATTTATGAGAACTGGAAATGAAATTCTTGTGGTCTATTAAAATGATGGTAATGAATGATTATGATAAACTAATGAACTCACCAACCTTTTAGTTGACACTTTAAAGCATGTTTATTCTCAGGTATAAAAGAAATCTTCCGCTGTGCATTTGCTTATTTTAAAGATATTACTTAGAGTATTTCATGGCATATTTCGAAGAACGTTGCATTCGAGTCATTGAGTTCATTAAAGATTACTATTAAGTTAATTTATAATTGGATAGTGGATATTATGAAATGGTATGCATGCGTGTCAATTTTCGATGTAAAGAAAGTTTGTGTTTTAAAAACGAATGCAATGTTTGTAATATGTATCATATAGAGGTCAAATACCTCGCGATGTAATCAACTATTGTGAATCGTTTATAATGTATATGAACGGGTCATTTCACCGTCCTAATCCATAAGGACGAATACAATAACATATGATTACATTGCGAGGTATTTGACCTCTATATGATACATTTTACAAACATTGCATTCGTTTTAAAAGACAAACTTTCATTTCATCGAAAGTTGACAGGTATGCATACCATTTCATAATATCCAACTATAAATGACCTAATCTGTCATTTGATTAATCATAATCTTTATTGAACTCAATGACTTGAATGCAACGTCTTTTGAAAGATGTCATGAATGACCCCAAGTATTATCTTTAAAATGAGCAAATGCACAGCGGAAGATTTCTTTCAATCCTGAGAATAAACATGCTTAAAAGTGTCAACCAAAATGTTGATGAGTTCATTAGTTTATCATAAACGATTATTTTCATAATTTTAATAGACCACAAGATTTTCATTTCCATTTCTCATAAATATACATCTCATTTCAGGCATTTCGCACACTGCATAGAGATAAAAATCATTCATATGGTGAACACCTGGTAACCGATATTAACAAGATGCATATAGAATATCCCCAAAACAGAATCCTCTCGTCGGTATAATAATAAATCGAAGTACTAAAGCATTCGTACCTCGGATGGGGTTTGTTAGGCCCATAGATCTATCTTTAGGATTCGCGTCAATTAGGGGTACTGTACCCTAATTCTTAGGTTACCAAGCTAAAAAGGGGCATATTCGATTCGATAATCCAACCATAGAATGTAGTTTTGAGTACTTGTGTCTATTTCGTCAAACATTTATAAAAATAGCGCATGTATTCTCAGTCCCAAAAATATATATTGCAAAAGCATTTAAAAAGGGAGGAAATGAAACTCACTATACTGTATTTCGTATTAAAAATACATATGTGATGACCCGGAAATTTCTGACCAAATTTAAACTTAATCTTTGTATGATTAACATTTCCGACACGATAAGCAAAGTCTGTAAAACTGAATCTCAAAATTTTTGAACTACTTTTATATATTTAAAAACCCTTCGATTGTTCTCGACGATTCGCGAACAATTATATGTAAATAGATACATATATACTATAACTTGAAAAGGTAACAATGTTTTAATTGCATGATACCGTACATTAAACTTATTGGTTTATATATCTAATTGAATATATATGATTTAAAGTTATTTAGTAAACGATAGTAACATTCGTTTATTGATTCAATTGATATTCAGATAAGTTAACTAAAGCGTTTAAGATGAACCAGTAAAACACTAATTTGCTACAGTATTTTCAAATTGCTACAGTACCCAAAATGCTACAGTGTTTTTGAAAATCACTATTTGCTACAGTGAAATTGACTTTGCTACAGTGAATTGCTACAGTAAATACTATTTTAAAATGTATTTTAACAAATAATGAGACGATGATTTATAGAAGTAAATGACCAAAACATTAGAAAGTTTAAGATATACTATGAGTGGTATAGTTATGGATAATTTAAGGCTATATTTTGACAAAGGTACGTGACACGAAACGTAAAATGCAAGTTTTCTAAATGTACGAAAGGACATTCGAAAAACCGGAACCGGGACATAAGTCAAGTGACGACGTACGACTTATCAGAACGAAAATTATAAGTCAACTATGCATGTGAATTTAATATAATATATAATTAATTATTTAAATTAAATATATTATATATATTATATTAATATAAAATCATGTCGACAAGCTAATTGACAAAAGGTTCTGAGCTGGAAATCTTAGCCATGCGATCGCATGGCTATCCAGTATAAACCCCATGCGATCGCATGGGGTGTAAAAATGGGTCAGGTGCTATAAATTCTCGAGTTTTTGCCAGTTAATCACACACACATACACAAATATAAATGGTATTATATATACATATGTAAATTATGTATTGAAGAGTACCAATCTAAATTGTATAATCTATTTCATATCAAAAATCATCTATCTAATTATACAAGATGGATCCCGTATCCAATTCAAATTCCTTAAACTCTGACAGCTATTCCGATATGGATATTCACCTAAATTCCGAAGACAGTGTAACCGGAATGGATCAACCAATTAGCCATCATCTATTCTGGATGAATTAGGGATGGGTTCGTAGCATACTTAATTATTGGAGACAAGAAGAAGACGATCCCTTCCATCCACCACATTGCCCTCTTGGCGAAGAACCTGAAGCACTTACCGGCGAACCTGTTCGAGACACCATTTTCTCTCTCATTTCCAGAGTATCTCGTCACGACAATATACTATCTCAAATTCTGGATCTTATTCATCCGCTTGTCCGAACCGCCAATCATCCCGGTGTAGTAGAAGAAGTCAACGAGCTTCGCGCTCGGGTAGTGGCTTTGGAGAATATGGTGCAAAGGTTACAAGCACCAGCAGCAGCACCGGCATCAACAGTACCACCGACACCAACACCAACAGTACCATTACCACCACCAACAACATCTACATCGCAAACCTCAACTTCACAATCTGTTCCACGAGCATCAACGTCATACGCACCGTAGTTACCAAGAAATACCAGCAACAATAACCGATGAAGTATTAACTCATTTCCCCTGAAGAAATTTTATGTATATTTAATATATATGAATTTTGAAATTAAAATAAATCTTTTCATACCAAGTTATTACGTGTGAACCTTAACTGGTAGGTACTACTCGGTTAATTCATATGCTATGATGTACATCCTTCGTTAATGACTTAACCATCGTTAACTACAATCTCTGTTTTCAACTTAATGAATTCCATTTCATAATAAACCAAGTGTATTATTTAATTACATAATTGATTTTACATTTTCATTTTCGATGTACTCGAAACTTTCCAGAAAACATCATCTGTGCCTTGTAAGGTTCACAAAGATTCCACAAGCATCAACATCCTTCACCGAGAAATAAGAATAAATAATGGAGTATCGATTACATTAGCGAAATACTCCGCAAAGATTATGTAATCTTTAATGTTTTAGAGATTAATTATTTCTAAGTCAAGCCGAAAATCAAATGAGCTTAATATGATATTAACTCATTAAATCCGTATTACATCTGAAGAAATATACATACATATATTTTCATAAAGACTGTAATGAAAATTCTTTTGTACAAAATATTACTTGTGAAATCTTTAACGGGTAGGTAATTCCCGGGAAATATATAAGTTCACAATTAATATGTTATACTGTACATTCTTCAACTTTGATTCAAAAATTATTAACTATGCTCACAGCGATATACAATCGTTTCCATACAAATTCAATTACATATTCTGATATTGACGGATCAGAATCCAAGTCAAGATTTAACAAGTGATATCATTCTTAGATCTCTACATCTTTCAAAGCTATACTTTGACTTTAAATCTGTGCAAGATCCATTAGCATTGTTTTTACCGAAAATAACCTTGCAATTCCTTTCCAAAAGTATCCAGTATTATCAACCATTCAACCAGTCAAAGACGACCTTTCAGACTTGTAATTTTGGCATATACGTTTTTGTTACTGGGGAACCTTTCATGTTGCACCACATTAACAGTAAGGGTACCGGCAAATTCATTAATCCGTGACGTAAAGTCTCTCCGAAAAACCATTATAATTGTTAATTGAAACCCTATCATGTACTCATCCACATCTTGTAACGGTAATTGCCATTACAACTACCGGGAATTAACAATCAGTATTTTGAATCTCGCAGTATTTTCTACGACAATAGTTATATATGGATAACATCGATCTTCTAGACTTACAGATTTCGAATGTGAAGTTTCTGAAAAACACCTTAAACTACGAACTAGTTCTCGAAATCTTGAAAAAATGCTGATGAAGCAGCAAAAACTATAAACGACCTTAACAGTAAAAAGTTTGATGATAAAGGATAGTGTGCTGGCAAAGCTCAGAAAAAGAGAAAGTTTGGAACTGGAAAACGGATTGAGCAAAGTATGAAAGAGGCTGTGGATAAATCACAAGGACAAAATCTGCCTTCAAAGAATCCAAATGATTCAGTATCTGCTGAAGCCATTAACGAATACCTTGCTTCCGAATCTAAACCCTTGCGGACAATATTCTTCATCATCCTCTGATATTAGAAATTCTAAGATATCATCGTATCTTTCATTATAAATATCCTCCATATTTCTGAAGATAATTTCATAATCATTCGTATCGGAAATCAATTTTCTCCTTGCGATATCTGTGTTATATCATAAAAGAAACTATTTTAGTTTCTAAATTCTGAAACTTTCAAGTTTAAAATATGAATATTTTGAAAGTGGTGTTAGGAGCTGAAGCATGAGTTAGTATAATATAATGACACTTGATCAACGTGATTATATTACAGTAAGTCATGCTGAGTTTCTAATGGAACGTGATAAAGGTTCTCAGATCATACCCTCATCATGAACCATGTTACATAACTCTTTCATTCTATTTAACCTCTAAACATATCAAGAAAATATTTTTCTTGATGATTCGGTCTTTTCCAGATATTCTGATAATTTGACAAATCAATATCGTGCCATTACAATTTCTTTCTTAGAACATTAACTATGTTCATTCCGAAATGAATAGCTACGAATTCTGGACCATTATTCGCTTAACTTAAGGTCGGGAAGAGAAAACGAAAGCATGAAGCTCAGAAATATAATGGAGAATATAAAGCCCGATAACAACCCCGAAATTACAAACCGTGTATATCAATACGTATAGCAATATAAAGACATGGGAGAATGAAAAACACTATAACCCCAAGGTAATAGTATAAGAAAATAACTTCCTCTGGTGGCAGATGAAAAAGAAGAATGAAGGATACGATAGCCAGGAAAATATCAAGAACCAGAACTGGATTAAGCATTTTCACAATCTATTGGGATGTATGAAATAAGAAAGAATATTATAGGAGTGTTGAAAATAAATGAAACGGAAGAGGTCAATTTATAGCAAAATATCGGACGCAGCAATAGAGGCAGATTACGCATTTAATCAAAGAAAATCCTAATTTCTGCAAATTCTGAAGAATCAAATCTTATTTAGATTATGAAGATTTTCTATTCTTTAAAATCCAGAAATCAATTGTTACTACATCAAGAGATAAGACGCATCTCTATTCTCCATTTCACTTGATTACGATAACTTCTCTCATACGCTTCTAGTAATTGGATTGTTGTATCTATATTATTCAACCGTGATAAAACTTTAGTTATCGACTCATATTCGTCATGAAAACATTTTTATTGTTAGCCATGACGACCTCACTCAAATTTCGGGACGAAATTTCTTTAACGGGTAGGTACTGTGATGACCCGGAAATTTCTGACCAAATTTAAACTTAATCTTTGTATGATTAACATTTCCGACACGATAAGCAAAGTCTGTAAAACTGAATCTCAAAATTTTTGAACTACTTTTATATATTTAAAAACCCTTCGATTGTTTTCGACGATTCGCGAACAATTATATGTAAATAGATACATATATACTATAACTTGAAAAGGTAACAATGTTTTAATTGCATGATACCATACATTAAACTTATTGGTTTATATATCTAATTGAATATATATGATTTAAAGTTATTTAGTAAACGATAGTAACATTCGTTTATCGATTCAATTGATATTCAGATAAGTTAACTAAAGCGTTTAAGATGAACCAGTAAAACACTAATTTGCTACAGTATTTTCAAATTGCTACAGTACCCAAAATGCTACAGTGTTTTCGAAAATCACTATTTGCTACAGTGAAATTGACTTTGCTACAGTGGATTGCTACAGTAAACACTATTTTAAAAATGTATTTTAACAAATAATGAGACGATGATTTATAGAAGTAAATGACCAAAACATTCGAAAGTTTAAGATATACTATGAGTGGTATAGTTATGGATAATTTAAGGCTATATTTTGACAAAGGTACGTGACACGAAACGTAAAATGCAAGTTTTCTAAATGTACGAAAGGACATTCGAAAAACCGGAACCGGGACATAAGTCAAGTGACGACGTACGACTTATCGGAACGAAAATTACAAGTCAACTATGCATGTGAATTTAATATAATATATAATTAATTATTTAAATTAAATATATTATATATATTATATTAATATAAAATCATGTCGACAAGCTAATTGACAAAAGGTTCTGAGCTGGAAATCTTAGCCATGCGATCGCATGGCTATCCAGTACAAACCCCATGCGATCGCATGGGGTGTAAAAATGGGTCAGGTGCTATAAATTCTCGAGTTTTGGCCAGTTAATCACACACACATACACAAATATACATATTACTCCGTATTTATTTTATTTATTTATTTATTATTATTATTATTATTATTAATAAGATTATTATTAATCTTATTATTTTTATTATTAGTATTATTATTTTTGCGATACAAAAATAATAATGTACATAAAATATTACGACGGAGTGCTGTCCAAGTAATTTTCAAAACAAGTTTCCGAGCGAGCTAGAGCTAAGGAAAATATGGGTTATTGCCAAGGAAATTATGGGTAATGTTCGAGGGTATTTTTGTGAATCAAACCTCGTGTTTATCATCTCCGATGCGTCTACGTGCTTTTCTACAATATTGTATATCAATATTAAACATTGAGTTTCATACGATCCCTTTTTCTCTATACATTTTTGGGCTGAGAATACATGCACTTTATTTTAAACGTAATGGATACAAGTACATACTTAATTCTACACTGAGTTTGAATCGAAAATCCCTTAGTTTTGGTAACTGTTAACTGCCAGTTATAAGAACTGGTGGGCGTGAGTAGTAGTATATGGATCCATAGGGCTTGATATCCCCGTCCGAGCTAGAGCACTAGCCTTTTAACGGACGTATGCTAATTGAAAAGCATACACGTTGGTTTGCGTGTATTATTAAGATGATTATACAAAGGGTATAAATTATATACGTTAAGTTTAGTTACCAGGGTGCTCAATTTTGTAGAATATTTTGATAAACGTTTCTGGATGAAACAACTGAAATCTTGTGGTCCACCTTTTATTTAAAACATATTGATAAACGTTTTGAATGATACAACTGGACTTTTGTAATCCACATTGATATACGGATTATGTGTAATATTAAAACTATGAACTCACCAACTTTTGTGTTGACACTTGTTAGCATGTTTATTCTCAGGTTTCCTAGAAGTCTTCCGCTGTTTGCTTAGAAGTTAGACAAGCTATGTGCATGGAGTCTTACATGACATATTTTTCAAGGAAACATTGCATTCACCAAATCATCACCATGTATCTTATTTTGACTGCATTGTCAACGGAAGTACTGTTGTAAACTATTATTTATGGTGATTGTCTATATGTAAAAATCATCAGATGTCGAAAACCTTTGATTTAAATATTCATTTATGGTGTGCATTTTCAAAAGAATGCAATGTTTACAAAACGTATCATATAGAGGTAAAATACCTCGCAATGAAATCAATGAATGACGTGTTCGTCCATATGGATTTGGAGGGATCGTCACAACATATGACTCCATTGAACAAGTGCAAGGTTGGCTTCGGATTCACGAACCTATATTAAGTATATATATATATATATTTATATAATGGTCAATATCTGTCTAACAATTTAGGTCAAGTCATAGTGTATCACAATCCTAATGCTCGAGACTGATATGCAAAAGTCAACAAAAGTCAATTTGACTCAAAATGACTTTCAAAATCTATACATATTTATAATTTAAATATAGTCGTTTTATATACTTAAATGTATTTATCAGATTTTATTAAAGTAAATAATACAAATCATTTATTAATAAAAATTTATATTAAAAAATATACTTTTATATATCTGAGGTAAATAAATTTATAAAGTTCACTTAATATCATAATAATATAGTGGTATGTATTATTAAATGTAATTATATTACATGTGGTAAAATATCTTTGTATCACATATTCACTTGATAAAATAATATTGATAATAATAATAATAATAATAAGTAAAAATCGTATTATTTTGTAATAATAATAATAATTATTATTATTCTACTAATAATAATAACAATATTTATTTTTACTAATGACGATATTAATTATAATGATAATTCTAAACGTGATAATAACGATACTTTTTAATATTAATAATAATAATAATATTTTATAAAAATAATATTTCTATTTAAAATGGTAATTTTTAATAATAATAATAATAATACTAAAATGATAATAATAATGATATTTTATAATAACAATGATATTTTCATAACAATGATAATTTTAGTAAAAGTGATAGTTTTAATATAAACGATACTTTTAATAACAATAATAATGATAAAAATAATGAAAATGATATTTTTCGCTTAAATCAATGTCTTCCTAATCGATTTGATTAATAGCTTTTAGTCCTCTTTTATATCGCATTCATAGTAATGATAATATTAGTAGTCATAATAATTAGATAATACTAATATTAATAAATATTATAATAATATTTATGATAATACTAATAACTATTTTAATAATAATAATAATAATGATAATAATAATAATAGTAATGATAATGTTAATAAGAATCTTAATGATAATAACGGTAGTAATACTAATAAAAATGACAATTTTTAATAATAATACATATAACGATAATGATATTGATAATAATAATAATAATTATTAGATAATAATTATAACGACGATAATAACGACGATAGTAATAATAATCATTTTAACAATAAATATACTAAAACTATTAATAGTTCAGTTGACTATATCTTTTAATCTGTTCATCGAAATCACACGAGTTCTAAATGAAAAGTTCTTAATTTTTCGCTAGCTTTCCAACGACATGCATGTCATGTACCTTATCTCAGTAGCATATATATCTAATTCAGGATTCAACATGACCTATCTAACGACAATATCAAACGTACAAGCATGCATAATCCTATATACTCGAGCACTAGTCAATGATACACTATTAATATATAAAAGTTAAGTTATGAGTGCTCACGTATCAACATTGAGATTCAATATTGCAGGAAAATATATAGACGCAACGGAGATGATAAACACTAGTTTGACTTCTCGAGCATACCCCCGAACCATACCCATAACCTCCAAATCAATAACCCATAATTTCCTTAGCCCTATCCTACTTGAAAACAAGTTTTGAAAATAATGCGCTCATGACCTCGTCGTAGTATTTTATGTATAATACTAATAATATCACTCCTAATAATACTAGTACTAATAATAAGATTTTATATTAACAATCTAATAATAATAATAATAATAATAATAATAATAATAATAATAATAATAATAATAATAATAATAATAATAATAATAATAATAATAATAATAATAATAATAATAATAATAATAATAATATATGTACATATGTTTATGCGAAAGAAGAAGAAGTAGTGAATGATTTCAGAAACCAGCTCGAATTCAATTTTTAAGCGATTGTTTCCCACCTACCCCCTTCCATGCGATCGCATGAGGGTATAGAGAGAATACCATGCGTTCGCATGGTTGAAACATACTGGTCACATTTGAATTCCATTACTACTGCCGACACTTTATTTATTTAGTTAATATTATATATAAATATATTATTTAATCTTTATAATTAATTATATATTATATTATATTTACGTGCATAGTTAACATGTAATTTTAGTTCCGATGACTTGTACGTTGACGCTCGACTTATGTGCCGGTTCCGGTTTCTCGAACGCATTTTCATACGCTTAGAAAACTGGCGTTTTACGTTTCGTGATGTGTACCTTTAATAAAAATATACACTTAACTTATCAATAACTAAATCATTCGAGGTGTAACTTAAGTGTTAGAGTGTTTTGGTCATTAGCTTTTATAAATCAACGTCTTGTTATATATACATATACACGTATATATATAATAGTATTATTTTAACTCAAAATGTTTTATAACTAACTTAATATTAAATTTTATTACATTGAAATATATATATATATATATATATATATATATATATATATATATTCATTTCGAAAAATAAATTTGAAATATTTATTTAACAATAGAGTTTTTCAAAACTAATTATATTTCAAGTATAATTTAAAATCATTTACATAATAGAAAATATTGTATCATATAACGTTTATATTTTAAAACTTAAATAAATATAGTTCATTTAGGTACTAACGTTTATTTTACTTCTTAACGTACTAGTTGACATATCTAAATATCAATGGAATCAATAAACGAGCATTACAATCGTTTACTTAATTAATTTGAAATATATCTAATATACATATACACGTTTTAAATACACAATGCAAGTTATTTATATATATAGTTCTAACAATTTACATTCCAACTCATTATATATATTCAATTTTTTTCTTTAAAAGGGTTTCATCTATATCATAAACGTTTTCGATAATATGAAAACTAAATAATTATCTTATCCAAGACACGAGGCAATCAGTGCATTGAAAGTTAAGCAGGAATCTCTACTTGCCTTGACTAGTTATCGCTAATTGACATATTCGTTCTTACCTATAAATCACTTTACTATTTTTCGAATATTGTTAGAATGGAAAGATTTCTTAAATCAATGTGGACCTCCCAATAGAGACCCGTACACATATTTCAATGTATCTGATAATTCAATCATTTGATATTATCTTTTAATTCCGTTGATAAATATATTGAAATAATTACGTTCATGAAAAGTATTATTCATCAAATACTTTGTTAACGTTCTCACGTCATATAATTGACTTCATAGCTTATTTTCATATTATCCAAACCGTTAAATGTTTTATTAATATTTCTCAATTTAATAATCACACATACGTATATATTCATACATATCTATTTACACATAATTGTTCGTGAATCATCGAGAGCAGTAGAAAGGTAATGAATACATGAACATAGTTCAAAGTTTTTGAGATTTCAACATTACAAATTTTGCTTATCGTGTCGAAAACATATAAAGATCAAGTTTAAATTTGGTCGGAAATTTCCGGGTTGTCACAGTGCCTACCCGTTAAAGAAATTTCGTCCCCGAAATTTGATTAGGATGGTCATGGCTGACAATAAGTATGCTTTCATGACTCATATGAGCTGAAAATTAGAGTTTTATCTTCATCAAGTAATATAGATAAAACAATTTGATTTTTGTGAAGAGTACAAGTGAAGCTATCATTAAAGAGCGAAATGAATAAATGCGGATTTGTCTTAATCAATAATGTAGTCACGGTTGTTTTCCGGAAATCAAGGAATTTAGAGAAAATATTCATAGTAAGATTTGATTCTTCGGTAATTAGGATCCGCTTTAAATGCGATCATCCGTTTTGATTGATCTGTCGGATAGTTTACTATAAATCCACCCCCTTCGTTTCCTTACAACTCATACCTTCTATTCTTTCTCCTCAATTCATACTTTAAAACATTAATTAATATGCTTCATCCAGTTCTGCTTCTTGATATATTCCTTACTTTCATATCTGTCATTCTTCTTTTTCATCTACCGTCAGAAGAATCTATTTACTTCTACTATACACTTGGTTTTATAGTGTTTTTAGTTCTCCAATGTCTTTATATTGCCATCTGCATCGATATTTATGGTTTGTAATTTCTTGGTTGTTGTTGGGCTTTATATCTTCCCTTATATTTCAATGTTCCTGCTTCTGTCTTCTATAATCATTGTCGTCCACAGTTAATGCTCCCTTCTATTTGCTGTGATTTATACTCCCATTTCTATTTCGGAGCTTCATTCTTTCGTTTCCTCTTCTTGCGATTAAGCACCGCTTGTAATGGTCCAGAATTCGCAGATATGAATTTCGGAATGAACATAGTTAATGTTCTAAGAAGAAAATTGTAATGGCACGATCCTGATTTGTCAAATTACCAGAATACCTCGGAAAAGACCGAATCATCAAGAAAAATATTTTCTTGATATGTTTAGAGTTTAAGTAGAATACAAGAGTCGTGTAACATGGCACATGATGACGTTATGATCTGTGAATCATCACGTTCCATTTAAAAACTCGGCATGAATTATTGTAATATAATCACGTTGATCAAGTGTCATTATATTATACTAACTCATGCTTCAGTTCCCAACACTACTTTAAAACATTCATATTTTAAACTCGAAGGTTTCAGAATTTAGAAACTAAAAATAGTTTCTTTTATGATGTAACACAGATAGCGCGAAGAGGTGATGATTTCAGATTAGAATGGTTATGAAAATATCTTCAGAGATATGGAGGATATTTATAATAGAAACTACGATGATATTCTAGAATATTTAAGATAAGATGATGATGAAGAATATTGTCCGCAAAGGTTTTAGAGTAAGGAGCAAGGTATTTGCTAAGGATTTCAGCAGACACTGAATCATTTGAATCCTTTAAAGGTAGATTTCGTCTTTGTGATTTGTCCACAGCCTCCTTCATACTTTGATTAATCCATTTTCCAGTTCCAAACCTTCTCTTTTTCTGAGCTTGCCAACACACTACTCTTTATCATCAAACTTTTTACTGTTAAGGTCGTTTATAGTTTTTGCTGCTTCATCAGCATTTCAAGAACTAGTTCGCAGTTCAGGGTGTTTTTCAGAAACTTCACATTCGAAGTATGTAAGTCTTGGAGATAGACGTTATATGTATATATAACTATTGATGTAGACATACTGCGAGATTTCAAAATACTGATTGTTGATTCCCCGTAATTGGTATGACAGTTCAATATGCGGATGAGTAAATGATGGGGTTTCGGTATAATGATTTTTTTCCAGAAAGTCAAAGATCAGTGAAATTGTTGGTAAGTTTATTGCTATGGTGGTGGAACATAAACGGTTCCCCGGTAATGATGGCGAAAGGGCAACGTATATATCAAGGTTATAATAAGGCTGTTTCGACTGAAAAGTCGAAGTTGACTTGCTGGAGCTGTGACAAAATTGTCTATTTTTAGAAGGGATTGAAAAGTTATTTTAGCTAATAAATGCCAAAGGGTCTGACACAGATACGTGTTAAATTATGACTTTGGTTTCAAGAGTTTTTCAGGTACATAACTGTGGGTAACATGTGGTTGGATCATCATCTCAATTGTTCATTGTTTGAAGTGTCTTCAGAAATTTCGGAGGGTTTGAACACATATTGTAATCGTTAATATACATATGATATTCTATCACAGTTTTGAATTCAAAGTATAGCTTTGAAAGATGCAGGAATCTAAGAGTGATGTCTTCTGTTAAATCTTGACTTGGATTTTGATTTGTCAAAATCAGAATGCGTAATTAAATTTGGATGGGAATGGTTGTTTTGATTTTTATGAAAGAATGTATATTGTTGTGAAAGTAGTGAGTATAGTTGGTGATTGCTGAATCAGATTCAAAAAATGTAACATATTGATTGTGAATTTTATATATATCTCTCGGGTATTACCTACCTGTTAAATTTTTTTTCACAATTAATATTTTGTACAAAAGAATTTTTATTACAGTCTTTATGAAAATATATATGTGTATATTTTCTTCATATGTAACATAGAGTTAATGAGTTAATATTAAATTAAACTCATTTGATTTTTCGGCTGGAACTAGAAATGAATAATCTCTAAAACTTTAGAAATTTCGTAATCTTCGTGGATTATCACTTCAACGTAAATGAAATTATGAATCAATACTTCATTATTCATTTTTATCGATATTTACTTGGTGAATGATGTTGGTGTTCGTGGGATTCTTGTGAATTTCACAAGGTACGAATGATGTTTCTAGGAAGTTTTGAGTACATCGAAGATGAAAGTGTAAAATCAAACATGTAATTGATTAATACACTTAATTATTATAAATTGGAATTCATTGAGTTTGGGACAGAGGTTGTAGTTAATAATGGTTAAGTCGTTAACGAAGGATGTACATCATTGCATATTAGTAATATGAATTAACCGAGTAGTTAAGATCCATACATAATAGCTTAGTACAGAAAGATTTATTTTGATCTCAAAATTTATATATATATATATATATATATATATATATATATATATATATATATATATATATATATATATATATAAGTATACACATAATTTCTTCAGATGGAATGAGTTAATACTTCATAACTCGTTGATACACTATACGCGTTATTGATTCGTAATGATGTCCACGGTGATTCTTGAACTGGCGAAGCTTGTGATGTTATAGGTGCTGCTGATTCTGACGATGCCGACGGCACTGACTGTGCTGGTGATGTTAACGGTACTGTTGATGCGGTTGGTAAAACAAGTCTAGCGTGTAAATCGCGCACCATCCTATTAGGGTTTCTACTCTTCCTTCTATCACTTCGGTCCACTCATCTGATTTATGGTTAGGGCTAGAATAGATCATCTCTAAGACTTTAGAGATTACATAATCGCCGCAGAATGTTTCCCGATTGAAGTTATGAATCAATACTTCATCGGTTATTGTTGTTGATACTCCTTGGTATCTATGGTGCGTATGACGTTGATGTTCAAGATACAGATTGTGATGTTGAAGTGTGGGATGCGGATGTTGTTGTTGGTGGTGGTAATGGTTCTGTTGGTGTTGATGATGGTTGTACTGGTTATGCTGCTGGTGCTGCTGCTGGTGTTTGTAACATTTGCACCATATTCTCCAAAACCACTCCCCGAGAACGAAGCTCGTTGACTTCTTCCAATACACCGGGGTGATTGTCGGTTCGGACAAGCGGATAAATAAGATCTAGAATGTGAGATAGTATATAATCATGAGGGGATACTCTGGAAATGAGAGAGAAGATGGTGTTTCGGACAGGTTCGCCTGTAAGTGCTTCAGGTTCTTCACCAAGAGGGCAATGTGATGGATGGAAGGGATCACCTTCTTCTTGTATCCAATGATTGAGAAGGCTACGAACCCATCTCCAATTCATCTAAAATATATGATGGCTAATTGGTTGATCCATTCCGGTCACACTGCTTTCGGAGCTTGAGTAAGATTCCATTTCGGAATCCGAGGGACTTGAACTAACGACGAATTCCATTTCGTACGACTGAATAAAGGTTTTTTTCGATATGAAATGATTTTCCGGCTATCGGGTGGTATTCTAATTACATAGAATATCTATATATATAGAGCAAAAGATTTCGTAGATTACGGAGGAATTTACGGAATATGTCCGGCAAAGTTTACAGATACGCTAAGATATGAATTAGCAGATACGCTAAGATATGAATTTTTGTCTATACACTATTCATGTAATCAATGCAGTAGGATGTGTCTTAGACTAAGAATGATAAGCAAGTGATTTCCGACAAAAATGATAAGCAAGACTTTTGACATACAGACACGGTCGAAGTCCAGACTCATTAATGCATCCTAACGACTACTAGTTAGACACACTAATGCAAGACCTGGTTCGCTAAGACCACCGCTCTGATACCACATGAAGCGACCCGTCATAATCCATAAGGACGAATACAATAACATATGATTACATTGCGAGGTATTTGACCTCTATATGATACATTTTACAAACATTGCATTTGTTTTAAAAGACAAATTTTCATTTCATCGAAAGTTGACAGGCATGCATACCATTTCATAATATCCAACTATAAATGACCTAATCTGCCATTTGATTAATCATAATCTTTATTGAACTCAACGACTTGAATGCAATGTCTTTTGAAAGATGCCATGAATGACCCCAAGTATTATCTTTAAAATGAGCAAATGTACAGCGGAAGATTTCTTTCAATCTCAAGAATAAACATGCTTAAAAGTGTCAACCAAAAGGTTGGTGAGTTCATTAGTTTATCATAAACGATCATTTCCATAATTTTAATAGACCACAAGATTTTCATTTTCATTTCTCATAAATATACATCTCATTTCAGGCATTTCTCAAACTGCATAGAGATAAAAATTATTCATATGGTGAACACCTGGTAACCGACATTAACAAGATGCATATAGAATATCCCCAAAACAGAATCCTCTCGTCTGTATAATAATAAATCGAAGTACTAAAGCATCCGTACCTCGGATGGGGTTTGTTAGGCCCATAGATCTATCTTTAGGATTCACGTCAATTAGGGGTACTGTTCCCTAATTCTTAGGTTACCAAGCTAAAAAGGGGCATATTCGATTCGATAATCCAACCATAGAATGTATTTTTGAGTACTTGTGTCTATTTCGTTAAACATTTATAAAAACAACGCATGTATTCTCAGTTCCAAAAATATATATTGCAAAAGCATTTAAAAAGGGAGCAAATGAAACTCACTATACTGTATTTCGTAGTAAAAATACATATGACTCCATTGAACAAGTGCAAGGTTGGCCTCGGATTCACGAACCTATATTAAGTATATATATATTTATATAATGGTCAATATCTATCTAAAAATTTAGGTCAAGTCATAGTGTATCACAATCCTAATGCTCGAGACTGATATGCAAAAGTCAACAAAAGTCAATTTGACCCAAAATGACTTTCAAAATCTATACATATTTATAATTTAAATATAGTCGTTTTATATACTTAAATGTATTTATCAGATTTTATTAAAGTAAATAATAAAAATCATTTATTAATAAAAATTTATATTAAAAAATATACATTTATATATCTTAGGTAAATAAATTTATAAAGTTCACTTAATATCATAAAAATATAGTGGTATGTATTATTAAATGTAATTATATTACATGTGGTAAAATATCTTTGTATCACATATTCACTTGATAAAATAATATTGATAATAATAATAATAATAAGTAAAAATCGTATTATTTTGTAATAATAATAATATTAATTATTATTATTCTACTAATAATAATAACAATATTTTTTTTACTAATGACGATATTAATTATAATGATAATTCTAATCGTGATAATAACGATACTTTTTAATATTAATAATAATAATATTTTATAAAAATAATAATTCTATTCAAAACGGTAATTTTTAATAATAATAATAATACTAAAATGATAATAATGATGATATTTTATAATAACAATGATATTTCCATAACAATGATAATTTTAGTAAAAGTGATAGTTTTAATATAAACGATACTTTTAGTAACAATAATAATGATAAAAATAATGAAAATGATATTTTTCTCTTAAATCAATGTCTTCCTAATCGATTTGATTAATAGCTTTTTGTCCTCTTTTATATCACATTCATAATAATGATAATATTAGTAGTCATAATAATTAGATAATACTAATATTAATAAATATTATAATAATATTTATGATAATACTAATAACTATTTTAATGATAATAATAATAATAATGATAATAATAATAATAGTAATGATAATGTTAATAAGAATCTTAATGATAATAACGGTAGTAATACTAATAAAAATGACAATTTTTAATAATAATACATATAACGATAATGATATTGATAATAATAATAATTATTATTAGATAATAATTATAACGACGATAATAACGACGATAGTAATAATAATCATTTTAACAATAAATATACTAAAATTATTAATAGTTCAGTTGACTATATCTTTTAATCTGTTCATCGAAATCACACGAGTTCTAAATGAAAAGTTCTTAATTTTTCGCTAGCTTTCCAACGAAATGCATATCATATACCTTATCTCAGTAGCATATGTATCTAATTCAGGATTCAACATGACCTATCTAACGACAATATCAAACGTACAAGCATGCATAATCCTATATACTCGAGCACTAGTCAAGGATACACTATTATATATAAAAGTTAAGTTATGAGTGCTCACGTATCAACATTGAGATTCAATATTACAGGAAAATATGTAGACGTAACGGAGATGATAAACACTAGTTTGACTTCTCGAGCATACCCCCAAACCATACCCATAACCTCCAAATCAATAACCCATAATTTCCTTAGCCCTATCCTACTTGAAAACAAGTTTTGAAAATAATGCGCTCATGACCTCGTCGTAGTATTTTATGTATAATACTAATAATATCACTCCTAATAATACTAGTACTAATAATAAGATTTTATATTAAAAATCTTAATATTAATAATAATAATAATAATAATAATAATAATAATAATAATAATAATAATAATAATAATAATAATAAATAATAATAATAATAATAATAATAAATAATAATAATAATAATAATAATAATAATAATAATAATAATAATAATAATAATAATAATAATAATAATAATAATATATGTACATATGTTTATGCGAAAGAAGAAGAAGTAGTGAATGATTTCAGAAACCAGTTCGAATTCGATTTATAAGCGATTGTTTCCCACCTACCCCCTTCCATGCGATCGCATGAGGGTATAGAGAGAATACCATGCGTTCGCATGGTTGAAACATACTGGTCACATTCGAATTCCATTACTACTGCCGACACTTTATTTATTTAGTTAATATTATGTATAAATATATTATTTAATCTTTATAATTAATTATATATTATATTATATTTACGTGCATAGTTAACATGTAATTTTAGTTCCGATGACTTGTACGTTGACGCTCGACTTATGTGTCGGTTCCGGTTTCTCTAACACATTTTCGTACGCTTAGAAAACTGGCGTTTTACGTTTCGTGATATGTACCTTTAAAAAAAATATAGACTTAACTTATCAATAACTAAATCATTCGAGGTGTAACTTGAATGTTAGAGTGTTTTGGTCATTAGCTTTTATAAATCAACGTCTCGTTATATATATACATATACACGTATATCTATAATAGTATTATTTTAACTCAAAACGTTTTATAACTAACTTAATATTAAATTTTATTACATTGAAATATATATATATATATATATATATATATATATATATATATATATATATTTTCATTTCGAAAAATAAATTTGAAATATTTATTTAACAATAGAGTTTTTCAAAACTAATTATATTTCAAGTATAATTTAAAATCATTTACATAATAGAAAATATTGTATCATATAACGTTTATATTTTAAAACTTAAATAGATATAGTTCAATTAGGTACTAACATTTATTTTACTTCTTAACGTACTAGTTGACATATCTAAATATCAATCGAATCGATAAACGAGTATTACAATCGTTTACTTAATTAATTTGAAATATATCTAATATACATAAACACGTTTTAAATACACGATGCAAGTTATTTATATATATAGTTCTAACAATTTACATTCCGACTCATTGTATATATTCAATTTTATTCTTTAAAAGGGTTTCATCTATATCATAAACGTTTTCGATAATATGAACACTAAATAATTATCTTATCCAAGACACGAGGCAATCATTGCATTGAAAGTTAAGCAGAAATCTCTACCAGCCTTGACTAGTTATCGTTAATTGACATATTTGTTCTTACCTATAAATCACTTTACTATTTTCCGAATATTGTTAGAATGGAAAGATTTCTCAAATCAATGTGGACCTCCCAATAGAGACCCGTACACATATTTCAATGTATATGATAATTCAATCATTTGATATTACCTTTTATTTCCGTTGATTAATATATTGAAATAATTACGTTCATAAAAAGTATTATTCCTCAAATACTTTGTTAACGTTCTCACGTCATATAATAGACTTCATAGCTTATTTTCATATTAGCCAAACCGTTAAATGTTTTATTAATATTTCTCAATTTAATAATCACACATACGTATATATTCATACATATCTATTTACACATAATTGTTCGTGAATCATTGAGAGCAGTCGAAAGGTAATGAATACATGAACATAGTTCAAATTTTTTGAGATTTCAACATTACAAATTTTGCTTATCGTGTCGGAAACATATAAAGATCAAGTTTAAATTTGGTCAGAAATTTTCGGGTTGTCACAATTTTCCAAAAAGCTAGAATTCTTATCAAATTTTAAATTCTATAAATGCAGTTATGTTTGGATTACTCTAGTCGATCTTTCTATAAAGTTTTAACATCCAATTCCTCTTATCGGTTTCTAATTTCTGAGTCAAAGTTCTAAATTGAAAAAGTCAACCATTGTGTTCATCCCAAAATTCAAAATCGGTGTTATGATTTAAGTTCAATTATGGTTAAAGAAAGTTTCTAAAAAAGATTTAACACCTTTTTCACGTTATACTCTTTATCTAAAACGTACTTAAATTTTGAAATTGAAATCGAGTTCATCATCGTGTTCTTTCTTCTGCACAGGTCAATTTTTTTTTCCTTAATTGTCCGTTTTAACTGATTTAATCAATCACTAATTGTTTCGGTATATTTTGTAAATCCTAAAATTAATTAAGGAACTTTTGGTTGATAGTTTGATCCCTGGTCAGTCGAGTTATAGAAGAAGATGAAGAACACATAAATAAATACGGGTTATAAATATTTGTGAGGGTTTTAAAACAGAAAAACGGGCAACAGCCCAATGGTTCGAGGTGTTAACGGGTATTCGTGAGGTCGCGGGTTCGAGTCCCTCCAGTGGCGTAATTTTTTTAAAGCTTTCTTCAAAATTTGTAATCCTTCAATTATTATTATTATTAACAAATATTATTATTATTATTATTATTATTATTATTATTATTATTAATTATTATTATTGTTATTTTTATGATTGTTATTATTATTGTTATTATTAGTATTATAATTATTACCATACTTATAAGGATCATAATCACTATCATTATTATTATTATAAGTATTAATAACAGTATTATTAGAAGTAAACTTATCGTTTTAGTATTATTATCATCATTATTATTATGATTATGATTATGATTATCATTATTATTATTATGAAAGTAATAAAAATATATTATTATTATCATTAATATTAGAATTTGTATCATTTTATAAATATTAGTATTATCAATATATTTATAATTATTAATATCATATTTATCATTATTATTGTTATAAGTATTATCATTAATATTATCATTATTATTATTATGATTAGCATTATTAGTACGGTTATTATTAAAATTTATTATCATTACTATCAATTTTACTAAAATTATCATCAAAACTATCAGTATTAGTATAATAATTATTATCAATATTATTATTATTAAAATAATTTAGGAATATAAAAATAAAAGTTTTAATAACGTTGTTAAGATTATAGGTATGAAAATAAAGATTTTATAAAAAAAAATATATACTTAAATTACATAACTTAACTATATTAATATCTCTATATATAAAAAATGAAAATATATAAATAAAAAATGAAATTTATAATTTATTAATATAACAAATACATTACTAATAATAAATAGATTTATTAGATTACGATATATGTTTTAATATATATATATATATATATATATATATATATATATATATATATATATATAAATGATATAGGTTCGTGAATCCGAGGCCAACCCTACATTGTTCAGTTCAGTCGTATGTATATTTTTACTACAAAATATCGTATCGTGAGTTTCATTTGCTTCCTTTTTAAATGCTTTTGCAATATATATTTTTGGGACTGAGAATACATGTAGTGACCCGAACTTTTCCATGTTTATATATATTAATTGAGATTGATATTTACATGATTAAATGTTTCCAACATGTTAAGCAATCAAACTTGTTAAGACTTGATTAATTGAAATATGTTTCATATAGACAATTGACCACCCAAGTTGACCGGCGATTCACGAACGTTAAAACTTGTAAAAACAACATGACGATATATATATGGATATACATATGGTTAACATGAGATTATGATAAGTAAGTATCTCCATAAGTATATTAACAATGAGTTATATACATATAAACAAGACTACTAACTTAAGGATTTCGAAACGAGACATATATGTAACGATTATCGTTGTAACGACATTTAAATGTATATATATCATATTAAGATATATTAATATATCATAATATCATGATAATATAATAATTTAACATCTCATTAGATATAATAAATAATGGGTTAACAACATTAATTGAGATCGCTAACTTAAAGGTTTCAAAACAACACTTACATGTAACGACTAACGATGACTTAACGACTCAGTTAAAATGTATATACATGTAGTGTATTTAGATGTATTAAAATACTTTTGGAAGACTTCAAGACATATATCAAAACACTCATACTTAACGAAAATGGTTACAGTTACTTTCCCATTCTTTTCTTTCATCAAGAATTCTAGTCGTATTCTTACCTTTATTATACACAGCTTCAAAACGTACTTACTATGGGTATATACCAATAGGAACTAGCATGGGATTCCACTCTTGATTATGTCATGTATGACTAATCAATTTTAACTTCTACCATGAGCTAGTCAACTAACTAGAACTCCTTTTTAACCCCACTCACCACTCACCAATTACAACTCATCATTCACTCCATTTCACTTCCAATTCTCTTTCTAATTCTCTCTCAACAAACACACACTATTATGAACGTATTTTTCCAGTAGTTAATCATCATCTTCATCAAAAATCACTTCAAGAATCAAGCTATAATCATCATAGGAAGAACACTTCAAGAACACTTCAAAAATCCCTTCAAGTTTACTAATTTACTTCCAAGCTTTCTAATCCATTCCAAGTAATCATCTAAGATCAAGAAACCTTTGTTATATACAGTAGGTTATCTTTCTTATTCAAGGTAATATTCATATTCAAACTTTGATTCAATTTCTATAACTATAAACTATCTTAATTCGAGTAAAAATCTTACTTGAACTTGTTTTTGTGTCATGATCCTACTTCAAGAACTTTCAAGCCATCCAAGATTCTTTGAAGCTAGATCATTTCTTATCACTTCCAGTAGGTTTACCTACTAAACTTGAGGTAGTAATGACGTTCATAACATCATTCGATTCATATATATAAAACTATCTTATTCGAAGGTTTAAACTCGTAATCACTAGAACATAGTTTAGTTAATTCTAAACTTGTTCGCAAACAAAAGTTAATCCTTCTAACTTGACTTTTAAAATTAACTAAACACATGTTCTATATCTATATGATATGCTAACTTAATGATTTAAAACCTGGAAACACGAAAAACACCGTAAAACCGGATTTACGCCGTCGAAGTAACACCGCGGGCTGTTTTGGGTTAGTTAATTAAAAACTATGATAAACTTTGATTTAAAAGTTGTTATTCTGAGAAAATGATTTTTATTATGAACATGAAACTATATCCAAAAATTATGGTTAAACTCAAAGTGGACGTATGTTTTCTAAAATGGTCATCTAGACGTCGTTCTTTCGACTGAAATGACTACCTTTACAAAAACGACTTGTAACTTATTTTTCTGACTATAAACCTATACTTTTTCTGTTTATATTCATAAAATAGAGTTCAATATGAAACCATAGCAATTTGATTCACTCAAAACGGATTTAAAATGAAGAAGTTATGGGTAAAACAAGATTGGATAATTTTTCTCATTTTAGCTACGTGAAAATTGGTAACAAATCTATTCCAACCATAACTTAATCAACTTGTATTGTATATTATGTAATCTTGAGATACCATAGACACGTATACAATGTTTCGACCTATCATGTCGACACATCTATATATATTTCGGAACAACCATAGACACTCTATATGTGAATGTTGGAGTTAGCTATACAGGGTTGAGGTTGATTCCAAAATATATATAGTTTGAGTTGTGATCAATACTGAGATACGTATACACTGGGTCGTGGATTGATTCAAGATAATATTTATCGATTTATTTCTGTACATCTAACTGTGGACAACTAGTTGTAGGTTACTAACGAGGACAGCTGACTTAATAAACTTAAAACATCAAAATATATTAAAAGTGTTGTAAATATATTTTGAACATACTTTAATATATATGTATATATTGTTATAGGTTCGTGAATCAATAGTGGCCAAGTCTTACTTCTCGACGAAGTAAAAATCTGTGAAAGTGAGTTATAGTCCCACTTTTAAAATCTAATATTTTGGGATGATAATACATGCAGGTTTTATAAATGATTTACAAAATAGACACAAGTACATGAAACTACATTCTATGGTTGAATTATCGAAATCGAATATGCCCCTTTTTATTAAGTCTGGTAATCTAAGAATTAGGGAACAGACACCCTAATTGACGCGAATCCTAAAGATAGATCTATTGGGCCTAACAAACCCCATTCAAAGTACCGGATGCTTTAGTACTTCGAAATTTATATCATATCCGAAGGGTGTCCCGGAATGATGGGGATATTCTTATATATGCATCTTGTTAATGTCGGTTACCAGGTGTTCACCATATGAATGATTTTTATCTCTATGTATGGGATGTGTATTGAAATATGAAATCTTGTGGTCTATTGTTACGATTTGATATATATAGGTTAAACCTATAACTCACCAACATTTTTGTTGACGTTTTAAGCATGTTTATTCTCAGTTGATTATTAAGAGCTTCCGCTGTCGCATACTTAAATAAGGACGAGATTTGGAGTCCATGCTTGTATGATATTGTGTAAAAACTGCATTCAAGAAACTTATTTTGTTGTAACATATTTGTATTGTAAACCATTATGTAATGGTCGTGTGTAAACAGGATATTTTAGATTATCATTATTTGATAATCTACGTAAAGGTTTTTAAACCTTTATTGATGAATGCAGTCTTTGAAATGAATGCAGTCTTTGAAAGTCTCATATAGAGGTCAAAACCTCGCAACGAAATCAATTAATATGGAACGTTTTTAATCAATAAGAACGGGACATTTCAGTTGGTATCCGAGCGTTGGTCTTAGAGAACCAGAATTTTGCATTAGTGTGTCTTATTTAGTTTGTTAGGATGCATTAGTGAGTCTGGACTTCGACCGTGTTTACTTGAAAAATGATTGCTTAACAAATTTTGTTGGAAACTATATATTTTTAACATGTGAATATTATGTGATATATTAATCTCTTAACGCGTTTGATATTATGTGATAGATGTCTACCTCTAGAACAAGTCCCATTGACTCACCTAATAATAATGAAGAGTCAAATGTAAATTGGAATGATTCGTGGACTGATTCACAAGTTCCCGAAAAGGAACCGGAATAAGAGTCGGAACCGGAAGAAGAATCGGAACCGGGAGAAGAATCGGAACCGGATGAAGAAATAGAACCGGTGGGGGAAATAATAAAACGGTTAAGTAAAAGAAAATCCTCAACCAACCGACCAAGGTTAATTATGGTCAATGGTGTTTCCGCCAAGGAAGCAAAATATTGGGAGGATTACCAATTCTCCGATGAATCGGATTCCGACGAGAATTCCGATGATGTTATAGAAATTACCCCAACTGAATTTAAAAAGGAAAAAGAAAATAATAAGGGAAAGGGCATAAAAATAGAGAAATCTAATTCCAACCCCGATGAACTTTATATGTATCGTCAACCCCCGAAGTCCTTAAGTTGTAACAATGACCCGGGAACCTCTAAACCACCAGGTTTTTTCTAAACCAATGTGGATAACGACGGCTCGTATTAGGGGAACATCATATATCCCTAGAAACTTGGCAAAACGAACCAAAACCGAAAAAGAAGAAACAAGCGAGTCGGAATAAGATAGTTGTATTCGTGTGGTGTAATATATGTAATATAGTGTGCTTATGCTTTATGATATATGTAAAAATTGCTTGTATTAATAAGTATTTTTCTTTTATGAATCTAACTCTTGTCTATTTTACAGTATAAAAATACAAAATGGATAGACAACCCAATATTTTAAGAGACCTACCCGGAGACATGATTGATGAAATCTTGTCTAGAGTCGGTCAGAATTCTTCGGCACAACTATTTAAGGCGAGATCAGTTTGTAAGACATTTGAAGAACGTTCCAAGAATGCCTTGGTTTATAAAAGGCTTTCGTTCGAAAGATGGGGGATATCACATTGGGAAATCCATAAGTTACGATGTGTTTACTTTGACGCATATATTGCGGGGAACCCAAACGCTATTTTACGCAATGGGTTAAGAAATTATTTTGACTCAATATATCCGAATATTGGACTTCGTGATTTAGAAAAAGCGGCTAACATGCAACATAAAGAAGCATGTTATGCTTACGGATTAGTAATGTTCGCTTCTCACCAAAGTGAGAATAAGAACATTGGCCTACAACTATTAAACAAAACGTTCTCTGAAGTGACGGAGTCGGTAATTGGGGTAAGAAATGAGGTTTTTAGATTGTTACGGGACTGTTGGACATTACGTAACCCTCGTCCCTTTGACGACGTTACAACACGCTGTCTTATCAACGGCCATAACGGTTATGTTCCACAAGACCAAGGATGGGAAGTAGTCCTAGTAAAACCAGAATGCATGACTTGTTTCTGGACGTATGAATTACGTGTCTTTATTGCCTTTGCTGAACGACTTGTGTACTAGCTAGAATTATCTTCACAACTATCTTGTATCAAAGTTATTGTGTGCTATATTTCATGCTTTATGTAAAATAAGCGGTATTGTAAGTTTGTAAAATATTGTATAAAAGTTTGAACGCGAAATATTATTATAATCAGTTTTTCATATAGAATTGTAGTAGTTGAATTGTATATTAGCTACTAAGTATGAACTTAACGGGTAGGTACTACCCGAATTTAAACTTATAAAACGCTAATATGAAGAAAAAGCTTTTATAAATGAGTTCATATTATGCTACGAAATACTATTAACTACTCTTAATATTCTGTATGATTAACTTGTTCCATTTGACTATTTTGAAGGAAATGACACCAACTACTCGACACACCGTGAATATGAATGAAGAGGAATTTCGTACTTTTCTAGCTTCAAACATAGCCGCAGTACAGGCTGCGCTACATACCAACAATAACCTTGGATCTAGCAGTACAGGAAATCGTGTAGGATGCACCTACAAAGAATTAACTGCCTGCAAACCTTTGGAATTTGATGGAACCGAAGGACCGATCGGATTAAAACGGTGGACCGAGAAGGTCGAATCGGTGTTTGCCATAAGTAAGTGTACTGAAGAGGACAAAGTAAAGTACGCTACGCATACCTTCACAGGTTCTGCGTTAACATGGTGGAATACCTATCTAGAGCAAGTGGGACAAGACGATGCGTACGCACTACCGTGGTCAGTATTCAAGCACTTGATGAACGTGAAGTACCGTCCCAGAACCGAGGTCAATAAGCTCAAGACAGAACTTAGAGGGTTACGAACCCAAGGATTTGATATTACCACATACGAAAGACGATTCACAGAATTGTGCCTATTGTTTCCGGGAGCATTCGAAGATGAGGAAGAGAAGATCGACGCGTTTGTGAAAGGATTACCGGAAAGAATCCAAGAAGATATAAGTTCACACGAGCCCGCCTCCATACAACAGGCATGTAGAATGGCTCACAAACTAGTGAACCAGATTGAAGAAAGAATTAAAGAACAGACTGCTGAAGAGGAAAATGTGAAGCAAGTCAAAAGAAAGTGGGAGGAAAATGGTGATAAGAATCACCAATACAACAACAACAGCAATTACAACAATAATCGCAACAATTATCCCAACAATCGCAACATCAATCGCAACTACAACAAACGGCCCAACAACAACAACAACAACAACAACAACAACAACAACAACAGCAACTACAACAATCATCCCAACAACAATAATAACCGCAACAAAAACAACAATCAGAAGCAGCTATGCCAAATGTGTGAAAAGTATCACACGGGGTTCTGCACCAAATTTTGCAACAAGTGTAAAAGAAATGGTCATAGCGCGGCGAATTGTGAGGTCTACGGACCAGGGGTTAATATAACGAAAGGAACAAATGGTGTCGGAACGAGTAATGGCGGAGGAAGTAGTGTCGGAGCAAGTTACGCCAATGTAGTTTGTTATAAATGTGGAAAACCGGGCCACATTATTAGAAATTGCCCGAACCAGGAGAACACGAATGGACAAGGCCGCGGAAGAGTTTTCAATATTAATGCGGCAGAGGCACAGGAAGACCCGGAGCTTGTTACGGGTACGTTTCTTATTGACAATAAATCTGCTTACGTTTTATTTGATTCGGGTGCGGATAGAAGCTATATGAGTAGAGATTTTTGTGCTAAATTAAGTTGTCCATTGACGCCTTTGGATAATAAATTTTTACTCGAATTAGCAAATGGTAAATTAATTTCAGCAGATAATATATGTCGGAATCGAGAAATTAAACTGGTTAGCGAAACATTTAAGATTGATTTGATACCTGTAGAGTTAGGGAGCTTTGATGTGATAATCGGTATGGACTGGTTGAAAGAAGTGAAAGCAGAGATCGTTTGTTACAAAAATGCAATTCGCATTATACGAGAAAAAGGAAAACCCTTAATGGTGTACGGAGAAAAGGGCAACACGAAGCTACATCTTATTAGTAATTTGAAGGCACAAAAACTAATAAGAAAAGGTTGCTATGCTGTTCTAGCACACGTCGAAAAAGTACAAACTGAAGAAAAGAGCATCAATGATGTTTTGCAAAAGAATTTCCCGATGTATTTCCGAAAGAATTACCGGGATTACCCCCACATCGATCCGTTGAATTTCAAATAGATCTTGTACCAGGAGCTGCACCAATAGCTCGTGCTCCTTACAGACTCGCACCCAGCGAGATGAAAGAACTGCAAATCCAATTACAAGAACTTTTAGAGCGTGGTTTCATTCGATCAAGCACATCACCGTGGGGAGCTCCTGTTTTGTTTGTCAAGAAGAAAGATGGTACATTCAGGTTGTGTATCGACTACCGAGAGTTGAACAAACTTACCATCAAGAACCGCTACCCACTACCGAGAATCGACGACTTATTTGATCAACTACAAGGCTCGTCTGTTTATTCAAAGATTGACTTACGTTCCGGGTATCATCAAATGCGGGTGAAAGAAGATGATATTCCAAAGACTGCTTTCAGAACACGTTACGGTCATTACGAGTTTATGGTCATGCCGTTTGGTTTAACTAATGCACCAGCTGTGTTCATGGACCTTATGAACCGAGTGTGTGGACCATACCTTGACAAGTTTGTCATTGTTTTCATTGATGACATACTTATTTGCTCAAAGAATGACCAAGAACACGGTGAACATTTGAGAAAGGTGTTAGAAGTATTGAGAAAGGAAGAATTGTACGCTAAGTTTTCAAAGTGTGCATTTTGGTTGGAAGAAGTTCAATTCCTCGGTCACATAGTGAACAAAGAAGGTATTAAGGTGGATCCGGCAAAGATAGAAACTGTTGAAAAGTGGGAAATCCCGAAAACTCCGAAACACATACGCCAGTTTTTAGGACTAGCTGGTTACTACAGAAGGTTCATCCAAGACTTTTCCAGAATAGCAAAACCCTTGACTGCATTAACGCATAAAGGGAAGAAATTTGAATGGAATGATGAACAAGAGAAAGCGTTTCAGTTATTGAAGAAAAAGCTAACTACGACACCTATATTGTCATTGCCTGAAGGGAATAATGATTTTGTGATTTATTGTGATGCATCAAAGCAAGGTCTCGGTTGTGTATTAATGCAACGAACGAAGGTGATTGCTTATGCGTCTAGATAATTGAAGATTCACGAACAAAATTATACGACGCATGATTTGGAATTAGGCGCGGTTGTTTTTGCATTAAAGACTTGGAGGCACTACTTATATGGGGTCAAAAGTATTATATATACCGACCACAAAAGTCTTCAACACATATTTAATCAGAAACAACTGAATATGAGGCAGCGTAGGTGGATTGAATTATTGAATGATTACGACTTTGAGATTCGTTACCACCCGGGGAAGGCAAATGTGGTAGCCGATGCCTTGAGCAGGAAGGACAGAGAACCCATTCGAGTAAAATCTATGAATATAATGATTCATAATAACCTTACTACTCAAATAAAGGAGGCGCAACAAGGAGTTTTAAAAGAAGGAAATTTAATGGATGAAATACCCAAAGGATCGGAGCAGCATCTTAATATTCGGGAAGACGGAACCCGGTATAGGGCTGAAAGGATTTGGGTACCAAAATTTGGAGATATGAGAGAAATGGTACTTAGAGAAGCTCATAAAACCAGATACTCAATACATCCTGGAACGGGGAAGATGTACAAGGATCTCAAGAAACATTTTTGGTGGCCGGGTATGAAAGCCGATGTTGCTAAATATGTAGGAGAATGTTTGACGTGTTCTAAGGTCAAAGCTGAGCATCAAAAACCATCAGGTCTACTTCAATAACCCGAAATCCCAGAATGGAAATGGGAAAACATTACCATGGATTTCATCACTAAATTGCCAAGGACTGCAAGTGGTTTTGATACTATTTGGGTAATAGTTGATCGTCTCACCAAATCAGCACACTTCCTGCCAATAAGAGAAGATGACAAGATGGAGAAGTTAGCACGACTGTATTTGAAGGAAGTCGTCTCCAGACATGGAATACCAATCTCTATTATCTCTGATAGGGATGGCAGATTTATTTCAAGATTCTGGCAGACATTACAGCAAGCATTAGAAACTCGTCTAGACATGAGTACTGCCTATCATCCACAAACTGATGGGCAGAGCGAAAGGACGATACAAACGCTTGAAGACATGCTACGAGCATGTGTTATTGATTTTGGAAACAGTTGGGATCGACATCTACCGTTAGCAGAATTTTCCTACAACAACAGCTACCATTCAAGCATTGAGATGGCGCCGTTTGAAGCACTTTATGGTAGAAAGTGCAGGTCTCCGATTTGTTGGAGTGAAGTGGGGGATAGACAGATTACGGGTCCCGAGATTATACAAGAAACTACCGAGAAGATCATCCAAATTCAACAACAGTTGAAAACCGCCCAAAGTCGACAAAAGAGCTAGGCTGACATTAAAAGAAAAGATATAGAATTTGAAATTGGAGAGATGGTCATGCTTAAAGTTGCACCTTGGAAAGGCGTTGTTCGATTTGGTAAACGAGGGAAATTAAATCCAAGGTATATTGGACCATTCAAGATTATTGATCGTGTCGGACCAGTAGCTTACCGACTTGAGTTACCTCAACAACTTGCGGCTGTACATAACACTTTCCACGTCTCGAATTTGAAGAAATGTTTTGCTAAAGAAGATCTCACTATTCCGTTAGATGAAATCCAAATCAACGAAAAACTTCAATTCATCGAAGAACCCGTCGAAATAATGGATCGTGAGGTTAAAAGACTTAAGCAAAATAAGATACCAATTGTTAAGGTTCGATGGAATGCTCGTAGAGGACCCGAGTTCACCTGGGAGTGTGAAGATCAGATGAAGAAGAAATACCCGCATCTATTTCCAGAAGATTCGTCAACACCTTCAACAGCATAAAATTTCGGGACGAAATTTATTTAACGGGTAGGTACTGTAGTGACCCGAACTTTTCCATGTTTATATATATTAATTGAGATTGATATTTACATGATTAAATGTTTCCAACATGTTAAGCAATCAAACTTGTTAAGACTTGATTAATTGAAATATGTTTCATATAGACAATTGACCACCCAAGTTGACCGGCGATTCACGAACGTTAAAACTTGTAAAAACGACATGACGATATATATATGGATATACATATGGTTAACATGAGATTATGATAAGTAAGTATCTCCATAAGTATATTAACAATGAGTTATATACATATAAACAAGACTACTAACTTAAGGATTTCGAAACGAGACATATATGTAACGATTATCGTTGTAACGACATTTAAATGTATATATATCATATTAAGATATATTAATATATCATAATATCATGATAATATAATAATTTAACATCTCATTAGATATAATAAATAATGGGTTAACAACATTAATTGAGATCGTTAACTTAAAGGTTTCAAAACAACACTTACATGTAACGACTAACGATGACTTAACGACTCAGTTAAAATGTATATACATGTAGTGTATTTAGATGTATTAAAATACTTTTGGAAGACTTCAAGACATATATCAAAACACTCATACTTAACGAAAATGGTTACAGTTACTTTCCCATTCTTTTCTTTCATCAAGAATTCTAGTCGTATTCTTACCCGTATTATACACAGCTTCAAAACGTACTTACTATGGGTATATACCAATAGGAACTAGCATGGGATTCCACTCTTGATTATGTCATGTATGACTAATCAATTTTAACTTCTACCATGAGCTAGTCAACTAACTAGAACTCCTTTTAACCCCACTCACCACTCACCAATTACCACTCATCATTCACACCATTTCACTTCCAATTCTCTTTCTAATTCTCTCTCAACACACACACACTATTATGAACGTATTTTTCCAGTAGTTAATCATCATATTCATCAAAAATCACTTCAAGAATCAAGCTATAATCATCATAGGAAGAACACTTCAAGAAC
Source organism: Rutidosis leptorrhynchoides (assembly GCF_046630445.1). Taxonomy (NCBI): domain Eukaryota; kingdom Viridiplantae; phylum Streptophyta; class Magnoliopsida; order Asterales; family Asteraceae; genus Rutidosis; species Rutidosis leptorrhynchoides. Next base: position 589,445,471 of record NC_092334.1, on the reverse strand, counting down.
ACTTCAAAAATCCCTTCAAGTTTACTAATTTACTTCCAAGCTTTCTAATCCATTCCAAGTAATCATCTAAGATCAAGAAACCTTTGTTATATATAGTAGGTTATCTTTATTATTCAAGGTAATATTCATATTCAAACTTTGATTCAATTTCTATAACTATAAACTATCTTAATTCGAGTAAAAATCTTACTTGAACTTGTTTTTGTGTCATGATCCTACTTCAAGAACTTTCAAGCCATCCAAGATTCTTTGAAGCTAGATCATTTCTTATCACTTCCAGTAGGTTTACCTACTAAACTTGAGGTAGTAATGACGTTCATAACATCATTCGATTCATATATATAAAACTATCTTATTCGAAGGTTTAAACTCGTAATCACTAGAACATAGTTTAGTTAATTCTAAACTTGTTCGCAAACAAAAGTTAATCCTTCTAACTTGACTTTTAAAATTAACTAAACACATGTTCTATATCTATATGATATGCTAACTTAATGATTTAAAACCTGGAAACACGAAAAACACCGTAAAACCGGATTTACGCCGTCGTAGTAACACCGCGGGCTGTTTTGGGTTAGTTAATTAAAAACTATGATAAACTTTGATTTAAAAGTTGTTATTCTGAGAAAATGATTTTTATTATGAACATGAAACTATATCCAAAAATTATGGTTAAACTCAAAGTGGAAGTATGTTTTCTAAAATGGTCATCTAGACGTCGTTCTTTCGACTGAAATGACTACCTTTACAAAAACGACTTGTAACTTATTTTTCCGACTATAAACCTATACTTTTTCTGTTTAGATTCATAAAATAGAGTTCAATATGAAACCATAGCAATTTGATTCACTCAAAACGGATTTAAAATGAAGAAGTTATGGGTAAAACAAGATTGGATAATTTTTCTCATTTTAGCTACGTGAAAATTGATAACAAATCTATTCCAACCATAACTTAATCAACTTGTATTGTATATTATGTAATCTTGAGATACCATAGACACGTATACAATGTTTCGACCTATCATGTCGACACATCTATATATATTTCGGAACAACCATAGACACTCTATATGTGAATGTTGGAGTTAGCTATACAGGGTTGAGGTTGATTCCAAAATATATATAGTTTGAGTTGTGATCAATACTGAGATACGTATACACTGGGTTGTGGATTGATTCAAGATAATATTTATCGATTTATTTCTGTACATCTAACTGTGGACAACTAGTTGTAGGTTACTAACGAGGACAGCTGACTTAATAAACTTAAAACATCAAAATATATTAAAAGTGTTGTAAATATATTTTGAACATACTTTAATATATATGTATATATTGTTATAGGTTCGTGAATCAACAGTGGCCAAGTCTTACTTCTCGACGAAGTAAAAATCTGTGAAAGTGAGTTATAGTCCCACTTTTAAAATCTAATATTTTGGGATGATAATACATGCAGGTTTTATAAATGATTTACAAAATAGACACAAGTACGTGAAACTACATTCTATGGTTGAATTATCGAAATCGAATATGCCCCTTTTTATTAAGTCCGGTAATCTAAGAATTAGGGAACAGACACCCTAATTGACGCGAATCCTAAAGATAGATCTATTGGGCCTAACAAACCCCATCCAAAGTACCGGATGCTTTAGTACTTCGAAATTTATATCATATCCGAAGGGTGTCCCGGAATGATGGGAATATTCTTATATATGCATCTTGTTAATGTCGGTTACCAGGTGTTCACCATATGAATGATTTTTATCTCTATGTATGGGATGTGTATTGAAATATGAAATCTTGTGGTCTATTGTTACGATTTGATATATATAGGTTAAACCTATAACTCACCAACATTTTTGTTGACGTTTTAAGCATGTTTATTCTCAGGTGATTATTAAGAGCTTCTGCTGTCGCATACTTAAATAAGGACGAGATTTGGAGTCCATGCTTGTATGATATTGTGTAAAAACTGCATTCAAGAAACTTATTTTGTTGTAACATATTTGTATTGTAAACCATTATGTAATGGTCGTGTATAAACAGGATATTTTAGATTATCATTATTTGATAATCTACGTAAAGCTTTTTAAACCTTTATTGATGAAATAAAGGTTATGGTTTGTTTTAAAATGAAGGCAGTCTTTGAAAAACGTCTCATATAGAGGTCAAAACCTCGCACCGAAATCAATTAATATGGAACGTTTTTAATCAATAAGAACGGGACATTTCAATACATGCGCTGCTTTTATAAATGTTTTACGAAATAGACACAAGTAATCGAAACTACATTTTATGGTTGGATTATCGAATCGAATATGCCCCTTTTTAGTCTGGTAATCTAAGAATTAGGGAACAGACACCCTAATTGACGCGAATCCTAAAGATAGATCTATCGGGCCCAACAAGCCCCATCCAAAGTAACGGATGCTTTAGTACTTTGAATTTATCATGTCCGAAGGGAGTCGCGAAATAATGGTGATATTCTATATGCATCTTGTTAAGGTCGGTTACCAGGTGTTCACCATATGAATGATTTTTATCTCTATGCAGTTTGCGAAATGCCTGATATGAGATGATGTTTATGAAAAATGGAAATGAAAATCTTGTGTTCTATTAAAATAATGGAAATGATTGATTATGATAAACTAATGAACTCACCAACCTTTTGGTTGACACTTGAAAGCATGTTTATTCTCAGGTATTAAAGAAATCTTCCGCTGTGCATTTGCTCATTTGAAAGATATTACTTGGAGTCATTCTTGACATATTTCAAAAGACGTTGCATTCAAGTCGTTGAGTTCAATAAAGATTATTATTAAGTAAATGACAGATTAAGTCATTTATAGTTTAGATATATTATGAAATGGTATGTATACCCGTCAACTTTCGTGATAATGAAAGTTTGTCTTTTAAAAACGAATGCAATGTTTGTAAAATGTATCATATAGAGGTCAAATACCTCGCAATGTAATCATATGATATTGTATTCGTCCTTATGGATTATGCCGGGTCGTCTCACACTGGATCTGAAACAAAATTGGGAAATTGTTCAAAATACACTTTTTTTAAGGCTTCAAACAAAATACACTTTTTAAAAAAAAATGTCTTTTTACACCATTCGGTAGACGAGATTTCTGTCTACCACCTTTATCTGTCGTCTACTATTATTTTTACAAAGTAGTAGACAGTTTTTCGTCGACTACTCAATAAAGGTTGTCTACTATATAGTAGACGAAGTTATAAGGCAGTAGACGTAACCCTGGTAGACTACCTAAAAAAACTGTGTTTTTTAGGTAGTCTACCAGAGTTACGTCTACTGCCTTATAACTTCGTCTACTATATAGTAGACCACCTTTATTGAGTAGTCGACGAAAAAACTGTCTACTACTTTTATTAAATGTTAACTTTTAAATGTTTTTAGGTAGTCTACCAGGGTTACGTCTACTATGTAGTAGACCACCGTTATTGAGTAGTCGACAAAAAAACTGTCGACTACTTTGTAAAAATAATAGTAGACGACAGATAAAGGTAGTAGACAGAAATTCCGTCTACCGAATGGTGTAAAAAGACAATTTTTTTTAAAAAGTGTATTTTGTTTGAAGCCTTAAAAAATTGTATTTTGATCAATTTTCCAACAAAATTACTGTCCAAAATCATTTCCTAAAATATTAAAAAGTCAACATATAAATTTTTTAATTCCTACTATACAAATTTTTTGATAAAAACTCAATTATATATAAAAGGAGGTGATCCTCACACACCACTTTTTAATCCATCTACACTTTTGTCTTATAAATTTACAATTATACCCTTAAATTAATTTAGAGATTTGAACTTATATTATTATTCAAATTATAATTAAGGATATGATAGTAAATTATGTATAGATGGATCAAAAAGTGATATGTGAGGATCACCTCCCATATATAAATTATGGTACAAATCATTTTTAAATAATTTTTTAAAATTATCACCATCTCTTAAAAAACTCCAAAAAAAGTATTATTTTGGACATGTTTGATAAAGTAGTTTTTGAAGCTTTTAGCTAAACTCATATCTAATACAAAGTTTCATTTGATTAAAAAAGATTAGAGCGTTTAGACATATGGAAAAAAAAAAGTTAAAAGCTAATAAAACTAGGGTTTGAAGAAAAGAAAAAAAAAACTCATAGTTTTTTTGTCATTTTACTCTATATTTTAGGTATTCCACTACTCTACCAAATACTTAAAAATCTATAATCTATAATCTATCTATCTATCTATCTATCTATATCTATAATCTATCTATCTATCTATCTATCTATCTATCTATCTATAAACATCTATAAATCGTGAAGGTTTATCCTATGTGTCAATTCCTTAAGTACTCCTAATCTCAAATGCCACGTGTAAAAATACATACTTAATCACAATTAACACTAATTAATTAACCTAATTTCCACCATCTTCAATCTTCAATCGACAATAAAAAAACACATCAGAAATCCCCAATCTTTCTTCTCCTACTGCTCCTATATGATCCATCCCCTACAAACCCCAATCTCACACCTGATTCAATCAGACAAAGATACGCAATCAATCAGATGCGATTGATAAACCAAAAAACCAATCACCATAAACACTGATTATCAACGTGGTTTGTTTCACACATACAATATTCTTTGATTAGGGTTCATAACACAATCAATGTGTATGCTGCTATTTGTATCGGAGAAAATGGGTAACTACAAAGGCTTCATCCTTCAGTTTCTCTCCGTTCCAAAATAGATCTTTCAGATAAAAAAAAGTTACAGATCGATGTGGTTCGCTCGATTCTTTTAATGATTAACAGTCGAAATCCTGAAGGACAAACCCGTGTTTAATTCAAGGTGTCTGATTCAAGGTGTATTATTAACAGATATCTGCAAGTCACTATTTGATGATACAGAATCAAGGTGTTTGATGATACAAAATCAAGGTATTGATTCTATATCTTCACTTCATTTTTTTGTTTAAAGATATTGTGTTTCAATTTATTAACAAATGGCAGCACCTTCTTTTAGTTTAGTTACCTAACAATGGACCATTCCGAGTGAAGTCGTAAATTTGTAAATCGGGGTACGTTCATCAATCCTTGTGAATATTGTATTTTTAATTTGTATATTGTATATGTTAATATTTTTTCAGAATATTGAATCCTTTAATGTGAATCTGTATCTATTATAAATTTTGAACATGTTTTGTATTATAAATTATAAAGTAATGAGTAATAAACATCATCCGTTCAAGATGCAACTAAAAAGTCTGGTTTATATTACTTCGATTTTAAAGCTTTGTATTTTGTTGTATAGAATTAATTTACTTTTTTTCAACTTAAATTGCATATTTCTTTAATTGGGAAAATTTTGATTCAAATAATATATTCAATTGTGAAAATTAAGTTGAGTGGTTAACAGTATTAGTTAACAATTTGAAGTAATATGTTTTACAACTTTCAAAGTATGGAATAAAAAACATCATTCGTTAGAAGATGCAACTAAAACGTCTGGTCTCTTTGCCCACGTTCACATCCATAATTGTTGATTCTTCTCATTCATGTATGTTTTATTCACTTTAATAAACATGTCATAATTACTATGCAAGTTCTTACTTTCTTTTTCTAACCAATTGTTTAATGAAATGACATGATATCATTCACTTAAAAACTGGAAATTGGTTGACAAGTATGTTGTATATGTAGAAATCATCACGATACTTCCCGATGATGATTGGGCGTACGTTGCTTTCAGAAAGTGTTTTCAATAGGCAACTCCATTCTCGACTTGACCTTGGACATTGATGCCATCTTAGCCCTTAAATATACCTATTCTCATTATCCATAAGAACCGGAGGCGTCTTTTAGGTAACACAATTACCAACTTTTGAGTTGTAGCCCATATACAAATTGTTTTAATCGTCAATTATATCTAACCCGCCTATCACCATTTTTGAAAGTGTTACGGAGAAGTTTTCTAACCCGCGTATCACCATTTTTGAAAGTGTTACGGAGAAGTTTTTTCACAAGACCGCTTATGAACTCGGGAAGTCGATGTGAGAGGATCAGGATCTACCTGATGAGCTATATCAGATAATTAATTGGTTAGAGGCTGTTGATTAAGGTTTATGTGGACACATTTGTTCACGACACTTTGTATCCTAACTACATCGAGGATAACTGTCAACCGGAGGCTTTTTAGACCCATTACCCAATTTGACTAACCTACTCAGGCTGCTACTTCTAAGGTTTGAAAATACGATTATGTTGGATGCCTCAAAGGAGATACTTTTTATTTTATAATAATCTTCTATTATGTGTGCATGAATAGAAACTTTTTTTGGGTACCATTATTGAATTCGTGCACTTTTTTTGAATTCTTATATCTCGTGTCTTTGCACCACGACTTCTTATCGAAGTTCACTTTGGATCCATATACTTATGGATAACTACACACCTTATGTCACTTAGGTAAGTTTCTATTTAGTAATTTAACTTTAGTAAGTTTCTGTTCACTAAAAGTTGCAACACATTCCATCATGGGTACTGTAATGCAGGGGGTTGCTGATGGGTGATGTTCAAAGCATGCAACCTGATTTATTTTATGTAGCAGCTATATTAGGGTAAAAAATTGAAATGATTCTGATGTTATTTGCCATATGTTTCAGTCAGCAAAACACATGAGTGACTATGATGTTGCTACTGAAGAACTATATCTTGTAAGCTACATATTGTTGTTTATTTATTTATTTTTTTTGTAAGATTATTGACCTTTAGACCCAAATTTGTTAACTGGTTTCTTTTTACATGGGCTTGCACATTGTCTAATGAGCAGCTCATATAGATAAAAGACTTAGCAATATTTTGACCTGTTACTCTGCAGCCTAATTACTTTACAACTTGCTCATTGAGTATGTCACTTATATGATGTTCTCAATGGATGTAAATAATTTGCCAAAGTTGTGGAGGCTAAGGTGTGAGGAGGCTGTTCAACCCATTTTGATTTAGTTCTTTAAAATATCGCAGTGGTACTTAGGTTTAGTATGTTTTACTGATTACTGATTTTACTTAATCTTTTGAATGCAGGAAAATATGCTCAAGTGACGAACAATCCTGAGAACAAAGGGTGCATCAATGCAATTAAATCATAGGGCAGATTCCATTTGAAGTATCAATACGAATTCCGATTTCTGAATTCCGAGATACTCATACACCGGACTCGTTTATATGGCGACGATTTAATTCGAATTCCGTTTATATGAGGACGATTTAATCCGACTTCTGTTAATATCAAACCGTTTATAGAACAATTCGAATCCGAATTTAATTAAATGAAGTTTTAGATTTGGCGGAATCATCGTAATGTATAATCCATTCATGACGAGTAAGTAACTCTGCATATTTTCATTAAAATCATGTTTATGTGCAAAGGAATAAAGTTTTTTAATCTGTTTAGAAGAATTTGATTTCGTTCTATTTAAGATGTTTGATACATATTTTATTATCAGAGACAAGTTATTTATTGATTTTGTACACTAATATCTCATAGCAAATAGAATTGTGGTTGCTTCGGATAATCGCAACGGTGTTGCAGACTGATATGGGTGCAGTTAATAACAAGTTTACATATTATATATGGATGGTGGCACTACAGGCTCATTCATTAATGCATTAGGTTAAAACATTTTATAAAAATAATATGTAATTTTGATTCGAATTCTGAAATGTACTTCACATATTGTTATATTTTGACATCTTCAAACACGTATATTTAGGATTTTTCGTGTTCTTTAATGTTTTGGATGGTATGATCTTTTCCTATACTATTGAACAAATTTTTCTTATCGCTCAACAAAACATTTATTGTTTCTCAGACTGTAGTGTAGTTTTTGTTGTTGTTATAAAAGTAAAACTCTATAATCATATTAGTGATTATCAATTGTTGACACTATTAACAAATACAAATTCTTGACAGACTTACAACCATTTTCACTTTTTATTTTCCAGTGACACAATATTGGAATACAAGCTAAACGAAAACTCAAGCAAAAGTTTGGAATACAGTACTAGAGAATGGAAACTTGGTAAAAACGAATATAAACAATTGATTGTTGCATTGAAAGTGTATTCATTCATAACGTTTACGATACTTAGATTTACACTCAATTTTGTTTTAATACATGTATTATCAATAATTAATGGTTTCGTCATTTGTAAGTGTATCATCGTTTACTTTGCAACAAATCATGTTTACATCAATACGTAACTTTATGTTTTGTAATCAATCTATGTATAAACTATAATTTATCAAAGTTTTAGTAAGGTGTGTTGTTTACAAGGATATATTTTACTAATTCAATCACAACAGTACTATTCACACTTTTCCTATAAGAACGTTATTTCCTATATAAATTTAAAAACCAACAATATTTGCGGATGAGTCCCCGTGTAACGCACGAGCTCATAAATCTAGTATAAAATAAAGTAATATGTATTAACGATCACCTACTAACTATTAGCTAACGGTTATTTGCTAAGTCAGAGGCATTGAATATACCTCTATACATTTATTACAAGAATTCGATATGGTTGGAGATCCCTTTGTATCACGATATCCACAAACATATCACATCAATTTTGATCATACTTTGTCTTTTATTTTAATGCACTCAACAAAGGCTCATATTCATGCATTTCTTGCTTTGCAAATTGCATCCCTGCTATAAATATGTCAATTAACCAAAAAGGTCCAATCCACACACCTCATTCTATCTCAATTATTCTATCAATGGACCATCAAGACCTCCTCAAGAACTCGAAGAAAAAGAGAACGGAAAGAGTGAGCTTCTCGGCAAGTTTGCCACCAGATGTTCAAGGAGTGTTTGCCGATAGTAACTGTGCTGTCAAGTATTCGTCTAATCCTTTTATTGATATTAAAAAATCGATATTGGATATGATTCGATATGTTAAAGTTAGAGATTGGAATGATATTGAGGAGTTGGTTTATTGCTATATTGCGCTTAATCCGCCTGAAATTCATATATACATTAAGGATGCTTTCCTTAGTTTATCTAAATCTCCTAATTATCATAGCAAAAAAAGCTAGATTTTTTTTATGGTTATCATAACAAATGATGTAATTCTTGTGCGTAGAAAAGTTAATTGAATGAATTTGCTATGTGTGTTCTTTACCTGATATTGGATATCATGTTTTGATCTTCACTTTTGCAATTTGCTAAAAGAGATTATGAAGTGCTATAAGGTTTTAATCATTTTGCTCATTAACTATGAATGGATATTTATAACTTATTAGAGTTTGAATCGTGAATTCGCAACTATGAATGAGTATTTATACATCAATAATATCTTGAGAATATAGAATCCTAGACTAATGCAAATACAATACTTTCCTAATTCAATTACAATACAAGATATAGATTTCGACTATTATGTGATTTGGATTACTATATGTTTAAGAAACGCTCGTACCACTTTATAGATACCAATCCAATCTTCAGTTATTAGTATATATTTTTTTATTTTATTTTTTGACAAAAATATTAATATATATAAATATTAGATCAGAAGATTCGAAGGAATACATTGGAGTTACAATGAACAGATCCTATCGATCTGTAAAGTGAGTACTTGGTCACACACGACCAAAACTCTTTGACAAGCGCTCACAAAACGAGCATTGTTGAAATTGAAAATGTGATTACACAAATAAAACCACCAAACCTAAGCCTAACACATAAACATAAACCCGATACCGTATTCGCATCCGCATCATCACTCCTCAGAAGCGCATACCTAAATCAAACATCGGGCAACTCAAGAACATCTAACCCGAGGCCTATTTTGAAATGTCCCGTTCATATCGATTATAAACGTTTCATATTAATTGATTTCCATGCGAGGTATTGACCTCTATATGAGACGTTTTTCAAAGACTGCATTAGTTTTTAAAACAAACCATAACCTTTATTTTATCGTTAAAAGTTTTAAAATCATAACGTAGATTATCCAGTAATGATAATCTAAAAGATAACATTTTTCACACGACCGTTACATAATGGTTTACAATAATATTACACATCGATTTAAATCTCCGAATGCAGTTTTTAAACAATATATTACAAGCATGCTGACTCCAATTCTTGTCCTTAATTAGCATGCAACAGCGGAAGCTCTTAATAATCACCTGAGAATAAACATGCTTAAAAACGTCAACAAAAATGTTGGTGAGTTATAGGTTTAACCTATATATATATATCAAATTGTAATAATAGACCACAAGATTTCATTTTCATAAACATCCATCTCATATCAGACATTTTGCATAAACTGCATAGAGATAAAAATCATTCATATGGTAAACACCTGGTAACCGACATTTACAGAACGCGTCTAGAATATCCCCATCATTCCGGGACTCTCATCGGACATGATAAAATCGAAGTACTAAAGCATCCGTAACCCGGATGGGGTTTGTTAGGCCCAATAGATCTATCTTTAGGATTCGCGTCAATTAGAGTTTCTGTTCCCTAATTCTTAGATTACCAGACTAAAAAGGGTGATATTCGGTAATAATAATTCAACCATAGAATGTAGTTTCGCATACTTGTGTCTATTTTGTAAAATATTTATAAAACTGCATGTATTCTCATCCCAAAATATTAGATTTTAAAAGTGGGACTATAACTCACTTTCACAGATTCTTAATTCGTTGAGAATTAGACTTGGCCACTGATCGATTTACGAACCTATAACAAATATATACATATATATCAAAGTATGATCGAAATATATTCACAATATGTTTTATTACATTTTAACGATTTAAGTTTGTTAAGTTAGCAGTCCAACGTTAGTAATCTACAACTAGTTGTCCATAGTTAGATGTACAGAATTAAATCAATATATATTATCTCGAATCAATCCACGACCCAGTGTATACAAGTCTCAGGCTAGATCACAACTCAAAGTATATATATTATTTTGGAATCAACCTCAACCTTGTATAGCTAACTCGAACATTACTGCATATAGAGTGTCTATGGTTGTTCCCAAATAATATACATAGATGGGTCGATATGATATGTCAAAACATTGTACACTTGTCTATGGTATCCCAAGATTACATAATATATGTTAGAATACATATATAATACAATATAAGTTAGTTAAGTTATGATTTGTATAGATTTGTTACAAATTTCACGTAGCTACAACAAGTAAAAATATCCAATTTTGTTTTACCCATAACTTCTTCGTTTTAAATCCTTTTTGAGTGATTCAAGTTGCTATGGTTTCATATTGAACTGAAATTTATGAATCTAAACAGAAAAAGTATAAGTTTATAGTCGGAAATATAAGTTACAAGTCGTTTTTGTAAGAGGTAGTCATTTCAGTCGAAAGAACGACGTCTTGATGACCATTTTGAAAAACATACTTCCACTTTGAGTTTAACCATGATTTTTGGATATAGTTTCATATTCATAAGAAAAATCATTTTCCCATAAGGACAACTTTTAAATCAAAGTTTATCATAGTTTTTAATTATCTAACCCAAAACAGTCCCCGGTTTCACTACGACGACGTATGTCCGGTTTTACGGTGTTATTAGTGTTTTCAGTTTTTAAATCATTAAGTTAGCATATCATATAGATATAGAACATGTGTTTAGTTAATTTTAAAAGTCAAGTTAGAAGGATTAACTTTGTTTGCGAACAAGTTTAGAATTAACTAAACTATGTTATAGTGATTACAAGTTATAATCTTCGAATAAGATAGTTTTATATATATGAATCGAATGATGTTATGAACATCATTACTATCTCAAGTTTAGTAGGTAAACCTACTGGAAGTGACAAGAAATGATCTAGCTTCAAAGGATCTTGGATGGCTTGAAAGTTCTTGAAGTAGAATCATGACACGAAAACAAGTTCAAGTAAGATTTCTATTCGAATTAAGATTGTTATAGTTATAGAAATTGAATCAAAGTTTGAATATGAATTATACCTTGAATTAGAATGATAACCTACTGTAAATAACAGAGGTTTCTTGATCTTAGATGATTACTTGGAATGGATTAGAAAGCTTGGAAGTAAACTTGTAAACTTTAAAGTGTTTATGAAGTGTTCTTGAGTAGTTGTTTTGTATGTTGATCTAGGTTAACTAGATTGAGCTAGATTATGAAGAAAATGATGAAGAACACTTAGAATAATAAGAGAGGAATTGAGAGAGAGTAATTTGATGCATAAAAGTTAGAATGAAAATGTGTTTATGGTTGGTGAAGAAAAACGTGATCCTACCCTTGAATATAAGGTTCCATTAGTTTGTATTTTTGTTAGATATTTTATGCTAGTTGCCAAATGATGGTTCCCACATATTCAGGTGACTCATTAAGGCTGCTAAGAGCTGATCATTGAAGTGTATATACCAATAGTATATACATTTTAGAAGTTGTGTATTGTACGAGTACGAATACGGATTGAATATGAGTAAATAGTGTTACTGTAATAAATAGTGTTTAATGTAGCAAATAGTTTTACTGTAGCAATAGTATTTTACTGTAGTGAATAGTATTTACTATACTAAATAGTATTTTACTGTAGCAAAACGAAAATTTACTGTAGCAAATAGTGTTTTACTGTAACAAATAGTGTTTTACTGTAGCAAATAGTGTTTTAGTTGTAAATCTTTGATTTAATTGTATTTCTTCTTATATATATATATATATATATATATATATATATAAATATAATAAAAACTTACATCATAAAAAAATAATACGATTATATAATTATCACATGTTATGACGTTCGTGAATAATCAGGCAAACGGGGTGGTCAATTGTCTACATAAACTCATTTCAATTAATCAAGTCTTAACAAGTTTGATTGCTTAACATGTTGGAAACATTTATTCATGTAAATATTAATCTCATATATAATCATGGAAAAGTTCGGGTCACTACAGTACCTACCCGTTAAATAAATTTCGTCCCGAAATTTTAAGCAGTTGGAGGTGTTGACACATCTTCTGGAAATAAGTGCGGGTATTTCTTCTTCATCTTTTCTTCACGCTCTCAGGTGAACTCGGGTCCTCTACGAGCATTCCATCGAACCTTAACGATTGGTATTTTGTTTTGCTTAAGTCCTTTAACCTCACGATCCATTATTTCGACTGGTTCTTCAATGAATTGAAGTGTTTCATTGATTTGAATTTCGTCTAAAGGAATAGTGATATATTCTTTGGCTAAGCATTTCTTCAGATTCGATACGTGAAAAGTATCATGTACACCGGCGAGTTGTTGAGGTAATTCAAGTCGGTAAGCTACTAGTCCGACACGATCTATAATTTTGAATGGTCCAATGTACCTTGGATTCAGTTTCCCCCGTTTACCAAATCGAACAACAGCTTTCCAAGGTGATACCTTAAGCATGACCATATCACCAATTTCAAATTCTATATCTTTTCTTTTACTGTCCGCGTAGCTCTTTGGTCGACTTTGGTCGATTTTCAACCATTGTTAAATTTGAATGATTTTCTCGGTAGTTTCTTGGATAATTTCTAGACCCGTAATTTGTCTATCCCCCACTTCACTCCAACAAATCGGAGACCTGCACTTTCTGCCATAAAGTGCCTCAAACGATGTTATCTCAATACTCGAGTGGTAACTGTTGTTGTAAAAAAATTCTACTAACGGTAGATGTCGATCCCAACTATTTCCAAAATCAATAACACATGCTCGTAGCATGTCTTCAAGGGTCTGTATCGTCCTTTCACTTTGCCCATCATTTTGTGGATGATAGGCAGTACTCATGTCTAGACGAGTCCCCAATGCTTGTTGTAACGTTTGCCAAAACCTTGAGACAAATCTGCCATCCCTATCAGAGATAATAGAGATTGGTATTCCATGTCTGGAGACAACTTCCTTCAAGTATAGTCATGCTAACTTCTCCATTTTATCATCTTCTCTCATTGGCAGAAAGTGTGCTAACTTGGTGAGACGATCGACTATTACCCAAATAGTATCATAACCACTTACAGTCCTTAGCAATTTTGTAATGAAATCCATGGTAATGTTTTCCCATTTCCATTCCGGAATTTCAGGTTGTTGAAGTAGACCTGATGGTTTCTGATGTTCAGCTTTGACCTTAGAACACGTCAAACATTCTCCTACGTATTTAGCAATATCGGCTTTCATACCCGGCCACCAAAAGTGTTTCTTGAGATCTTTGTACATATTCCCCGCTCCGGGATGTATTGAATATCTGGTCTTATGTGCTTCCTTAAGTACCATTTCTCTCACATCTCCAAACTTTGGTACCCAAATTCTTTCAGCCCTATATCGGGTTCCGTCTTCTCGAATATTAAGATGTTTCTCCGATCCTTTGGGTATTTCATTCTTCAAATTTCCTTCTTTTAAAACTCTCTGATGCGCCTCTTTTATTTGAGTAGTAAGGTTAGTACGAATAATTATATTCATAGCTTTTACCCGCATAGGTTCTCTATCCTTCCTACTCAAAGCGTCGGCTACCACATTCGCCTTCCCCGGGTGGTATCGAATCTCAAAGTCATAATCGTTCAATAGTTCAATCCACCTACGTTGCCTCATGTTCAGCTGTTTCTGATCAAATATATGTTGGAGACTTTTATGGTCGGTATATATGATACTTTTGACCCCATATAAGTAATGTCTCCAAGTCTTTAATGCAAAAACAACCGCGCCTAATTCCAAATCATGTGTCATATAATTCTGCTCGTGAATCTTCAATTGTCTGGATGCATAAACAATTACTTTCATTCGTTGCATTAATACACAACCAAGGCCTTGTTTTGAGACGTCACAATATATCACAAAATCATCATTCCCTTCAGGCAATGACAATATAGGTGTCGTAGTTAACTTTTTCTTCAACAATTGAAACGTTTTCTCCTGCTCATCCTTTCATTCAAATTTCTTCCCTTTATGCGTTAATGCAGTCAAGGGTTTTGCTATTTTGGAAAAATCTTGGATGAACCTTCTGTATTAACCAGCCAATCCTAAAAATTGGCGTATCTGCGTCGGAGTTTTCGGGGTTTTTCATTTCTCAACGGTTTCAATCTTTGCCGGATCAACTTGAATACCTTCTTTGCTCACTATGTGACTGAGGAATTGAACTTCTTTCAACCAAAATGCACACTTTGAAAATTTAGCATACAATTTCTCATTCCTCAACAATTCTAGCACTTTTCTTAAATGTTCTTCATGCTCTTGCTCATTCTTTGAGTAGATAAGGATATCATCGATGAAAACAATAACAAACTTGTCAAGATATAGCCCACACACTCGGTTCATGAGATCCATGAACACAGCTGGTGCGTTAGTCAATCCAAACGGCATAACCATAAACTCATAATGACCGTAACGCATCCTAAAAGCAGTCTTTGGAATATCATCTTCCTTCACCCGCATTTGATGATACCCGGAACGTAAATCGATCTTCGAATAAACCGACGAGCCTTGTAGTTGATCAAATAAGTCATCGATTCTCGGTAGTGGATAACGGTTTTTGATGGTAAGTTTGTTCAACTCTCTGTAGTCGATACACAACCTGAATGTACCATCCTTCTTTTTGACAAACAAAACAGGAGCTCCCCACGGTGATGTACTTGGTCGAATGAAACCATGCTCTAAAAGTTCTTGTAATTAGCTCTAGAGTTCCTTCATTTCGCTGGGTGCGAGTCTGTATGGCGCACGAGCTATCGGTGCAGCCCCGGGTACAAGATCTATTTGGAATTCAATGGATCGATGTGGAGGTAGTCCCGGTAATTCTTTCGGAAATACATTGGGAAATTCTTTTGCAATGGGAACATCACTGATGTTCTTTTCTTTGAGTTTGACTTCCTCGATATGTGCTAGAATGATATAGCAACCTTTTCTTATTAGTTTTTGCGCCTTCAAACTACTAATAAGATTTAACTTCGAGTTGCTCTTTTCTCCGTACACCATTAAAGGTTTTCCTTTTTCACGTACAATGCGAATCTCATTTTTGTAACATACAACCTCTGCTCTCTCCTTTTTCAACCAGTCCATGCCAATTATCACATCAAAAATTCCTAACTCTACTGGTATCAAATTAATCTTAAATGTTTCGCCAACCAGTTTAATTTCTTGGTTTTGACATATTTTATCCGCCGTAATAAACTTACCGTTTGCTAATTCGAGTAAAAACTTATTATCCAATGGTGTTAATGGATAACTTAATTTGGCACAAAAATCTCTACTCATATAGCTTCTATCCGCACCCGAATCAAATAAAACATAAGCAGGTTTATCGTCAATAAGAAACGTACCCGTAACAAGCTCCGGGTCTTCTTGCGCTTCTATCGCATTAATGTTGAAGGCTCTTCCTCGTCCTTGACCATTTTTATTTTCCTGATTTGGGCACCTAGTTTTGTAGTGGCCCTTTTTTCCGCATCCGAAACAAATAATGTTGGCATTTTCTGTTCCTTTATTCCTTGGTCCGTAAACTTCACACTTTGCCACACTATGCCCCATTTTATTACACTTGGTACATGTTATCGAACAATAAATATCCAGATGGTACCCTTCACACCTTTTGCACGGAATTTTCTGGTTTTTGTTTCCATTGTTGTTATTGAGATGGTTGTTGTTGCGATTGTTATTATTGTTGGGACGGTGGTTGTAGTGGTTATTGTTGTTGGGATTATTGTTGTTGCGTTTGTTGTTGCGAAAATTGGTACGATTGTAGTTGTGATTGTTGTGCTGATTGTTGAAGCGATAGTTACTGTTGTTGTGTTGGTGACTTTTGTCACTCTTTTCTTCCCACTTCCTCTTGACTTGTTTCGTGTTGGCTTCTTCGGCCGCCTGCTCTTTAATTCTTCCCTCAATTTGATTTATGAGTTTATGAGCCATTCGACTTGCCTTTTGTATGGAGGCGGGCTCGTGTGAACTCACATCTTCTTGAATTCTTTCTGGTAACCCTTTTACAAATGCGTTGATCTTCTCTTCTTCATCTTCGAACGCTCCCGGACACAATAGGCACAATTCTGTGAATCGTCGTTCGTACGTGGTAATATCAAACCCTTGTGTTCGTAACCCTCTAAGCTCTACCTTGAGCTTATTGACCTCGTTTCTAGGACGGTACTGCTCGTTCATTAAGTGTTTGAATGTTGACCACGGTAGTGCGTAAGCAGCATCTTGTCCCACTTGCTCGAGATAAGTGTTCCACCATGTTAACGCAGTACCTGTGAAGGTATGCGTATAGTACTTTACTTTTTCTTCTTCAGTGCACTTACTTATGGCAAACACCGATTCGACCTTCTCGGTCCACCGTTTCAATCCGATTGGTCCTTCGGTTCCATCGAATTCTAGAGGTTTACAGGCAGTGAATTCTTTGTAGGAGCATCCTACACGATTTCTTGTGAAATTAGTTCCACTGCTAGAACCAGAGTTATTGTTGTTATTTTTCATTACGGCCTGCACTGCGGCTATGTTTGCAGCAAGAAAGGTGCGGAATTCTTCTTCACACATATTCATGGTGTGTCGAGTAGTCGGTGCCATTTCCTTCAAAAATAGCCAAAAGAAATGAGTTAATCATATAGAATATTAAGAGTAGTCAATAGTATTTCGTAGCATAATATGAACTTATTTATAAAATCTTTTTCTTCATATTAGCGTTTTATAAGTTTTAATTCGGGTAGTACCTACCCCTTAAGTTCATACTTAATAGCTAAAATAAAATTCAACTACTACAATTCTATATGAGAAACTGATTACAATAATATTTCACGTTCAAACTTATATACAATATTTTACAAACTTACAATACCGCTATTTTACATATAGCATGAAATATAACACACAATAACATTGATACAAGGCAATTGCGAAGACAATTCTAGTTTAACGCAAGTCGTTCCGCCAAAGCAATAAAGATACGTAATTCATAGGTCCAGAAACAAGTCATGCATTCTGGTTGTACTAATATTATTTCCCATCCTTGGTTATGTGGAAGATAACCATTGTGACCGTTGGCTAGGCAGCATGTTGTAACGTCGTCAAAAGGACGAGGGTTTTGTAATGTCCAACAGCCCCGTAACAATCAAAAAACCTTGTTTCTTACCCCAACTACCGAATCCTTCACTTGTGGGAAGGTTTTATTTAAAAGTTGTAATCCGATGTTCTTTTTCTCACTTTGGTGAGAAGCGAACATCACTAACCCGTAAGCATAACATGCTTCTTTATGTTGCATGTTAGAAGCTCTTTCTAAAGCACGAAGTCCTATGTTGGGATATGTTGAGTCAAAATAGGTTCTTAACCCGTAGCGTAAAATTGCACTTGGGTTCCCCGCATTTAACGTTTTAAAGAAAATACGACGTAACTTAAGGTCTCCCCAATGTGATATACCCCATCTTTCAAAAGAAAGTCTTTTATAAACTAAGGCATGCCTGGAAAGTTCTTCAAATGTTCTACAAACTAATTTTGCCGTAAATAATTGTGCCGACAAATTCTGACCGACTCTAGACAAGATTTCATCAATCATATCCCCGGGTAGGTCTTCTAAAATTTTTGGTTGTCTATCCTTAACATTCATTTTGTGTTTTTATACTTTAAAAATAGACGAGGATTAGATTCATAAAAGATACTTAACAAAAAATACAAGCAATTTTTACATATATCATAAAAGCACAAGCACACTATATTACATATATTACATCGCATGATTACAACTCTTTATTCCGACTCACTTGTTTCTTCTTCTTCGGACTTGGTTTATTTCGCTAATTTCCTAGGGATATATGGTGCTCTCCTAATACGAGCCGTTCTTTTCACAAATGGTCTAGAAAAACGTGGTGGCTTAGATGTTCCCGGGTTATAGCTAAAACTTAAGAAATACGGGTGTTGACGGTATTTCTCATCGGGATATTTCATGTTAACATAGAGGTCATCGGGGTTGGAATTAGGTTTCTCTATTTTGATGCCTTTTCCCTTATTATTTTCTTTTGCCTTTTAAAATTAGGTCGGGGTAATTTCTATAACATCATCGGAATCCTCATCGGGATCCGATTCATCAGAAAATTGGTAGTCTTCCCAATATTTTGCTTCCTCGGCGGAAACAACATTGACCATTATTAATTTTGGTCCATTGGTTGAGGGTTTTCTTTTATTTATCTGTTTTTCAGTGGTTTCTAATATTTCCTCCTTCGAAACCTCTTCTTCTTCCGGTTCCTCTTCTTCTGGTTCCTCTTCTTCCGGTTCCTCTTCTTTCGGTTCCTCTTCGGGAATTTGTGAGTCTTCCCAATATATATTCGACTCTTCATTATTAATAGGTGAGTCAATAGGATTTGTACTAGAGGTAGACATCTATCACACAATATCAAACACATTAAGAGATTAATATATCACATAATATTTACATGTTAATAATATATAGTTTCCAACAAAAAAATGATAAGCAATTGTTTTTCAAGTAAACACGGTTGAAGTCCAGACTCACTAATGCATCCTAACAAAGTCGGTTAGATACACTAATGCAAATTTCTGGTTCTCTAAAACCAACGCTCGGATACCAACTGAAATGTCCCATTCATATCGATTATAAACGTTTCATATTAATTGATTTCCTTGCGAGGTATTGACCTCTATATGAGACGTTTTTCAAAGACTGCATTCATTTTTAAAACAAACCATAACCTTTATTTTATCGTTAAAGGTTTTAAAATCATAACGTAGATTATCCAGTAATGATAATCTAAAAGATAACATTTTTCACACGACCATTACATAATGGTTTACAATAATATTACATATCGATTTAAATCTCCGAATGCAGTTTTTAAACAATATATTACAAGCATGCTGACTCCAATTCTTGTCCTTAATTAGCA
The DNA here is from genome assembly GCF_046630445.1 of Rutidosis leptorrhynchoides. Taxonomy (NCBI): domain Eukaryota; kingdom Viridiplantae; phylum Streptophyta; class Magnoliopsida; order Asterales; family Asteraceae; genus Rutidosis; species Rutidosis leptorrhynchoides. Next base: position 589,425,549 of record NC_092334.1, on the reverse strand, counting down.
TGCAATAGCGGAAGCTCTTAATAATAACCTGAGAATAAACATGCTTAAAAACGTCAACAAAAATGTTGGTGAGTTATAGGTTTAACCTATATATATCAAATTGTAATAATAGACCACAAGATTTCATTTTTCATAAACATCCATCTCATATCAGGCATTTTGCATAAACTGCATAGAGATAAAAATCATTCATATGGTAAACACCTGGTAACCGACATTAACAGAATGCATCTAGAATATCCCCATCATTTCGGGACTCTCATCGGACATGATAAAATCGAAGTACTAAGGCGTCAGTAACCCGGATGGGGTTTGTTAGGCCCAATAGATCTATCTTTAGGATTCGCGTCAATTAGGGTTTTTGTTCCCTAATTCTTAGATTATCAGACTAAAAAGGGTGATATTCGGTAATAATAATTCAACCATAGAATGTAGTTTCGCATACTTGTGTCTATTTTATAAAATATTTATAAAACTGTATGTATTCTCATCCCAAAATATTAGATTTTAAAAGTGGGACTATAACTCACTTTCACAGATTCTTAATTCGTTGAGAATTAGACTTGGCCACTGATCGATTCAAGAACCTATAACAAATATATACATATATATCAAAGTATGATCGAAATATATTCACAATATGTTTTATTACATTTTAATGATTTAAGTTTGTTAAGTTAGCAGTCCAACGTTAGTAATCTACAACTAGTTGTCCACAGTTAGATGTACAGAATTAAATCAATATATATTATCTCAAATCAATCCACGACCCAGTGTATACAAGTCTCAGGCTAGATCACAACTCAAAGTATATATATTATTTTGGAATCAACCTCAACCCAGTATAGCTAACTCGAACATTACTGCATATAGAGTGTCTATGGTTGTTCCCAAATAATACATATAGATGGGTCGATATGATATGTCAAAACATTGTATACGTGTCTATGGTATCCCAAGATTACATAATATATGTTAGAATACATGTATAATACAATATAAGTTAGTTAAGTTATGATTTGTATAGATTTGTGATAGTTAAAGCTAAGGGGTACAAAATACTATTAAATTTTAGCAGGAAATACTATTAAATACGATACAATTTTACACAAGATATTTATTTATTTATAGAATGGATATACTTAAACCTTGCTACAACACTTATAGGCAGTGTACCTAATCGTACAGTAGTGTAGTTTTTAGTAAGTCCGGTTCGTTCCACAGGGAATCTTTTTCACAAAGCTTAACGCTATATTAGTTTAAATTTATAAAAATACAAATATATATATATATAAGTAATATTATTATTATAAAGGGGGTTTTTACCGTTTAATGACCGGTTTGTCGATTTTAAAACTTTAGTCGCAGTTAAAACAAAATGTAAAATATTAAATAAATAAAAGACTTAATTTAAAGCGTAAAGTAAATAACGATAATGAAATTGCGATAAATAAAAGTGCGATAAAATAAACTTGCGATAATTAAAAAGTACGATAATTAAAAGTGCAATTAAATACAATAACAATAAATAAAAGTGCGATAATTAGAAGTGCAATTAAATATAAAATAAAGGAAATTAAATATGAAATAAAAGAATTATGCTTATTTAAACTTTCGTAATCATGATGTTTGACGTGTTGATTTTAGTTTTATGCCCATGGGTTAATTGTCCTTTGTCCTGGATTATTTAATATGTCCGTCTGGTTTTTGTCCATAACAGTCCATCAGTCATAAATATAAAGTGCGAGTATCCTCGTCAAATTATCCTTATACCCGAAGTTAAATATTCCAACTAATTGGGGATTTAAACTGTAACAATATTTTAATACTTTGTTTAATAATTATACCAGGATGTCGATTGAGTGTAACCCAAGGTTTTAATACTTTGTTATCAATTATTCCAAGTGTCCTTGTACATAATTTCACCCCTGTTTTAATAATTCCATAGACTATTAATTCATTCTCGTGTCCGGTTAAATGAACGATTATTCATACATATAAATACCACGCCCATCGTGTCCGATCGAGTGTATATGGTAATTTATGGGTACGTCCAATTGTAAATCTTTATATTAACATTAACAAACTATCATTTAGTTAAACAAATATAAAGCCCATTAATAGCCCATAGTCTAATTTCCACAAGTGTCGTTCTTTTGTCCAAACCCCAATTATGGTACAAAGCCTAATTACCCAATTTTAGTAATTAGTCCAACATCATGATTACTTCGTTTTAAATAAGCATAATAATAACTTAGCTACGAGACATTAAATTAAAAAGGTTGAACATAACTTACAATGATTAAAAATAGCGTAACGTTACACGGACAGAATTTCGACTTACACCCTTACAACATTCGCTAACATACCCTTATTATTAGAATTATAATTAAAATTAAAATTAAAATATATATATATATATATATATATATATATATATATATATATATAGTGGACCAATCGAGGTTCCGGATTTTCGAGTGTTGAGAGTTGACTCTGGTCCCGGTTCCGGATTTTCGAACGTCCTTGCGAATAATTTAATATCTTGTACTTTGTGTTTTGAATCTTGTACTCTTGTAATTTCGAGACATTTCTTATCAATAATTGGAACCTCTTTGATTGTCTTTTGTACTTTTGAGCTTTTTGGTCGTTTGCGTCTTCAATTCGTCGAATCTGCCTTTTGTCTTCACCTTTTATTATTTAAACGAATATCACTTGTAAATAGAACAATTACAACTAAAAGCTTGTCTTTCTTGAGGAATAATGCTATGAAATATATGTTCGTTTTTAGCATTATCAAATATTTCCACACTTGAGTGTTGCTTGTCCTCAAGCAATATAGTCTTGAAATACTAGAATCACTTCTTTATTCTTCACACTTTGTACATCAGTGATATCTATACGGCGGTATAAACAATGGTAGTAGCGATATGGTTTACAGTCCCACATGACTATAAAATTTAGATCCATTAAGGAAATTGGATCTTTATGAAAACATTTGATCTTTTGAAAATTAAATCTAGTTTTTTACCCTAGATAAGTTTTCCGAAATAACCCTTCACCGGTGTTTGCAAAATATTTTTATGGGTTGTGTGGGTTTCAGATTTGAAAATTTTAGCTCAACACTTGTGGTTTTGTGTTACCCACTTTCTAACCTTGTATTAGGAAAGCAACACGTCCAGTTTACTTGTCCCGTATATTACCTTTCGATAAACTACCGTCCGGTTGTAAAGGAAAGCGTTGAACAAGCAACTGTTAAGGCAATGTCCCCTGACATGCTTTTAATTATGGTCTATAACGTGTCGGACGCAATTACTATCCTTGGTAGGAGCAATAGTAAAGCTCACCCTTATAATTTTTTCGGTCTGGCACAAGGTCTTGTCTTTGACCATGCTATGCAACCACCGTTCTTACAGTTGACACCCGATTTGGTTCAGATGACCTAATGAATTCCAGGTGAATTCCTAGGATTTTACGTTCAATGGTAATGAACGCATTGAAAATAGGGTTTTCAGAAAACAAATCGGTTTGTAATTTTATCAAAATATTTTCTCGTTCAAGCTTGAGTTTAGATATCATTGAATTCCATGAGTTTGAATTCTCAATCTTTAAGGTCAATCTCAAGAATTGAGTAATATCAGTCTTAAAAGCTGATTTTTAATTTTTAAGGAGATTATCCTTTCTGGGGATCTGATTCATTAGTCTTATCAAGCTAATTTGCACGGTGTCCTCCCCATTTTACAAGATATATCCTCTCATGGTTAGGATAAGTCTGACCACTTGGCGACCCTGTTTGATGCTGAGGTCCGTGAATTTCCTGCTGATTTTAGAGATGACTTTTATAGATTTTTCATCAACCTACAGCTGGTCTGGACGACAACTTCATGACCTAAATCAAGAAACACGTTTCTTTTTCGGAAGACTTTACTTCCTTTTAATGATGGAATTGATTCATCGTGTAGATACATCTTTCTTACAGTAAATCGGGTAAAACAGTTAATTATCGTCCAAAACAAAAGTATTTTCAATTATTTGTACAAAAATATGTGACATATGTTTAAGATAACTTGGTGAATTTTCCCACACTTGGCTTTTATTTTCCTTTTTGTTCTCCTCTATTCCATTCTTAAATGAATTCTAACATTTTGGTTTGTTTCTCAATTTATGTCCTTTCCGAGGTAACAATAATTTCGGTGTTAAAACCTAGTTTTATCATTCATAAATATGTATAGACATGATTTTGAGTTCATTTAATTGAAAATTTTGAAAATTTTTACTAGAATTGGGTAGTCAGTATATAAGACTAGGGCTGTTCTTTATTATCAGAGAGCACTAGATTCTAATACAACTACTACTTTACTAGTATTTCTAATGGTAACCAAGTGTATAAAGTAAAAATTTTAAAATCCGAAAGAATTTAACCCCTTCCCACACTTAAGATCTTGCAATGCCCTCATTTGCAAGAAATCAGTAATAATTTAAATTATTGAGGGTGATTAGTGTGAAAATGATTTAATTTTACCAAAGTTTCCAAACATATTGGCATTTGTTTGCTGAATGATAAATGGTGCATATCATTTGTTCATTCCGTCTTGTTGTTATATCACATTTATTTTGCATCTTGTCGTCAAAATTAGTTGCTTTTGCTGAACTTAATGTCAGTATTTGAAAATGCGTTGTTTTACCCTGTTGTGTACATAAGATAAACTGCAAACATATATACATATTTTTGAAGTTTGGTATATTACCCCACATTCAAACATTATTAAAATCTAAAAATAAAAATTTGTAAATTATAAAAACTAATACAATTCCAACATAAGTATTAAATGTATCAACATTACAAATTATAAAATAAATAAAACTAAGCAGACTAGGGATGATACTGATACCAGTAGGGGTTCCATGCATAACCATATGTGTTATAAAATGCTTCGGCTGGGTTATATGTAGGATACGGTGGTTGGATCTCTATAGACCAGGGAGGAAATACGGGCGATGGAGTAGGAATATAGTTTCTACCTACATGTTGGCAATGAGCTATGATTTGGTTTTTTATTTTATTTTTATTTTTATAAAACCTTATACTTTATAAAACTTATAATTAATTAAATTTTAAAAATTTGTTTTTCTTTTAGGAGCGAGGGTGTTTCGGATCGATGTCCTAGTCCGTCCCTCGACAAAATTTTAAAATTTGTCAATTCAAAGCGCGGTTTTAAAAGTAAAGATTTTTGGGGTTTTTTAATGTTTTTGGCATACTTTAGTTTAATAAGATTAAAAATAATGATAATAAAAGTTCTCGTCCCTTCCTCGGGTAAAGCAATTTCGGTTCAAAGACCTAGTCTTCAACTTACGACGAATTTTAAAAATCATATTTTTAACTTAACGAAATAAAGTAAATTTTTATTTTTAAATTCACACCAAACTTAAATTTAAAATGCATAAAATTAAAAATTCACACCAAACTTAATTAAAAATTCATATTATAAATTCACACCAAACTTATATTTAATTTTGTTGTTATACATACAAACTTATATTAAAAATATTAAAATTTTTCAAATATTAAAAAACTTAAATATATTGATCTTACAAAGTTCACAATATTAATTTAAGATTTATATATTAATTTTAAAAAAATGGTAAAAATAAAATTAAAAATCTTTTTGGTTTTTATCCCACTTTAATCAATCAAATATTATCAAAAATATGCGCCCCTCTTTTCGGTAAAGTAATTTCGGTTCCATGACCTAATTTAACTCATGACAAATTTTTGAAATATTTTGGGTTGATTGATTAAAGATATTTATACCTTAAGAATAAACGTTAAATTTCGCAGTGATGTAATAAATTTTTGTATGATATCAATAATTTCGGTCGCCAAACCTAATTTTATTCAATACCAATTTAATACTTTATAGCGAACAATTTAGCGTTTATTATCAAAAGGTTAAAAATGAAAATAAAAAAAATAAAAACTGTACAGACTTACCTGTGAGATAGTATTCTTAGTGATATGATCTATCCCACTCATAAGATAGTCGGTTTAATTGGTTTTCCATAGCTACAAAGGCGTAACCTCGAGCATTCAGTGTTTTTTCTTCTAAACATATGAACGGTCCGTCTCTGCATAAAGTAACAAATTCGGTGTTTGAATAGGTTTGATTATTTGAACATTTACCTCCATGTGACCATTTTCCGCATTTTTGACATCTTTCTAGGTGTCGTGCTCTTCTTTTCGCTGCGGATTTTGATTTTCCTTTACCAAATTGTAACTTATTATCTTCGCATCTGGATTCTTTTCTTACTCCGTCCAATCTTTCTCTGATTACTAATACTATTTCACTCGGAAGTGTGTCATTATTACGTTTAGTGATCAAAGCGTGTAGCATTAGACCATGGTTTAGTTCACAGGCAGTCTTCATTTCGTAAAAACCTAAAAAAAAATAAAAATTCAGAATGGGGGGAGAAGACTAGTTCTTTAGGGTCTGCTAGGGAAAGACCATTCGGGTTCCATTTTCGAGAACTACACGAAAACAGAAAATCTAACTCTAACAGAAATACATATTATCCTTTAAAAGACTTGATTCTCCCTACACTTAGTTAGCTGTGGTATCAAAATTGTGATTAACTTCATTGTCAACTTCCATTGGACTATCTATGTAATGTTTAACTCTGTGACCATTAACCTTAAATTCAATCTCATTTGAATTTATTAATTCTATCGTTCCGTATGGGAAAACTCTTTTGACTATGAATGGTCCAGACCATCTTGATTTCAATTTTCTAGGAAATAGCTTGAATCGTGAATTAAAAAGAAGAACTATGTCTCCTTCTTTAAATTCTTTTGAACTTCTGATTCTTTTATCATGCCATTTCTTCGTTCTTTCCTTATAGATTAACGAATTTTCGTATGCTTCATGTCTTAATTCTTCTAATTCGTTTAGTTAACTTAACCGTAGACGTCCAGCTTCATGTAAGTCGAGATTACATGTCTTCAAAGCCCAAAATGCTTTGTGTTCAATTTCTACTGGAAGATGATATGCTTTTCCATAAACGAGTCTAAAACGTGTGGTTCCAATTGGAGTTTTGTAGGCTGTTCTAAAAGCTCAGAGTGCATCCTCCAATTTAATGGACCATTCCTTCGGATTTGATCCTATGGTTTTTTCTAGAATACGTTTTAAAGCTCGGTTGGTATTTTCAACTTGTCCACTTGTTTGTGGATGATATGCGGTGGAGATTTTATGAGTTACTCCATATCTTTTGAGAACTTTCTCAAGTTGATTATTACAGAAATGAGTACCCCGATCACTTATTAAAGCTTTCGGTGTTCCAAACCTTACAAAAAGACGTTTTAAAAAATTGACTACAACTCGTGCATCGTTAGTTGGAAGAGCTTGTGCTTCCGCCCATTTAGATACATAATCAATGGCTACGAGAATATAGAGATTATTATGAGATTTTGGAAATGGACCCATAAAGTCAATACCCCAAATGTCAAATACTTCACATACTTGAATGACATTTTGTGGCATTTCATCACGTTGACTTATTTTTCCGGCTCTTTGACATGCATCACAGGATTTGTAAAGAAGGTGTGCGTCTTTGTAAATTGTAGGCCAATAGAATCCAGCATCATAAACTTTTCTTGCTGTTAGTTGAGGCCCATAATGCCCTCCTGTTGGTCCTGTGTGACAATGGTTTAAAATTTTACTAGCTTCATCTCCGAATACACATCGGCGTATTATTTCATCTGGACAACTTTTAAACAGATGTGGATCTTCCCAGAAATAGTTTTATATCACTGAAGAATTTCTTTCATTTTTGGTACGATAATCCTTTTTCAAGGAATCCACATACTAAATAGTTTGCATAGTCTGCAAACCATGAAATTTCATTATAATCTATCTTCAATAGATATTCATCAGAAAAGTTGTCTTGTATGGCCGATTCATTTAGAACTTCTAATTCGGGATTTTCAAGACGAGAAAGATGATCAGCGGCGAGATTTTCTGCTCCTCTTTTATCTCGGATTTCAATATCGAACTCTTGTAAGAGTAAGATCCAACGGATTAGCAAGGAGTAAATAACGATAATGAAATTGCGATAAATAAATAAATAAAAGACTTAAAATATTAAATAAATAAAATGTAAAATGTAAAATATTAAATAAATAAAAGACTTAATTTAAAGCGTAAAGTAAATAACGATAATGAAATTGCGATAAATAAAAGTGCGATAAAATAAACTTGCGATAATTAAAAAGTACGATAATTAAAAGTGCAATTAAATACAATAACAATAAATAAAAGTGCGATAATTAGAAGTGCAATTAAATATAAAATAAAGGAAATTAAATATGAAATAAAAGAATTATGCTTATTTAAACTTCCGTAATCATGATGTTTGACGTGTTGATTTTAGTTTTATGCCCATGGGTTAATTGTCCTTTGTCCTGGATTATTTAATATGTCCGTCTGGTTTTTGTCCATAACAGTCCATCAGTCATAAATATAAAGTGCGAGTATCCTCGTCAAATTATCCTTATACCCGAAGTTAAATATTCCAACTAATTGGGGATTTAAACTGTAACAATATTTTAATACTTTGTTTAATAATTACACCAGGATGTCGATTGAGTGTAACCCACGGTTTTAATACTTTGTTATCAATTATGCCAAGTGTCCTTGTACATAATTTCACTCCTGTTTTAATAATTCCATAGACTATTAATTCATTCCCGTGTCCGGTTAAATGAACGATTATTCGCACATATAAATACCCCGCCCATCGTGTCCGATCGAGTGTATATGGTAATTTATGGGTACGTCAAATTGTAAATCTTTATATTAACATTAACAAACTATCATTTAGTTAAACAAATATAAAGTCCATTAATAGCCCATAGTCTAATTTCCACAAGTGTCGTTCTTTTATCCAAACCCCAATTATGGTACAAAGCCTAATTAGCCAATTTTAGTAATTAGTCCAACATCATGATTACTTCGTTTTAAATAAGCATAATAATAACTTAGCTACGAGACATTAAATTAAAAAGGTTGAACATAACTTACAATGATTAAAAATAGCGTAACGTTACACGGACAGAATTTCGACTTACACCCTTACAACATTCGCTAACATACCCTTATTATTAGAATTAGAATTAAAATTAAAATTAAAATTAAAATTAATATATATATATATATATATATATATATATATATATATATATATATATATATATATATATATATATATATATATTACGTTTACATATAGAGAAAGAGAGATTTTAGGATATATTTTTCGTCGAACTGCGTTGGCTTTTATAGGAATTTGAGTCCAGGTGAACTCCGCGAGTCGCGTAATTTTTTGCCTTCAAACTCCGCAACTCGCGGAGTTTGAAATTACAGCTCACCCAGCTTTGGCTCTTTGTTTGCTGACGATTTATAAATATATTATAATATATATATATTAATTTTAAGAATTAATTATATATTATATTATATTTATATACATAGTTAACTTGTAATTTTTAGTCCGTTGCGTCGAGTGTTGAGAGTTGACTCTGGTCCCGGTTCCGGATTTTCGAACGTCCTTGCGAATAATTTAATATCTTGTACTTTGTGTTTTGAATCTTGTACTCTTGTAATTTCGAGACGTTTCTTATCAATAATTGGAACTTCTTTGATTGTCTTTTGTACTTTTGAGCTTTTTGGTCGTTTGCGTCTTCAATTCGTCGAATCTGCCTTTTGTCTTCACCTTTTATTATTTAAACGAATATCACTTGTAAATAGAACAATTGCAACTAAAAGCTTGTCTTTCTTGAGGAATAATGCTATGAAATATATGTTCGTTTTTAGCATTATCAATTTGTTACAAATTTCACGTAGCTACAACAAGTAAAAATATCCAATTTTATTTTACCCATAACTTCTTCGTTTTAAATCCGTTTTGAGTGATTCAAGTAGCTATGGTTTCATATTGAACTGAAATTTATGAATCTAACCAGAAAAAGTATAAGTTTATAGTCGGAAATATAAGTTACAAGTCATTTTTGTAAGAGGTAGTCATTTCAGTCGAAAGAACGACGTCTTGATGACCATTTTGAAAAACATAGTTCCACTTTGAGTTTAACCATGATTTTTGAATATAGTTTCATGTTCATAAGAAAAATCATTTTCCTAGAAGAACAACTTTTAAATCAAAGTTTATCATAGTTTTTAATTATCTAACCCAAAACAGCCCCCGGTTTCACTACGACGGCGTATGTCCGGTTTTACGGTGTTATTCGTGTTTTCAGGGTTTAAATCATTAAGTTAGCATATCATATAGATATAGAACATGTTTTTATTTGATTTTAAAAGTCAAGTTAGAATGATTAAATTAGTTTGCAAACAAGTTTAGAATTACCTAAACTATGTTCTAGTGATTACAAGTTATAATCTTCGAATAAGATAGTTTTATATATATGAATCGAATGATGTTATGAACATCATTACTACCTCAAGTTTAGTAGGTAAACCTACTGGAAGTGACAAGAAATGATCTAGCTTCAAAGGATCTTGGATGGCTTGAAAGTTCTTGAAGTAGAATCATGACACGAAAACAAGTTCAAGTAAGATTTCTACTCGAATTAAGATTGTTATAGTTATAGAAATTGAATCAAAGTTTGAATATGAATTATACCTTGAATTAGAATGATAACCTACTGTAAATAACAGAGGTTTCTTGATCTTAGATGATTACTTGGAATGGATTAGAAAGCTTGGAAGTAAACTTGTAAACTTTAAAGTGTTTATGAAGTGTTCTTGAGTAGTTGTTTTGTATGTTGATCTAGGTTAACTAGATTGAGCTAGATTATGAAGAAAATGATGAGGAACACTTAGAACAATAAGAGAGGAATTGAGAGAGAGTAATTTGATGCATAAAAGTTGGAATGAAAATGTGTTTATGGTTGGTGAAGAAAAACGTAATCCTACCCTTGAATATAAGGTTCCATTAGTTATGACGACCAGGAAATTTCCGACCAAATTTAAATTTAATCTTTATATGACTTCGACACGATAAGCAAAGTCTGTAATGTTGAGTCTCGAAAATTTTGGAACTATGTTCATATATTCAATTACCCTTCGACCATTTCCGACGATTCACGAACAACAGTTTACATATAGATATGTATATATGAATATTTAAATATATATATAACTTAAATACGTTAATAGACTAGTCCATGATTTAGTTATGTAAAATAATTCATGATATAATAAAACTATTCTTAAAACCTAAAACGTTAGTAATAATCATAATCTTAATTAATATTCGGGTATATTTAGTTTAATGGTTATCTAAACTTAACTATAACAATGTAAGTTATAAGTGTTGTAGATAAGGCCACTTCTTCTAATACATGATTTTCCATGTGTTTTATCAACATACCACACTTGCATCATAAATACAAATACATAGAATAAATAAGAATGGGTCATCTCAACACATAAAATAAAATATATCATTATATGATAAATTAATTTCACTTAACCACGAGAAAGTAAGGGTTAATGTATCACTTTTGTGGATCATGACACTCTCAATCATTTATATTTACATTATGAATTATAGTACGTACAATGAATGTGAATTCAATTATGAATTTTATATAGACAAAATATCAAGTGATAGATATAAGATACCCACCAACACAACAAGATACTGTTTCTACTTTTGTCGAATACCAACCCCAAATCTACTATTAGATTTCTATTCCTTTTAGTCAATCAAACCAACACATGCACACGATTACATTTACAAAAAATGAATATCTATATCCTTCAAACAAGAACTCACACACAACTTGTACTAATTAAATTCTACTACAATTGCTATCTCTACTTTTTTTTCTATTTCTCTAGATCAACACCCACAACAAGTCACCTTGTAATTGCTATTATTTCGTGTAATAATCGAGCACCATCTTCCCAAAACCCATTTTCATCATCACCTTATCAACATCCTCATCAAAATCCATCACCATCATTGATCAATAGCTGCAACATCTATTTCTGTTTCTATAAGATCACGACCAAAATCACCACCACAAACCCATTACTTTTCTCCGCTGTATTTTTCTGTTTTGGCAGTGGACCATCACCTTAAACACCACCACCATCGTGAACTTTCGCAACCATCACAAACTGCTGCTGCAGTTGCAGCTGCTGCTAGGCTTACTGTTTCCTATTTTACTACTACAATCACCATCGAACCCAACCAACCATCCTCCTAACACCATAACCGTCCGCTACCTCTATCTCTCCACTCGCCATCACCTCCCACCATGAAATCTCCATAAACACTCACAATCTCACCATTGAACGCCATCACTATAAGCATCGACCACCATAAATATTCTGTTTAATTTCATGTCTAATCGAAACCCACAACCTTCAATATCCACTATTGCTCGTTGCTACTGTTTTATACTTACTGTTTTCCTGTTGTTTCGATTCGAAAAGCTGCAGCTACTATTGTTGCAACCCATACCTTTTCGTTCGTTTTAATCAGGCCAAAACCGTGAACCATCTCAATATCTCTCTTATTCTCTCTCTCTCTCTCTCTCTCTCTCTCTCTCCTCTTTTAATCGTAAACCCTACCTGCAACTAGTTTTCGTTTTTAATCGAGAGTAACTGCCAAAATTCTCTTCCTTTCGGTTTCATTCAACCAACTGATGCAGCTGCCTTTTGTTTCCCTTTTCTGCTACTGCTATTTGTTTTAATGAATGGTGAAGTGGAATTCATGACTCGATACTTTAATAATCGATGGAAGTGATAAAAAGAAAACATCATAAGGTGATGGTGGGACAAGGAATGATGATAAAGTCAATGGTGATAAGGATAGAGGAGGATTATAAAACGAAAAGTTAGAGGTGGGTGTTACAGCTATTATTGATCGAAGTTAGTTTTTTTTTAATTTTTTTTATTTGCGTTTAAGACCCACTTCAATCACCCTAAAACCCTGATTCTTTTTTTTACTTTAGATCGGGCTGTGTAGATGCTTGAGATAACATGGACCGAAGCCCATATTACATTAAATCAAAAACTATGCAAATATCGGCCCAAAAATCCATCTAGCCTAGTTATCAATGATTGCCGACATGCTGTTGTATCTTTTTTTCCCCTTTACGGTGATAAAGACGATATTGAAATAGAAAGTCGATTGATGATGTTAAGGATTAATATGACAATGGTGAGATGAAGCTTGATAGTGATTATGATAATGGTTATAATATTAGATGATGAGAGGATGATAATTATGATGATAGCAACGATAATAAATATGTTATGATTATGATATTATGTAGAATGAAACCGAGATTAGATGATCACCGATTGATGATGATGGGATAATATAGGGATCGTGATAATTAAGAAGTGATTAGGTTATGATGATAATTGTGTTGTGATGATGATTCATTAGGTGAAGAAGAAGGATACAGTATAAGAAGGGTTAAAAGAATTTTAGGGGTAATTAAATACAGAAATGAAAAGACAGAAGGATGGTTTAAGCGTGTCTTTGTTAACCAAGAGGTCTCGGGTTCGAGCCTCAGCTGTGGCATTTTTTTTTTGGAAGATGAAGTATAACAGGCAGGATAAAATGATTAAAGAGATATAGAAACGTAATTATATTAGGAAATCTGATTAGCTTGGATGGTTAGGGTGTTGCTGGGTTAGCGAGAGGTCGCGGATTCGAGTCATGGCAAAGGCAGTTTTATTTTTGGAGCTTATACTCTTAAGGTAGTAATTTATTATTATTATTATTATTATTATTATTATTATTATTATTATTATTATTATTATTATTATTATTATTATTATTATTATTATTATTATTTTCATTAAAAGTATTATTATTAGTAAAAGTATTATTATTATTATTAATATCATTAAACTTAATATTATCACAAGTATTATTAATATCATTATCATTATTATTATTATTATTATTATTATTATTATTATTATTATTATTATTATTATTATTAACATTATAATTAATAATTATTATTATTATTTCATTTGTATTATTATTATTGTATCATTTTTATTATTAAAACTATCATATAACAATAATATTAAAGTTATTATCCTCATTAAAACTATCATTTTTAGAATTAACATTTTAATTATTACTATTATTACTATCACTATTATCATTATCTTTAAGCTAGTATTACTATAAATTATCAATTTTGCAAACATACGATATTTATATAAAAATATATGAAGTATATTAATATTACATAAAATTTTGTTTTAACTAATATCATTGATGTAACATTAATTAAATATCAAATAAGTATCATAACACCTTATAAGTATTAATGAAATTATATATAAGAATATTAGTCTTAATACATAACAAAATATATATAAACTTAGTTGATTTATAATGTGTTAATATATATACATGATATAGGTTCGTGAATCCGAGGCCAACCCTGCATTGTTCAATGTCGTCATATGTATTTTGACTACAAAATACAGTATTGTGAGTTCATTTGATTCCCTTTTACTCTTTACATTTTTGGGACTGAGAATACATGCACTACTTTTACAACTGCTTTATTAAATGCTTTTGAAATATATTTTGAACTGCGAATACATGAAATGCTTTTATAAATGTTTGACGAGATAGACACAAGCAAAACATTCCTCGAATAAATTATGTGGACGTGATAATTGCCACCATTGAATTATGTGGACGTGATAATTGCCACAATTGATATGAATATTTTTCCCCTGATTATTATTGCTTGGTAACCTAAGAATTAGGGAACATCACTAATTTTGAGAATTAGTGCACGCCTAATTGACGCGAATCCTAAAGGTAGCTACCGGGTTTAACACCCCCACCCAGAATGTTGACTAGACGGAAGGGCTAGTGGGCGTGGTGTTTAGTACTTCGAAGTTTATATGATTATTATACAGACGAGATGTTCTGTTTTGGGGATATTATTATGCGCATTATATGTTAAGGTCGGTTACCAAGCCAAGCTATGAAAGCAATAAAAAGTGAATGTTATGTATCGAGAGAATGATTTTATACACAGGTTATGTGTATGTTATTTTTGTGCACAAGATATGTGTACGGTTACTAAGATTTATGAAAACTGATTTCGTACACGAGAAAGGTGTACTGTATTTAAAAGATATCGCATGTACATTACAGGTGGGCTTAGGATTCGGGTCCATTTGTACCATGCAGCATTTAAATCTTGTGCTCTATCAAAATGATAAATTTTATTATTTTATGATAAACTTATGAACTCACCAACCTTTTGGTTGACACTTGAAAGCATGTTTATTCTCAGGTATGAAAGAAACTCTTCCGATGTGCATTTGCTCATTTTAAGGATATTATTTGGAGTCGATCATCGCAATGGGACCAGATGTTGGTGACTTCGTCCAGATGGATTAGGACGGGGTATCACATTAGTATGTATTTTTGTTAGATATTTCATGCTAGTTGCCAAATGATGGTTCCCACATGTTTAGGTGACTCATTAAGGCTGCTAAGAGCTGATCATTGAAGTGTATATACCAATAGTATATACATTTAGAAGTTGTGTATTGTACGAGTACGAATACGGATTGAATACGAGTAAATAGTGTTACTGTAGTAAACAGTGTTTACTGTAGCAAATAGTATTTTACCGTAGCAAATAGTGTTTTACTGTAGCAAATAGTGTTTTACTGTAGGAAATAGTGTTTTAGTTGTACATCTTTGATTTAATTGTATTTCTTCTTATATATATATATATATATATATATATATATATATATATATATATATATATATATATATAATAAAAACTTACATCATAAAAAAATAAAACGATTATATAATTATCACACGTTATGACGTTCGTGATTCATCAGGCAAACGGGGTGGTCAATTGTCTACATAAACTCATTTCAATTAATCAAGTCTTAACAAGTTTGATTGCTTAACATGTTGGAAACATTTATTCATGTAAATATTAATCTCATATAATATATAATCATGGAAAAGTTCGGGTCACTACATATTTGCCGAAGTCAACTAAGTCAACAACGCCGGCAACAACATCAAGCCCACAAAAGACTCAACGACGGGAAAAATGGAATGTAAGACCCAAACAAGCAGCAACCGAACATAAACAAAAACAGAAACGAACCATATAGGGACCAGTCACCTCCGCCGATTTTTCTAGGGATATTTACAGACCCCAAACCCAAGTAGTCAACAAACAACGTGTCAGCTACCACCATGACAACAAGCGGCAGCCGTCAGCAACCTAACCACCGAGATCCGCCAGATCTCAACACAAACACTCCAACCGCAACCCACCAATAACCCACCCAGCCACACCACAGAACCCCCAAACCGACCGAGATGGTTGTAGAGTTTCGAAGGAACTCGCCGCCTACAACACCCCAGATTCAAGAGAGGCGGTAGAAATGGACGACCGAGAGGGTGCAGCAGCAGACCCCGTAACCCTGACGAATTGGAACCCAAAACCCACCCAAAAAACTATCAGAACCAAATTTCGAACACAAAGGTACGGAATCACCGCTTGGTTACCGTTAGAGTAACCGGAAAGGTAAAGTGAAACGATTGATGCCAGAAGAACAAGGGAAAGAGCGGTTGAACATTATTGAAACGGAAAACAAGAAAAGGCCGAACCATCGGCAAGATGTCGGTGGTCGGAAACGGAGAGGGGATGAATGAACTTACACTCCGTCGTGCTTATGGTGACCTGAAGAAGAGGAAGGAGGAGCAGGAAGATGTTGGTGGCGGCTGAAGAATGAAGAACAAGGGTTTCTTTTTTTCTTTTTTTTTCAAGTTGAGAGAGAAACTAGTGGGTGGAAAAAAGTGTGTTATTCAGTTATTAGTATATATCTGATCGTAACTTTAATGTAAATCTAAATCAAACTTAGAGTCAAAGAGTGTGAAAAACATATGAGAAATTGTAATATGTAGCTAACAAAACTATACACCACAATTGCATGTGTAAACGAGTTGATGAATAAGATTTTTTTTTGTTTAGTGCTATTTGAGGAGAGAAAACATTTTTAGTTAATCTGTTATAATTCAGTAAGCTTATAACTACCTTTAATGGTTATAAGAACAAGGAGAGAAGAAAGAGAGAAGAAAGAGAGAAGAAATATTGATATTGATATTTCAAGAGAAATGGTACACCTTAAATGGCTACCATACATGTCTATTTATAGTATAAAATATTACTATGCAAGAAATATAATAATAATAAAATTAACATCCAATCTAGATATTTTATAACACTCCCCCTTGGATGACAATTTTATTAGAGAATAACTAGTACTGCCTCGTTAAAAACCTTGCTAAAGAAAACCCATTGGGATAAAACTTTAGCTAAGGGAAAAAGAGTGCAGTATAGAGTTGACTCCCCCTCAAGTAGGCAACGTCTGAGTTGTTACATCTTCTGAACATGCCTCATGCCAATATTATGAACGTGTGTTCTGAAAATAGCAGTTGGCAGTGCTTTGGTATAAAGATCAGCAGAGTTGTTGATTGAACGTATCTCATTTTAATCTGGTTGTCTTTTACGAGATCTTGAGTATATGAGAAGAATCCGAGGTTTTCATCTGAAACTGTATCATCTAAATCTTTTATGTAGAAGTTTAGCCCCTGTGATTTGTCTACAATCTCCTTCATGGTTTGCTCAAACCCTTGTTTCAATTCATATTCCCTTGTAGTCTTTTCTGAGCCTTACCAACATACCATTCTTTTCCATCAAACTTATGACCGTTAAGACTGTCTATGGCTTTGGCGCCTCGTCAGTATTTATATTTTGTTCAGTCACTTTTGATACTCTTCTTTCATTTGTATTATGCAAGCTGCATTATCTTCATATATAGTTGTTGGTGAAGATAGTTGTTAGTCTTTTATAGCGTTCTAGTCCACAAGAATCAATAATGATTTGTGTCATTGATCTCAACCAAACACATTTTCGAGTAGTTTCATATAATGCAATCACTTCGTCATGATCTGATTATGTTGCAACAAGTGTTTGTTTTAAGAACGCCATGATTTTTGTGGTACCTCCATTTAGGAATACATATCGAGTTTGAGATTTATCTTTATGAGGATTTGATGAATGACCTGCATATACATAATCAACCAAATCTTGTTTTGAAACGTTAGAATAAAATAATTTTAAATTAGCAGTTTCTCAAGGGTATCAAAATATGTGTTTATCCCATTCCAATGTCTTTTTGTAAGGGCTGAGTTGAACCTTGTCAACAAATTAACTGCAAAAAAAGGTCAGGTCTTGTACAATTTGTAAGATACATAACAGTCCCAATTGCACTAATATATGGAACTTCTGATCCGTTAATATCTTCATGATCTTCACGGGGATGAAATGGATCAGTGTCAATATTGAGTGATCTAACAACCAATTGGCTTTATCTTTAAAAAAATGTTTTAAAATCTTTTCAGTATAAGTTGTTTGATGTACAAGTAGACCATTAGGCATATACTCAATTTGCAATCCAAGGCAATACTTGGTTTTTTCAAGATTTTTTATTTCAAAATAATTCTTTAGAAGTTGAATGATTTCATAGATCTCTTTATTTGTTCATATGATGTTAAGAACATTGACATAAACAACTACGATCACATATCCGAACATTGTTTTTATAAAACATACGTGCAAAATAAGTTTATATGTATACCCTTTTTCTTATCAAGTAGTCATTTAATCGGTTATACCACATACGTCCCGTTTGTATAAACACATTAAGAAATCTTTGTGATTTAATGGAATATATTCCCTTAGGTTTTACATTAGATGCTTATGATACCTTAACCCTTTAGGTATATTCATATATATCACTATTAAGTGATCCATACAGATAAGTAAGTAGTAACAACATGTATGAGATGCATTTAAATAACTACCAGGTTGATTAAGTATCTAATAAGTAATTGTATCCATTACAGGAGGATAAGTTTTCCTCCTAATTCATTTATGGTCTTTGTGGGAAATCTTGAGTTACAAGTCTAGTTTTGCCTTGTAACTTCATTTGCACATTTCTTTTCGGATAAAAATTCATTTGTATTCCATACGTTTCACATCTTTAAAAGTGATAACGATTGATCCGAAAACTTTTCTTTTATCGAGCGATTCTAATTCAGCTCGTATTGTTCCTTTCCATTGAGCTCAATCATGTCCATTTTGTATATTCAATGACAGATTTTAGTTCCAGATCATCATCTTTATTCATGATGTCATTGTAACATTATATGAAAATATCTCATAGAGATTTTAATTTCATTTCGGTTCCATAATATTGCATAATTTATCGCAATTTTAGTATTTACATTTATCAATATCCTCTGCAGAAGGAATACTGATTTGTGGTTCTTCTTGAACACTTTCTTTTACCTCATTATCAGCTGATTTTCTTTTTCGAGGATTTTTATCTTCGAAACCAATTGATCTTCCACGTTTGATGCGTGGCAAAGACTCAACAGTGACATTATTGCCAGCTTTTGGAATTTCAGTTCGAGCTGAAGCATTTTTCGCTGGTATATATGATTTAGTCACCTTTTTTTTTATATCTGTAAATGCATAAAGTAATTAATTTGCAAGTTCTTGCATATGCATTATTTTTTGAACTTTCGTTTCACATTCTTTTGTGCGAGTTCAATATACCTTAATTGATGTTCACATCATGAAGCATCATTTTATTATATTTTTTTTTTACTTCACCCCCCTAATCTAGGGAACAATGTTTTATTAAAATGACAATCAGCAAAACGTGCTGTAAAAACATCACCCATCATGGGTTCAGTATATCTTATGATTGAAGATGTTTTATATCCAAAATATATTACCATCTTTCTTTGAAAAAACATTTTATTGTGTTGTGGTGATACAATTGGAACATACACTGCACAACCAATGTTCTACGGTGGAAAATATTTGGCTCTTGGCCAAAATCAAGTAGTAAGTGAAAATATTTATGACTTCCACATGGTATAATGCGAATTAATATCGCAGCATGTAAATTTACATGTCCACATATAAATATTGATAGTTTTGTACTCATTATCAATTGTCTAGTTATTAGCTGCAAGCGTTTATCTATTGATTCAGCTAAACCAATTTTGTGTATGCACATGAGCAACTGGATGTTCAACAACAATCCCTGTAGATATATAATGATCATTAAAAAGCTTGAGATGTTAACTCACCGGTATTATCAAGTCTCATCCTTTTAATGGTGTAATCAGAATAATGTGTTCTCAATTTAATAATTTGTGCAAGAAACTTTGCAAATGCCATATTACGGCTTGATAACATAGAAATATGAGACCATCCGCTAGATGCGTCTATTAGAACCATGAAATATCAAAATGGTTCACATGATGGATGAATTGGTTCATATATCTTACCTTGAATTCTTTCAAGAAATATTTGTAATTCTTTTTCACAATATACTTTTCATTAATCACCATATGTGTTTTCCATTAATCACCATATGTGTTTTTTTTTTTTTTTTTTTTATAAATCACCATATGTGTTTTTTCATCTTATATCCTTTTCACCATATACGCTTTTAATCATATGCACTGTGTTTTTCACCATATGCGCTTTTAATCATATGCGCTGTGTTTTTCACCATATGCGCTTTTAATCATATGCGCTTTTCATCATATGCGATGTGCTTTTCATCATATTCGCTTTTTATCATATGCACTGCGCTTTTCATCATATGCGCTTTTCATCATATGCGTTTTTCATCATATGCGCTTTTATAATATGCGCTTTTTATGTGAATAGTAAATTAATTAATTTCATTTTACTATTCATATAAATTAATTTCGATTTACTATTTTGTTAATTGAGTAATATATATACATCATATACTTGTGACTCCGAAGGCTCAAATGAATTTGACCATATAGTTATATGTTGTACCTTGCACATTAATTTTCAGTAGAAGCTTTAGATGCATATTTTTTTTCTTGATGAACTATTTGTTTCATATCTAGCTTAGGCAATTATTGTGAACATTTGGTCCATATAAGAGCATTTATCTTTTAGACTTTTAGTTGATTCGTACTTGTCACAATTAGGGATAGCACCCGCGGGTCGTGGATGCGGATCCATTGGATCCATCACCCTTACCCGTGGATTTTTTTTTTTTAAATCAAATAACTGGAAATTTGGATTTTTTTTTTTTAAGAGACATCCAATTGAACCCTTGTTCGTTGAAACAATTTGACTATTTTTTTTAACTCCCCATTTATTTAACTTCGTCTCTTGACCTTGCCACATCACCAAAAAGTACATCACTTGCCTTTGATGTCACCGTCACGGTTAGAAACAGTCTAATATAATGCTTATGGCTCTTTGTATACACATAAATAATTTATGTCCATTTTCATTTCCTTACTTATTTTTTCTATTTTTGAAAGACAATTACACCGAGCAATCTTTCTCATTCTTTGAAACAATCTTCGTCTCATTTCTAAGATTTGAACATTATCTTCAAGGTTAGAAGGTTTGGCTCTGTACCGCCAAATCAGAGTCCCTTTTATTAGACAAGTTAGTGTCCCTTTTATTATTAGACAATTAGGCATTAGAAAATAGTTTTACATTACTATGCTTTGTTTGTGTACCCTTTTTATTTGGTTTGTTTATAAGTATATATGCAGTGTTTCTTTTCTTTATACTTCTCTTTCATCTTAATTAACACATATAATCTCTCATCATAAAATAAATAGTGTGAATTCTTTTAAGAAAATGGATTATGTAAATCAAATTTGTTTAGATATTGAACCAAATACCTATTGGAGTATGATACTAATTCAAAGCGAGCGGAAGCATTTTTTAAAACTTTATAAAATCATACTCTTTCACGGATCATTGTACAAAACTTTAGTAAACAAAACAAATTAACGAAATCGAACGAGAGAAGATTAGAATACAACCTTTGTAGCCTTTTGAAAATCGAATTTGAAAACTCAAAGAAGAGTTCCTCTAAACGGTAGACACCCAAAGTGCCAACCTTGCTTCGATCTATACCTTCTACTTAACGGATCTTTTCTTCTTCCTTATTTCCACCAAAACCGAACCCAATTATAGATTTCAAGTATTTTGGTTACTTGAAAATGAGAAAGAAAAATAGCATTTTGTGTATGTGTGTTTTGTATCTCTTTTTTTAACTTTTAAGATTTACTTTTAATAAAAATACAAACTACTTTTTTTATTTTAACTTTTAAGATTTACTTTTAATAAAAATACAAACTACTTTTTGTATTTTAACCTTTAAGATTTACTTTTAATAAAAGTACAAAATACTTTTTCTTATTTTAACTTTTAAGATTTACTTTTAATAAAAATACAAACTACCTTTTTTTTTTTTTTACTTTTAAGATTATAAATTTAAGAATAAACATTAGTATGCATGAAATAAATAATGATTAATTGCATAAGTAATCATAAATGTTAGATAACATATAAAGACCCCATCGTATTCGTATTGATCGGAATTAATCTCGACCCATGGTACCGTGTTGTCAAATGACGTGTTGCGTACATAAAGTACCGTGTTGTCAAATGACGTGTTGCGTACAATCATGAGGTCTTATTAACATAAATATAAATGTTAGTGAAGTTAATAAGAGTTAGATTACAGAATATATAATTCAGACGGTATAACCGACCATATATAACATAAATATAAATGTTAGTGAAGTTAATAATAGTTAGATTACAGAAATATAATTCAGGTGGTATAACCGACCATATATAACTTAAATAACATAAATATAAATGTTAGTGAAGTTAATAAAAGTTAGATTACATAAATATAATTCAGGTGGTATAACCGACTATATATAACTTAAATAACATAAATATAAATGTTAGTGAAGTTAATAAAAGTTAGTAAACATAAATGATAGTTAGGCGACAGTGTCGACCATATATAATTTAGGTGGCAGAGCCAACCATATAATAAGAACAATACAAATGCACTAAGAACTTAATAAAAATTAGTAGTTCAAAATGTTAGTAGTCCAAAATTTGATATGTCCGAGTCTGAAAATTATTAATAATTTCATACCTTGATTAGTGACTCGTGATCGTTTGAGATATCCTTTGATTACACTAAGCTCTTCGTGCTGATAACGTGTTATAATTCAGTAAGCTTATAACTACCTTTAATGGTTATAAGAACAAGGAGAGAAAAAGAGAGAAGAAAGAGAGAAGAAATATTGATATTGATATTTCAAGAGAAATGGTACACCTTAAATGGCTACCATACATGTCTATTTATAGTATAAAATATTACTATGCAAGAAATATAATAATAATAAAATTAACATCCAATCTAGATATTTTATAACATAATCGAATTATTCTATCATTTTCAACTCTTTTCCAAGAGACACACAAATATATGTATATATAGTGTATATATATACTCACAGTAAAGTTTGAACCAAAAGCCTCTTGTGAAGACATTAGAGCACTAGGAATCGTAACACTGAACACAGTGTATAATTTTAGTGTCTTCCAAGACTCTAAATTTAACACTGAAGCCGAAAATTGAGGGAAATAGTTCAGTGTTTAATTTTAATTTCAGTGTCTAATTCATTTTTAATTATTTAATTTAATTAATTTTATATTTTTATTTATTATTTATTATAATTTAGATAATAAAAATATATAAAAAAACTAAATTCCATTAAATAATTTAAATAACATTACAATACTTAAATAAAGACCTAAATTAAAAAAAAAAAAATTCAAATAAAAATTAAAAAGCTACAACTTAGAGTATATGGATTTTAAAAAGTGTTTTGTGCGGGTGTATACGGACTAAACGGATTCCATTGACTCGAGTAAAGATTAACGGGATTGTTAAATTGTTGGGATGGTTTGGGTGATTTTGTTGAAATTATGTTGGTTGCTACACATTTTTTATTTTTTTAATAGAAATGTAGAGAATAAGATTGAAATTGTTTTGAAAAAATGAGATAAATTGTCAGTTTAAATAAGTGAATTGATATGAATTAAAAAAATAATAATAAAACTTGAAAAAGAGCCATTCAAGGGTCTTATTTTTGCAACGGTCCAAAAATACACAAAGTCGCCTAAACTGACGGTGAGGGCCAACGCAAGCATTTAACGCCAAGACGGAGTCGGCGATTCCGCCGTCCCCAACGTCGAATTTGCTCGACGCTGAAAAACTCGAGCGACTCCCAGTGCTCTTAGAACCTCCCCACAAACTTGGTGTTCCTTACAATAATGATATTTTGTGTATTCGAACTTTGATTGCTAAAAATGTACTATAAAGTATAGATGAAATTTTTATGTTGTCATTGAGATAAATTACTTTTTACGAAATCTACATATAACATGAGTTCATTTTCATTAAAATTAACCTATTGGTACGATTTCAGCTCAAAGTCAAAACATCGAAAATAAAAAATTTAACAATATTGGCCCCATTAAAAATTGATAACTACTAATCAACTATGAAACCACAAATCCGATACTGAAAATATTGATATTTTGATACTTTTTAATAAATTTGTAAACAAAATAAATAAAATAAATAAAACAAATTAATTATTTTATTTTATTTTTTTGGGTAAAAGGACTTTTTTTATCAGCCCATATTATTTGAAAACGGCTTTATCTTTTAATAAAATGTTACCTTATTTAACATTGAAAAAAAACAAAAACCACACCTCTTTTTTCTTCTTCTAGTCAATTCCAACAGAACTCAAACTTTCATAAGAAATAAAAAAAAAAAAAATACAAAAAAAAAAAAAAAAAAAAAAAAAAAAAAACCCGAAGAAAAGATAAGAAGAGGAATACAATTCATTTTCAACGGTTATACATATTCAAAATTGAACGTTCCAATGTCAATTCAAATTCAACGTCGGGGGAGCAAGTGCATTATTACCATGAATATATTTAACGTGGTTAATTGGTTATATATATATATATATATATATATATATATATATATATATATATATATATATATATATATATATATATATATATATATATATATTGGTAGGATCAAGAGGGAAGTAACCATTCAGGGGGAAGCGGGGGGAAGCAAAAACTTTTTTTTGTTTCGTTTTTTGAAAAAACTTTGTTCATGAACATTATAGATGAGATGAAAATATGAACATTTAGTAGAGATACTTTGTGATAAATGTTTTTATTTTGGCCGGAAAACGCTCGAAGAAGTAATATATAACAATTATCGTGTTTTTCGAGCGTATTTTGAGGTCTTAGATATTAGGGTTTAGATATTAGGGTTTATAGGGTTTAGATATTAGGGTTTAGAAATTTAGGGTTTACGGTTTAGATTTAGGGTTTAGATTTAGGATTTAGATTGAGTTTTTAACACGAACGGTTTAGAGTTTAGGGTTTAGGGTTTAGGGTTTGGTGTTTTGGGTTTATGGAATAAACTCAAAACACCAAACCCTAAACCATAAACCCTAAACTCTAAATCGGGTTAAATTTTACTTCACAAAACATGAAGAAAAAAAACGTTAACATTCTTCACGAACAATATTATCTTGAATGTTATTTTTGTCGACCGTTTTCCCGCCTAAATAATAACATTCATCACGAAGTATTTTTTCTTAATGTTCATATTTTCGTGTGATTTTGATGCCTGAAAAAAAAATTCCAAAAAAATGAAAAACTTTTTTTTTACTTCCCTTCGCTTCCCCCGATTAGTTACTTCCCCATTGATCCTGCCAAAATATATATATATATATATATATATTACCAAGGATATATTTACGGTTCATATAGTAATCCAATTTTACTATTAATGAACAAGTGCATTGTGAAATAGTTAGTAATAACGGGTTCCCTTATGAACTTTAACGGTGCATTGTGAAACAATTAGCAATAATGGACAATAAAGGTCTCCCATGATTATCTTCGATTAAAACTATGTTCAATTCACCAACGGGTTGTTTTTCGCCAATGTCAACAGTTTAAGGTGAACGCACACAATTGTGTTAACTTCTCTGTGTGAAGGTCGAATATGTTTATGTTTTTGGTGAAATTTTAGAACCATATATGACATTTTAGATTTATTGTAAATTTGTAATTACATCATACACTTAATCAGTCTTGTAATCAATACGAACATTTTCGAATACTATTTTATAGAGTGTAACGACCCGGAAATTTCCGACCAAATTTAAACCTTAAACTCTATATGTTTCCGACACGATAAGCAAAAATCCTAATGTTGAGTTGGAAAGTTTGAAATTATTATTTAGGTAATCAATTACCCTTTGACCATGCCCGACGATTCACGAACCTCTAATTGAAAACAGAAACATATGTATAGAGTTTGTACTTAAAACATAATTATATTTAAGAAATCTATAATTAATTATTAATATATGCATATCAATAGATACTAAAATATATATAAACATTTAATAACTAATATAAGTTATTATAGATGTGTTATATGTTAGTACATAATTAATTAAATATAATGTAAGATAAAATATAGTTGTAATGTCATCATTATTACTTTCACTATTATTATTAATATAATTATTATTATTTATATTAATATTATTACTGCTATAATTTTAATTAATAAACTTTTATAATTTTAGAGTTATCAAAATAAGAATTTTTTTTAAAATTATAACTTAGTTGTGGCTTAAATATTACTACTTTTATTTATTGTTAAAATATATATATATATATATATATATATATATATATATATATATATATATATATATATATATATATATATATATATATATATATATTATAATTTTTATTATTATCATTATTTCTACTTTTATCTATATTATTATTATTACTTGATGTTATTAATTATTTTTATCATTAAGATTAGTATTAATTCTATTATTATTATATTTTTAATTAATATTTTTATTCATTAATGCACTATTAATTAATATACTATTATTTAATTATATTAAATTAAAAGGATATCACACGTTATATCAGTATCTATCTATCTGATCTTATTTTTGTTTGTATTTAATTTTTCCACAGAATCCCTATTATACTTGTGAAGGTGTCGGCCTTTATCCTTTATACAACCCATCGATCCATTTGAAATGAAAACAGATTTACTTCAATTTTTTTTTATTCTCTATATCGATCTTAATTATCTATTAATATCTATCTTGGTTTTTAATTAATATGGAAGTTTATGAAATCTGTCTAGTCCTTGCTCACGTCTGAGATGATCACGGGATCGAAAATTAGATGAATTTTTCTTCAAATCTATGAATGTCATCGTGTTAGAAATTGGACAAACAAACTTTCTGCAAGATTTCGAATCCTAAATCATTATATCAACTTCGAATTTTCAAATCAAAGTGTTAATTTAAAAAAAAAAAATCAAAATTCATTCTTTAATCAAATTCGAGTTATAGATTGTAAATGAAGTTAGATTAAGGGTTGAGAACGATTTAAGGAATGTTTTAAAACTCATTTCATGTGGAAAGCATTGTCTAAAACGATCACGAATTGGAAATCAATTTTTTTTCTTTCTTTGAAACCGTAAACAGCAGCGGCTGTTTTTCTCTTTAATTTATTTTTTATTTAATTTTTTTTATCATCATGGATTTGGTTTGCTTTTCATTCGATTTTAATATACTGATTAAATCAAAAACGAGTTATGAATTAAACCTTGATCTCTGTTTAATGGAGTATGTTGAAGAAGGAGGAGATAAAGGAAGAACAGACGATATGGGTTATAATAATTCTAATCTGACTTAAAGCAGATAAAATGAAACGGTTCTATGGTTGAGTTCATGACAGGTGAGCGGGAGGTCGAGGGTTCGAGCCCCGTTATGGGCAATTTTTTTTAGAAGCTTTTGAAAGGGTAAACATTTTTAATTTTATTATTAACATTGTTATTATTATTATTGTTATTATTATTATTATTATTATTATTATTATTATTATTATTATTATTATTATGATTATGATTAAGAGTATTATTACTAAATATCCATTAATATTATTATTGTTATGGTTATCTATATCAAAATCAATAAATGTAGTTTCATTAAAATTTTATAATTAATAGTATTATCATTATGTATTATTACTATTTATATTGTTATCAAATCATTAATATTATTATTATTATTATAATTATTGTGAGTACTATTATTATATAATTACTAAAACCTTATCATAAATATCACTAACTGTAAATTTTATATTCTGCAGATATTGTTATAAATATTATTATTATTAGCATTAATTAATATTATCCTTAACAAAACAAATATTTTTATATACGAAATGAATATATGAAACTTATATACATATACTATATAAAGAGTATATAACTAATAATTTTATGTGAATATTTGTTCGATTACGATTATGTATATTAATAGATATACAAATGTTATAGGTTCGTGAATCCGAGGCCAACCTTATAATTTATCAGTGGTGTTATATGTATTTTTACTACAAAATACATTAGGTGAGTATATAGTCCCTTTTAAACTTTAAATATTTTGGGCTGAGAATACATGCGCTGTTTTTTTTTATAAATGATTTACGTTATGGACACAAGTGATTAAAAATGATATTCTGCGGATTGATGTGCTAGGTAATTTAGTTATATGTTATAATAGCATGTAAGCGCGAATCCTAAAGATAGATCTATCGGGTTTAACACCCCCATCCAGTAGGTTGCACTAGACATAAGAACTAGTGGGCGGATGTTTAGTACTTCGAGCATTATTTATACACTTGCGAGTGTACATATCCATCTTTGCGAAGATGACTTATTATATTATTGTTAAGGTTGGTTACTGAGGCCTCAACATAAGCAGAATGATTTTATACACTTGCGAGTGTATTATATTTTTATATATGAAATCTTGTGGTCCATAGTTATAACGCTGCTAGCATCAAACCTATATATCTCACCAACTTTATGTTGACATTTTAAAGCATGTTATTCTCAGGTACGAATTAAGTCTTCCGCTGTGCATTTGCTCATGTTAAGGACATACTTGGAGTCGATCATCGCAATGGGACCAACTGTTAATGACTTCGTCCGGGAGGATTAGGACCGGTCCTCACAGTTGGTATCAGAGCGTTGGTCTTAGTGAACCGGGCCTTGCATTAGTGTGTCTGACTAGTGGTTGTTAGGATACATTAGTGAGTCTGGACTTTGACCATGTCTACCTGTCAAAAAGTTTTGCTTATCATTCTAGTCGGAAATCATCTGCTTATTATCCTTAGGGAATTGCCTGCTTATCATCCATAAGTCTAGACACGTCTTACTGCATTTAGTGCATCGATAGTGTATAGACAAAATTCATATCTTAGCATATCTGTAGACTTGCCTGTTATATGCCGTAAATTCCTATGTAGTATACGAAATACATATAGATATTCTATATAGTTATAATATCATCCGATATCCAAAAATCATTTCACGTCGAAGATCTCTTCCATCCACCAAATTGCCCTTTTTAACCTGAAGCGCTTACTGGCGAACCTGTTCGAGAAACCATTTTCTCTCCCCTTTTTCCGAGTATCCCATCACGATTACATACTATCCCATAGTTCGAATCTTATTCATTCACTCGCTTCAACCGTCAATCATTCCGTAGTGCCAGAAGAAGTTAACGAACTACGCGCTCGTGTGACGACTTTGGAGAACCTGGTGCGAAGGTTACGAACACCAGCAGCAGTACCAGCAGCATAATCAGTACCACCATCATCGACGTTGACAGTACTCTTATCATCTCTAAACCATAACCGCGCCGTAACTCTCAATATCACCATCTGTACCTCGAATATCAACATTACACGCCTCAATATCACCATCTGTACTTCGAGTATGAACTTCGTTCTACACATCGATCTACATCGGCTATCTTCGCTTTACGTATCATTCTACCTCATTTTTCCTCGTTCGACATGGGGAATATGTAATTTCTAAAGTTTTAGAGATTATGTAATCTAGTATTAACGATAAACCAAATGAGTTTAATATCTTATTGACTCATTAAATCTATGATTACATCTGAAGAAAATATATATGCAAGTGTATTTTCATAAAGATTGTAATTAAAATTCTTTTGTACAAACTGTTAATGATGAGAATATTTTAACGGGTGGGTAGTACCCGAGGAATATTTAGAATTCACATTAATAAGTTACACTGTACATTCTTCGAATCTGATTCAACGATCATTTACTATTCTACTTACAACTACCGATATACGTATCCGTTCACCCCAGAATAACCATTTCTATTCAAATTTCATATTTGGATTTTGACCTATCAGAATCCAACAAGTGGCATAACGAAGAAAACATTGGACAAAAATAAAAAGTGTTAGAAACAAACGAATTAATTAATTGGAATTGTGATAGGATTTCACGCTAACTGTTCCGGCTAACTGTTCCCAGCTAACTGATTAACATTTAATTTATCGCAATTTATATTATCGCAATTTACATTCTCGCAATTTTATTTATCGTCATTTAATTTCTGTTATTTATTTTTACGCACTTTAAATAACGGGACACGTATGCAAGGTTTCGACTTATCATATTGACCCATTTATATATATATTTTGGAACAACCGTAGACACTCTATATGTGAAGGTGGGAGTTGGCTATACAGGGTCGGAGTTGATTCCAAAATATATATATACTTTGAGTTGTGTTCAACACCGAGACCGGTACATGGGTCACGATACGTATTATTTAATTCGAATATTATATATTAAATTATATATGAATCATTGAACCATCGGACTATTGAACTGCTAACTTTGGACAATTAAAATGAATTAAATTAAAATATTGATTATAACATATGAAACTAAATAATTCTTCAAGCTTGCCACTTGATTTCATCTTAAAACCTCATTTGTATCTCGACAATTACAATGCGTGTTCAAATCTTTCATGATTCTTGAAAAACCCCTCAATCGAGAGGATGAACCAACCGCGTTTCATCTACGGAAGAAAAGACTTATGCTCCTGTAAGACTCTCGGAGACTGAGTCAACGTTTAACACGCAGCAGTGTTAATTTCTTTGGTGTTATTATTACCCAAAATAACTTTGCAATCCCTTTTCAAATTAGTCAATTTTGTCACAGCTCCAGTAAGTTAACCTCGATTTCTCAGAAAGGTTAGTTTCGATATATATACACGTTATTCTTTCGCTGTCGTTACCGGAGAATCTTTTATATTCCATCATCAGCGTTTAACCATCTAAAAACACAATTCTCCTGAAACCACCTCAGTTTGATAACCGATGACCCAGATCCGTTAACTTTGAGAATGCTGACGAAGCAGCTTGTTGTAAATGGTCTTAATAGCCAAAAGTTGATGATAAAGAACGGAGTATTGGAAACACTCAATAGAAAATTTAGTATCAAAAAGCGGATTATGCGAAACTATGAAGTAAGTCGTGGACAAATCACAAAGAATAAGTTTGACTTCAAAGAATTTAAAGATTCAGTGCCTGCTGAAACCGTTAGTAAGAACCCTAATCCTTATTCTAAACCTTTCCAGATGATATTCATCATCATCATCTTATCTTAAATATTATAAGATATCTTCATATCTTCCGTTATACATATTCTCCATATTTCTGGAGATATTTTCACAACTATTCTTATCTGAGATCATGTATCTCTCCGTAATATCTGTGTTACAACATAAAAGAAACTGTGTTAGTTTCTAAAATTCTGAAACCTTCGGATTTAAAATATAAAAGTTTTGAAGTAGTGTTGGGAACTGATGCATGAATTAGTATAATATAATGAAACTTGATCAACTTCATTATATTACAGTAAGTCATGTTGAGTTTCTAATGGAATGTGATGATTCACAGTACCATCATCATGTGCCATGTTACACGGCTCTTACATTCTATCAAATCTCCAAACATATTAGGAACATATCATCTTGATAGTTCTATCCTTTCCAGGATATTCTGGTAATTTGACAAGTCAAAATCGTGCCAATACCCTTTCTTTCTTAGAGCATTAGCTATGTTTATTCCAAATCTTATACCTACGAATTTCGGACCATTACTCGCTTGACTCGAGAATGGGAAGAAGAAACAAAGGGAAGATATAAAACTCAACCACCACTCAGAAATTTACAAACCGTGTATATCGATACCGATAGCAATATAGAGAAACGGGAGAATTGGAAACACTATCAACGCAAGAGTATAGTAAAAGTAAATAGATTTTTCTGGCAGTAGTCGAAGAAGAAGGATGACAGACGTAAAAATTAAGAGTATATCAAGGATTAGAATGAGATGAAGCATATTAGCAAATATGTTAAAGTAGGAATTTAGGAGAAAGAGTAGAAGATATGGGATATGGAAATAAGAAAACGAAGGAGGTGGATTTATAGTGAAATATCCGACAAAGAAATCGAAACAGAATGCCGCATTAAATCAAAGAAGATCCTGATCGCCGAAGAACCAAATCTTATTACGTAGGATTTTCTTTTAAAAACCCTTAAATACTGGATATCAATCTTAATCACGTCATCGGTTAAAACAACTCCATATTTACTCACTTCACTCTTTTGTGATAGTTTTACTGGTACGCTTCACATGATCAAATCGTTTTATCCATATCTTCCAATAATGATAAAACTTCATTATTACCTTCTATTCGTCATGAAAACATTCCTATTGTTATCCATGACAACATCTACCAAATTTCGGGGACGAAATTTCTTTAACGGGTGGGTACTGTAACGACCCGAAAATTTCCGACCAAATTTAAACCTTAAACTCTATATGTTTCCGACACGATAAGCAAAAATCCTAATGTTGAGTTGGAAAGTTTGAAATTATTATTTAGGTAATCAATTACCCTTTGACCATGCCCGACGATTCACGAACCTCTAATTGAAAACAGAAACATATGTATAGAGTTTGTACTTAAAACATAATTATATTTAAGAAATCTATAATTAATTATTAATATATGCATATCAATAGATACTAAAATATATATAAACATTTAATAACTAATATAAGTTATTATAGATGTGTTATATGTTAGTACATAATTAATTAAATATAATGCAAGATAAAATATAGTTGTAATGTCATCATTATTACTTTCACTATTATTATTAATATAATTATTATTATTATTTATATTAATATTATTACTGCTATAATTTTAATTAATAAACTTTTATAATTTTAGAGTTATCAAAATAAGAATTTTTTTTAAAATTATAACTTAGTTGTGGCTTAAATATTACTACTTTTATTTATTGTTAAAAATATATATATATATATATATATATATATATATATATATATATATATATATATATATATTATAATTTTTATTATTATCATTATTTCTACTTTTATCTATATTATTATTATTACTTGATGTTATTAATTATTTTTATCATTAAGATTAGTATTAATTCTATTATTATTATATTTTTAATTAATATTTTTATTCATTAATGCACTATTAATTAATATACTATTATTTAATTATATTAAATTAAAAGGATATCACACGTTATATCAGTATCTATCTATCTGATCTTATTTTTGTTTGTATTTAATTTTTCCACAGAATCCCTATTATACTTGTGAAGGTGTCGGCCTTTATCCTTTATACAACCCATCGATCCATTTGAAATGAAAACAGATTTACTTCAATTTTTTTTTATTCTCTATATCGATCTTAATTATCTATTAATATCTATCTTGGTTTTTAATTAATATGGAAGTTTATGAAATCTGTCTAGTCCTTGCTCACGTCTGAGATGATCACGGGATCGAAAATTAGATGAATTTTTCTTCAAATCTATGAATGTCATCGTGTTAGAAATTGGACAAACAAACTTTCTGCAAGATTTCGAATCCTAAATCATTATATCAACTTCGAATTTTCAAATCAAAGTGTTAATTTTAAAAAAAAAAATCAAAATTCATTCTTTAATCAAATTCGAGTTATAGATTGTAAATGAAGTTAGATTAAGGGTTGAGAACGATTTAAGGAATGTTTTAAAACTCATTTCATGTGGAAAGCATTGTCTAAAACGATCACGAATTGGAAATCAATTTTTTTTTTCTTTGAAACCGTAAACAGCAGCGGCTGTTTTTCTCTTTAATTTTTTTTTTATTTAATTTTTTTTATCATCATGGATTTGGTTTGCTTTTCATTCGATTTTAATATACTGATTAAATCAAAAACGAGTTATGAATTAAACCTTGATCTCTGTTTAATGGAGTATGTTGAAGAAGGAGGAGATAAAGGAAGAACAGACGATATGGGTTATAATAATTCTAATCTGACTTAAAGCAGATAAAATGAAACGGTTCTATGGTTGAGTTCATGACAGGTGAGCGGGAGGTCGAGGGTTCGAGCCCCGTTATGGGCAATTTTTTTTAGAAGCTTTTGAAAGGGTAAACATTTTTAATTTTATTATTAACATTGTTATTATTATTATTGTTATTATTATTATTATTATTATTATTATTATTATTATTATTATTATTATTATTATTATTATTATTATGATTATGATTAAGAGTATTATTACTAAATATCCATTAATATTATTATTGTTATGGTTATCTATATCAAAATCAATAAATGTAGTTTCATTAAAATTTTATAATTAATAGTATTATCATTATGTATTATTACTATTTATATTGTTATCAAATCATTAATATTATTATTATTATTATTATTATAATTATTGTGAGTACTATTATTATATAATTACTAAAACCTTATCATAAATATCACTAACTGTAAATTTTATATTCTGCAGATATTGTTATAAATATTATTATTATTAGCATTAATTAATATTATCCTTAACAAAACAAATATTTTTATATACGAAATGAATATATGAAACTTATATACATATACTATATAAAGAGTATATAACTAATAATTTTATGTGAATATTTGTTCGATTACGATTATGTATATTAATAGATATACAAATGTTATAGGTTCGTGAATCCGAGGCCAACCTTATAATTTATCAGTGGTGTTATATGTATTTTTACTACAAAATACATTAGGTGAGTATATAGTCCCTTTTAAACTTTAAATATTTTGGGCTGAGAATACATGCGCTGTTTTTTTTTATAAATGATTTACGTTATGGACACAAGTGATTAAAAATGATATTCTGCGGATTGATGTGCTAGGTAATTTAGTTATATGTTATAATAGCATGTAAGCGCGAATCCTAAAGATAGATCTATCGGGTTTAACACCCCCATCCAGTAGGCTGCACTAGACATAAGAACTAGTGGGCGGATGTTTAGTACTTCGAGCATTATTTATACACTTGCGAGTGTACATATCCATCTTTGCGAAGATGACTTATTATATTATTGTTAAGGTTGGTTACTGAGGCCTCAACATAAGCAGAATGATTTTATACACTTGCGAGTGTATTATATTTTTATATATGAAATCTTGTGGTCCATAGTTATAACGCTGCTAGCATCAAACCTATATATCTCACCAACTTTATGTTGACATTTTAAAGCATGTTATTCTCAGGTACGAATTAAGTCTTCCGCTGTGCATTTGCTCATGTTAAGGACATACTTGGAGTCGATCATCGCAATGGGACCAACTGTTAATGACTTCATCCGGGAGGATTAGGACCGGTCCTCACATAGAGCTGCCATACAAATCTAGTATATAGATATAGATGAAAATAATATACTACCACAACCACTGTTGCAAAACACCCTGTCTCGAGCCGTCTCGACGCCCGTTGCGACGATTTGGTGACTAGCCCGTCCCGTCTCGAAGAAAATCGTTTAATATGACAATCAACGGCCAAAATTCCGGTCAAAGTTGAAAAAAATCAGGTCAAAGTCTCTCAAAATACGAAAAAGTCAGAAAGTCGGTAAAATTGGTCAAATTTGTCGTATTTTAGTTTGAATTTTATGTATTATATTAACGATGATAGCAATTATGAGTACAAATTAGTCAATTTAAGTTTTTTGCTTTAAAAATATGTACACATATAACATATATACATTTATATACTTATATATTTAAAAGTCAACTTTGGTCAACGTCCTTCTCGACCCCGTCTCGAACGTCTCGACCTTTTTAAGATTTAACCGTTTCGACCCCGTCTCACGTCTTTTGCAACCTTGACCACAACTCCTGACCACAAGCATATTTTATTTTGTTGTCATGTTTTAATTGAAATTTAATTAAAACTCATATATATATCAGACATCAGATATTAATAGACTTGGAATCAAATCAAAGAAATTTGTAAAGGTTACTCCAACAATTATCGGAGCGTCAAAAGTATCATCTTATGATATTGAGAATCGGGGTGGCAAGAAGCTCAAGCGTTTGAAGGTTGACGGTGTGGTTGTTAAACCGACTTTAAAAACTCGAAAAAGTAGAGGTAAAGGTAAAGAGGTAGTCGGGTAGTAGTTAAAGCGGTTTGTTTCATTTTTTTATGATTGTTGTATTTGGTGTCTCTTAGATTTTGGTTTGGTTGTGGTTTGTTGTTTAGGTCTCGTGTCTGCTTTTTGTGTTTAGTTTTTCAAGGCTCGTATTTGGTTAGCTTAAGCTCCGTGTTTAGCTTTAGGGTTTGTTTCTGTTCCCGAGCCTTGGTTCGCGTTTGGAGTTGTAATTTGTTCGTCTTCTTCATCGATTAATGAAAAGACTTGGTTTTATGTTATCGTTATTTTAGGAAAAAAAAAAAAAAAAAAAAAAAAATTGCACTGCTCCAGTGAGGAGCACGGGTTCCTCCACACAATCGAAGCATCTGCTTGACCGACCTTCCAAGCAATTCACCTGTTGACGACGTCCAATACATAATATGCCCATTTTCTTCTAATAATTCTATATAAACAGTATATATATCTATCTATCTATCTGTCTTATCGATCAGTCATCAGTGATGTGGCTAGAAGTTTTCTTCGGCTTGATAATCTTCCAATTAGTACGCTATTTCTTCTTTGATGATGATGAACAACACTTTGATTTTGGTACCTCCCGTTCCAACGCTCTTTTCGCCGTCGCTGATCGGTATTTAATTCAATTTCCCCTAAATTACTTATTACTCCCAATGTTAATCGTCAACATTTAAACCCTAATTAATTCGGTTCTGTCCAACAATTTCAGCTCCATTATTTTTTCGATTGATTATGTTGCAACAATCTAAACTTTAGGGATAATTAGAATATAACTTTATATTATGTAGTTTGTTTTTTTTTTTTTTTTTTTTTTTTTTTTTTTTTTTTTTTTTTTTTAAAGCTGTTTTTTGATACAATAGATGAATGAATAGTTTGTACTTGTAGTGATAATCTTTTTTTTTTTTAGGTCGTGATATGTTAACACAGAATTTGGATCAATAAACAAATAAAGTTTTACACGTTAAATACTAGTAAATTGATTAACAATTAACAATATTTAGTATATGTGCGGAATAAATAACAGTGAATGAACACAATATCTTCGAATTTTATTCAATGTCGAATGTCGAATTTAGGGATAATAAAGTACAGTTTTTTTTTTTTTTTTTTTTTAATTTTTATTTTTTTGTAACCCAGTGATCCCTTTCAAGTTTGAGATAGGAAACACAATATCTTCGAATTTTATCGAATGTCGAATTTATGGATTATAAGTTACAGTTTTATCGTTTTTCTGTAACCTAATGATCCCTGTTTACACTCAAATTTGAGATAGGAAACACAATCCTGCCGTATCTCAAATATAACGTTATTAAATTTGAAGTCTGGATTGGATCTGAAATGTGTGAGTCCGTAGTCCCATGTTCTGGATGAGTCTGAAGTTTCAGACTCAGTCTCGAATACATCTACAGACTGAAATAATACACTTAATTAATTCTTCATACACAAATTTTGTGACTTATCAGATACATAATGTAAGTTCGACTTTTGTTTATTCCAACACTTATGTATGCAAACTGCACTTGTAGACTTCAAGCTCTATATGGTGGCAAAGCTTATGTCGGGCTCCGTATTCCTGACCCTGATACTGCTTCTCGATTGAATATTGATTTGGTTCTCGTAACGAAAGGGTAATTTACATCTCATCTTTCTACTCATATGTTTCAATCTACGTTTTATCACAATTGTCTATTTCCCTCGAAGAATATTTGACATAGAGGTAGTTTGACAAAATTACTTATGAATGGGTTGATCTGGGATATGTTTTTTTATTTCTAAAGTGTCAAACGAATGAAAGATGTTTTGGCAATACCTGAATTGGGCTAAATGAAATGAAATGAATGTCTCTCAAAGTGTACTTTTATCCATAAAACATTGTTAATCAATTTATTCAGTTAAATAGACTTTACCTGTAATAATATAAAGTGGCAATCATATTTGACACACAGTTTTTGTAGATGATTAAGTTGTTATTTTGTTTGGACAAAAGAAAGATGTTTTGGTTATACCTGAACTGACCCATTTTGACCTGTTAGCCAATTTGCTTACCAGTCCACTTTTCAACATTTCAAATTCTCAAGTGGAAACAGGTAGTGATAATTATGTTAGTACTTAAAATGTTATTTTGTTTCAGTGAGGCAGTGGTTGTTTCTGTAATTAATGTTTCTGGGATTGTATCCATTGATGAGGATGGTACGTGGGTTTGCACAGGTCATTCTAAGCACAAAACAGAGCGTCTTCAGGATCCTGTGAGTATTAATTTCTGTTCGATTGTATTTTAGCTTTGGTATCGTTTACATTATGTCAATCCAAGCTTTTAGCGAGTAACTAGTTTATACGCTGATTTGCTCAGTCAGTGTTATTGTATTTTCTCTAAACGCTTAGGGTTCGCTCAGAAGGAGACTACTACTTTGTAAATGAAGTTTTTATCAGATAAATGGTGAACAAGAAGTTGGTTATAGTTTCACATACAGAATCATAAGGAAAGACAGTTACAAAACAACACAAATTATTAGTATTTTGCATACTTAAGACATCTTGTGAACAACACATATCATATGATTTGAGGTATCAAAATTCATGAGTAAGCATTAAAACATGTGGTTCATCGGATAACATTTTAAAAAATTCTCCATTTGATAATGATAATATTTGAAGATTCTTAGTCAGATTACCATATGCGATCATCAAATGTTAAATGATGCACATGTCACGCATCAGTTCTAATTTTCTAGATCAAATGG